>NW_021136896.1:600000-1094630 GCF_004193835.3 Ostrinia furnacalis | reverse complement strand
TAGTTCCATTTATCCACAACCTCTGAAAAACTTGAAACTTTTGGTTTTTTTTTTATAATTACTACGGCGATAACTATGGTTTTGGGTTTTTGTCGTCTTCTTTGTTGTCTGTTTTCCCTGAGTCGAATATTTCTTATTTTTTTTTGTCTTGGGCTAAATAAATCTTCTCTCTTCGATTATTTGATTTGTTTGCACTTTTGACTATTCAGTCGATAAATGCGGTTCTGCGTTTTTGTCGTCTTTTTCGCTGTCTTTTGACATTATTTTTTGCATATCTAGTGTTTCTTGTGCTGCTTTTCTTATTTATTTTTATGGTGGGTTAATTTAGTCTTCTCTCTTTCGTTTCTTGGATTGTGCTTGATGCGGTAAGCGGACGACGGGTCACTAAAAACGGCATTTTTAGGAGCGTGTTCATATTTTCCTAACATTAAACGGTTCGCCTTGGTGTAATCTAATATGATTTCTTTTAGTTCAATGATCTTTATGCAGGGTGATTGTTACATTGGGTTTCTTCCATCGTTTCCATTAGGTTTTTATTTCCTCACTGTTTCGTTGATTTTTTTCGATGGATATTTGTTATTTCTTTTAGTACTTAAATTATTTTCCGATGTCTTCAAGATTTATTTATTTATTTCCATGATATTGTCCTCTCAAGGCAAAAGACATTCCTAACTGCCTCGTTGGATTAGGTTTTATGCTCTTGGTGAAAGTATGTATTCTCATTGAAAAAAATCTTATTAGATTCAAATTTTCTGGTTGAAATCCGTTTTCCGACAAGGTTGCAGCAGAGCTTGTTGAGCTGTATGTGTACACTGTAGGTTAAATTGCTTTCGATCTGAAGTTTCTTATTGGAATACGTGGTTTCTGCAATCGATTTGAATATTTTGTGGTTCCTATAGGATTTCATTATTAAATGGTCAATGGCATGGTTTTGGTTCCAGTTTTTGAGTTTTCTTGCTATTAAATGAGTTTTTTAGGCGGAGTATCTCTCTTCTGTCTATGATGAAGACCCTTTGCAAAATTCCTTGACTTCTCAGTGCATTTAAGTCTCTTAAAACTGTGTATGTTCGGTTACTCTTTCAATTTTCCGATTCCGGTAAGCTGATGTTCTATCTGATAGTATTTATCTACGCATGTGTAAATATGGCAGTAAATCCTGATTCTTTTAGGCTCAAAATTTCTTAGATGATTTTCCAGGTACCTGGTCTGCACTTTGATTGGTGATTCACTTGTTTCATCCACTAGGTATACCTATTTCTCTCGTTAAAATGTACAAGATCTTGTCTGGCCGCTTTTTGATCATGTCTGGGATACATAGGTTCATTGATTTGGTAAGCTCTTTCTTTCAAAGTCGATATTTTCCATCGCCTTCGCCAGGTAGTTTTAAAGTGTATGCCTTCATTTTTTAGCTGTAGAAAGGGGCTTATAACTAGAGGGTTAGTGAATTATGACTACGGTGTAATTGTATTTTGTATTGTCAAAGCGTCAAGTCTTTTGTTTTTAACCTGCTTTCAACAAAATGTTAGTCGGGCCACCTCTTTTTTTGTATGAGTTGTACTTTTGAATGGTTTACGACATGCAGATGTGACTGTTAGTTTTTATTGCAAAGCAAAGGATCTCTGTTGTTTCAAATTTTTTTTGTGTTTCGTGGCAAATGTGTTTAAAGTGTCCATCTACTAATGGTAGTGCAATAGTGAAGTTAAATTTTATTGCTTTTGGAAACTTTTTATGGCGACCAGATGTTGACCTTTCTTGGTACGCGCTTTGAAATTTTGTGCAATAGATGTCTTTTTAGAATGTGTTTGGTGAAAGTTTTGTAGGGATCTTTCTTTGTTATCAATTATTATTTATACCTACTATAATAACATGCAAGAAGTAGAATACATGTAGACATGTAGAGTACATGTGGAATCTGTGTGTATCAAAATTATTAATAAAAAAGTAAAGTTTATGGACCAAAAGTTAGAGCTATTCATTTGAAAAACTACGATCTATGTTACATATTTTAAAATGGAAATACTAGATCATAATTATGCGTTTGCTTTGGTGCTTTTGGCAAGATAATTGGCACCAAATATTTACAAATAAAGAAAGATAAGGAAAGATCTCACCGGGTTTCATCGGATTAGTTTTCTAGGCTTTTAGCTTAGGCGCTGTGCTGGTCTCTGTGTACTCGAAGCTTTTTCTCAGCTACAGTTTTTCTCACTCAAAAATACCACTAATTTTTACACAGCTGACTATGTTAATAGTTAATCGCGACTATGATTTCGGGTAATTCTCGCTGTTAGAACATTTGGGTTTCACCGTCGCGTCGGCGTCAAACGGCATAGGGCTTTGTAAGTGCCTTTTAGGGTCGGACCGTCTGGAGCGCACGTGTTGCGCACGTCCACTCCCGAAGGCTGCCCAAAACGAACTCCTAGTTGTACTAGAAATAAGTTAGGATATAAATCCAGCCAGTATTTTTACTAAATTCTATTATTTTCAAAATCATAATCAAACTTTAATAAGTATTGATTGTCAATTATTTTCAATCGAAGAAACTAAATGACCACGATGGGATTTTCTGACCTCATGGTAGAATGACGTAGGCCTATTGGATCATAGCACATTCCTTACTTAATAGCAATAAAGCAATTCATGGCACCATAGTGGAATTCACGTATAATAAACTATCAGTTCAATTTTTTTGAAAGAATAGAACGAAATACATTAAAATTGTCAGTAAAGAAGTAAATAAAAGCAATTTACATAAGAATAGACTTCTGGGAAGGCTAGTATCGATTTAGCAAGTTTTTATATGGAGTTTATGGTTTTTGAGTCATTTAAGAGTTTAATAAAAGTGTTTTTTGAGTTTAGAGTGTTAAAGTTGATATTAACTTTCGATAATATACGTAGGTGATCGTTTTGGCCAGTATTGGTCAATGGTCTGTAGTCTATGGATATTATTAAGGCGTGGGCACACGTGGGAGGGAGATTGTAACTGCTTTTACTATTTCCCAATGAACATGGCCTAAGTTCTAAGGCAGGTGACTTGATCTCATTACACTAACTCAAACAGAGCGTGAAATATTGTATAATCGTAGTTTCTCTTTGTACTGAAGATGTTCTTAATGGTCGTTAAAGGGATTATTTATGCATTTTTTATGTTTTTATTCTTATTACGAAACAGATACTTTAGTTACTTCCTGCGTTATTTCAGTCGTAAAGTTCAATCATTTTAAATAATTAAAAAAGTGCAAATGATGAGCTACATAAGTCGTCTATTTCTGTTAGATAATAAATAAGAATGAATAAGTTTATTAATATTTAAGTTTATTATTCAAAAATATAGGTGATTCAACATAGATAATAAATACATGCCAGTTTTTTGCCAATCTATTCTTGATATTATAAACCTGAAGAGTTAGTTTGAACGCGCTAATCTCAGGAACTACGAGTCCGATTTGAAAAAAATGTTTTTGTGTTGGATAGCCCGTTTATCGAGAAAAGCTTTAAGCTATAAAACATTACCCTACAGCCAATAGGGGCGAAGCAGTAAAGATAAATGTTGCAAAAACGGGAAATATCATTGAAATTATTTTCACGCGTAGGTACGAAGTCGCGGGCACAGCTAGCCTTCATAATTTTCTTTGTAATATATTTATAATTGTACCTGCTCTACAAAACAAATAGCTTAAAAATAACTTACAACTTTAAAAACATGTTACATAACATAAGTTATGTACTTAATAAGTACGTATTCATTCAGTACATTTTGTCCCAAATAAAAAAGCCTCTTTTCAGTATACAACCGTTTATCAAGACCATCATTTAAACAGCTCTTGTTTCTATTGTTTAACAGCACTTTCTCAACAGCAATTCCGATAGCTTGCGCAATCGACGTGTCAAGTACCTGCTGGACTGATTTCGATACGAACTTGTTATGCCTTCGTGGCCTGGTGAGTAGTCAACTTGGCTTTTTTCAGGTGCGAATCAGATGGGATTAGAGAAATAGTAATTGAATCACTTTTTATTGGTGTCCCTAGGCCGTTGGCGTAAAAGATATTTCTGCCCCCTTAGACAAAACGCACTTTTTGATCGAATCGAAAATCGAATCCGTCAAAACTCCATACAAAAAAGGGGCTTTTCGACCACTTTTCGACTGGTTTGCGATTATAATTTGCACTTTGTCTAGACCCACTGGCTTGTCTGAGAACTCTACCATGACGCTGGTGACTTTTTCTCTTAGCTCTACTTAGGCTGAGTTGCAAAATCTACTTTAACTTTGACAAACGTCAAAAATCTGTCAAAATCCATACAAAAAGCACCGGTTATTGTTATTGTTACGGTTAGAATAAAGCGGTGCACTCAGCCTTAGGCCTGGTTTTTTATCTGTAGTAGTTAAAAAATGTACTAAAAGTCAAGCTAACCATTGTTCGAAAAACATTTTTTCTGATATTTGACCACTTGTCATTTGACATCTGTCAAATTTGACTATTAGTTAAGTATTTTAACTACAAATAAAAAAACTGGGCCTAAGTTGTTCAAAGTTTTACGTTGGTACCGATTCGGTATGATGGGTAAAATTTCGCGTTGAGACCCGTATTTTAATATAATCTCTATTTCTTTAAAGAACAACTAAATTTATTTTACACACGCATAATTCGCAACAACATAATTAATTATGAATTCGTTCAAAGGTAAACTGGTGTCAAATCATCTAATCAAATAGGAAATAGTTAATAAAACGTTTTAGTATCGATCGATATCAATTAGCAAGTTAATGTTAATACAAAATTAATATTCTAGAGGTCATATCCAATAACACTTAAGTTTTAACATATTTACGGATTTCCCTGAATCTAAAAGAAGGTTTAAAAATAAATCGAAGGCTTATTAGTGATTTTAGAATGAAAATGTAAAATTCTAACATCTTTATGAGCGTTTCGTGTATAATAAATATACAATCAGCATTTTAGTTTACATAAAAAGTCTGATATAAAAATGTTTTTAACAAATTATTGGACTCATTCAACTAGGAATACCTAATTAAGCTTAGAAAAACTTACGAAGGACGAATTGGTAGCTAAAAACTTGGAATGACTAGTTTTTAATTATGTATATTAAGTTAGAAATAAATGAATGGAAGATATCTCACTAGACTAGCAGATTTTACTATTTTCGAGAACCATCTTGCATTAAACAATACTCCTAATATGTGTCCGTGTGTCTGTTTTAACCAACTTCAGAAAAGAAAGAGGTTCTGTACTTATTACTATATTTTTCATTATTTTTTTAGATATTTACTTTAAAAATACAGTTTGGTATTGGGAGAAATGATCGGATTTCACATTTATGTTACAATCACAGGCATATTTAGCCTGTATTCATTATTGTTAATAGATTTTTAATCGAAATGTTTTGTTTTTTGCGGCGTTCCATGGAAGCTGCTCACCGTGTCTAATTGGCTAGTGTTTCGAATCCAAAATTTATGTTTTAGTGCTAACTCTACGTCGTTTTACTTAAATACACATTTTTGAACAAAACTTTTTTGAAAGTCAAATGTTTAGCTTACGTAATATTGTTTTACGAAATATTTGATACATTGTAAAATAAAATTAACAATCTTTTAACCTTTTGGTGAAGGTTTTCGTGACATTTTACGCTTAGGTATTTGTGTAAAATTGAATTTATAATGTGACTTTGAATGTAGAGACCTTCGAAATACTTTACATACGATTTTGTACTTGTGAATCTGAATAAGTTAAGGTATTTAATAATATTCTTAATAAACAAAATAACATTATTATACTCGTAGTTTCTAAAGCTAAAACTAAATATTGTTCTTAAATGTAAAATGAATGTAAAAGTTGATACAGACTTATTTCTTCTAATAAAAACTTTTTGCAGCAAAACTCTTTGCCGTTCAAACCTGCCAGCGAATCGCCTTAAAACTTTTCTAACATAATCTGTGGAGACCAAACTGTATTATTTCCATGGCCCATCCAGCCTCACAGCACAATACCACTACACACGCGCTAACGGGTAAGTTGGTAACGGTATATTACACTTGGAATTTGAAAATCGAACGCGAATGAATCTTGTCGTTTGTTTTTTCTTAATTTGTGGATAATGGTCACAGAACACCTGTTATTGGTTGGTCATTTGTCGTGTAGTCGCGACGCGCGTTTCTCGCGGGGGCCGGTTGTGAACTGCCCGCGATTGTTTACGGTGTACGAGCGTCGACTCGACAAAGAACCTATGGGGTGTGTGTTAAGTGTTGGTTTTGTGGATAATGGTGTACGGCCTCTGAGAGGCTTTGTAGAATTATTGATTCATATTTCACGAAAAATAAATAAACTATTTACTGACAAACAGAATGAAATTAGTTTATTATACAAAAGGCTATTAAAACTGCAAGTTAAAATGTTAAAAAACAAAAGTAGTAGTGTTTTAACAAATCATATCATAAATCTGAACGTAAAAATTGCAAAAAAGAGTCCCCGACTGAGTGAAAGAGACTGAAAATCCTTTCTCACACGACATTTTACTTTTTGATTATGATAATGAGGATTATTATGTAAATACTACTTGGAAATGAACAGTTGTAATAATAAAAATGTAAAAAAAAATATCATACTTACATTGTAATATCAAAAACAATAAAGTTTAAGAAAACAAGACTAAACACTTTCATATTTTTGTCATTTTCTACACTCTAACATTAAAACGTGAAATGTATGTCAACTTTTTGCATAAAAGTCAAATTATACCAAGTGACTCCTCTGTTTTCTTTTAGTGTTTGCCCCAACCGGCGTGAGGCTCCACGGCCAGTCGGCACATCGGGCATTCCGGACGAAATCGTCAGAGAAAGTAAACCCTACCTCCACGCCTCTTGCCACCATGCCAGCACTCTACCACCTAAGTAGCAAGGACCATATTGGAATAAAACCTACGTGGATAGCCGTGGCATGCTTTCGGGCTCGAATTTTGAAATAATGTAAGTACTTGGAAGGAAAAATTCAAAATTTGAATTCTGTATTTTTGGTCGTCTTTTATTTCAATGTCTTTGATCTACCATTGTACTTACTGTCAAGAAAAAGCGACCTTTACAAAAAAAAAACTATTATTATGGCTCTATCTGGTGTTAAAAAAACATAGCACGTATTTACGTGGAAAGATAAAAGGTCAACAGCTTTTTTACCTTTGTTAATATTTGGAAATAAGTATCTCAAAGTGTGTATGTGATATTATTGACTTAACAATGAAGATAATATCGAAATCGCTGTAATATGAAGACTTTTTAATGTATTTGTTGTTATACAAAAACTGACCAAAAGCTGGTTAGTTATACCTACTCTCTGACAAAGTTTAAGTAACTTTGAAAATGTAACTTTAAGTACCTATAGGTACTTAAGTTTGACCTATTGATCAGCATACACATTGTTGCAATGATACATGTAGGTTTTAATTTTGTTAAAAGCCTATTAATTTAAGTATGTTTGTGTAAAAAATCAAGGTGTTCTCATTTTCGTGCCACTGAGTGTACAATAAAAGTTTCCGGATGTAACCTCTGTGTAAAAGACATCAACGAAGCAGTACCTAACAATAATCTGTATTCCACCCCAGTTTGTTTTTTACCTAAACGTTTATTTATTTATTTATTACTAGCTGTGCCCGCGACTTCGTACGCGTGAAAATCCGTTTTCGCAACATTTTTAATTTTTGCTCTGCACCTATTATGTACTCGTAACGTGATGGTTTATTTATAGCCTATAGCCTTCCTCAATAAATGGGCTATCTAACACTGAAAGAATTTTCCAAATCGGACCGGTAGTTCCTGAGATTAGCGCGTTCAAGTAAACAAACAAACAAACTCTTCAGCTTTATAATATTAGTATAGATATTGACCTATGGCTCAGTAGCATACTGATCCATAGTTTAGAAATTTGAGGTTTGAAAAACTATACTGCACTTTTGCCGGATCTTCAATCTCGGTCCCTCACTGATGAGGATCGCGACCACAGATAGTGTTCCTCCACAGACTGCGGTCATAAGCTGTGTGGGCCGCAAGATGCAGCCACCTTGACCCACAGTCTTCCTCATCGCAGTTGGGTCTACCAAGTGTATCATCATCATTGTGCTAGCTGCTGTCCAATGCTGGACGTAAGCCATAAATCATCAAAAAAGAACGTTCTTTTTAATAACCAGATACTGTCAGGTATTTTCTTGTGGTCGTCCGTTCACTGAGCTTGCCAATATCGTCAAAAAGACTCTCTCTCTTAACTTTACCCTGTGTCAATATAAATTATAAAATTTTATCGGCAATGTTTCACCTAACATTACAATTGCTCGATATAATAAGACAGGCATCCAGTTTGCAAGCTGAACTGAACGCACAGTTTGTCGTCTACAGTCTACCTAGACCAATAGAATTTGGAATTTTTATGATAAAATTTACTAAAACAGAGACTAAATTGTCTGAATTAGTGTTGCCGATCAAAATCAAAATCAAAAAATCAAAAAAATATTTATTCAGTTTAGACCACAAGTGGCACTTATGAACGTCAATAGAAAATAATAAAAAAAGAAAAAGGTAGCCCTTATGATCGATAGTCGACTATCGATAGACTATCGATAGTCTATCGATAGTCAAACTATCGATTGGCCTATCGATAGTATCGATACTCTCGACACTATCGATACTATCGATAGCTCAAAAAGAGGCAATGCTATTGAATATGTGCAATACTATCGATACTATCGATAGTATTGTTGCTCGTGAAGAATAAACTATCGATAGTATCGATACTATCGATACTATTGTCGCTTTTGAATAAAAAGCTATCAATACTATAGATAGTATCGATACTATCGATTGTTCTAGACTATCGATAATTTGGCAATTTACAATAGTATCGTTTACAATATTTGGGTATAATAGTCAATAGGCACAACAATAGGGTTAATGGAATACTTGAATTATTTAATATAGTTAACCATAACATTTAATTATATATTTCCAAAATTGGCAATACATTTTATTTGCCGTACTTAACTAATGCAGGTAGTTTTAAATACAAGTGAGATTATTATTTTTAGTTATATGTTTAGTTAGTAAGTCAAGCGAAACATTTGAAATATTGTAAAAATGAATTTAAACATACCCAATACTATTGCAAATTTACAGACTATCGATAGTCTAGAACAATCGATAGTATCGATAGCTTTTTATTCAAAAGCGACAATACTATCGATAGTATCGATACTATCGATAGTTTATTCTTCACGAGAAACAATACTATCGATAGTATCGATAGTATTGCACATATTCAATAGTATTGCCTCGTTTTGTGCTATCGATAGTATCGATAGTATCGACAGTATCGATACTATCGATAGGCCTATCGATGGAGAAGGCTTTTTCGAATGAAAACTATCGATAGTTTTACTATCGATAGTTCGGCAACACTAGTCTGAATAATTGTTCCAGTTATACAATAACTACTACTAAATTTCGGTGTTAATGTTAGTTGGAAATATGTATATAGTTTAAATATGTAATATTTTTAAATATATTTGAAAAACTTACTGATTTATTACCTTTATAATAATTTGATGAGATTTTATGACATTTGTTCTTCAAAATGGTTTAGATGTACAGGAACATGTAGAAATATTAATACTTTTCTACTTGTTTTGCAACGCAAAAAGTATCAAATGAATCAAACATCTATCTTTCAAACAAGACAAGCAAAAGAACAAAATAATCATACATAAAAATGTTGAATTATGATGAAAGAGTATATCCATTGGAGAAATAATTTAATTATCTGCATCTTATTTTTATGCTGTTTTTTTTATCTTATTTTGCAACAAAAATATATTATGGAAACATGCAGATATAAAGTAAGAGAAATAAAAATACAAAATACTGCTTATTATTATGTTTATATTATTCTTATTCTATTTCTATAAATAAATATCAAACACGTTGATGCAACGTGCTCTCCTCGACTAGAACTGATAGTTAAATTAAACGCGCTCTCTTTAATGTTAATTAATGATGAACAAAATTAAGTTATTTTTAATGAGATTTCAGTTTTAACGGCTTTTTTTTATTTTGCATTGTCTTGAAGGGCTGAAAGCTGGAAAGGATGTTTTCTATAATTATTTATAAAAAAAGCTTTTCGGCAACATTATTCATTGTCAAGTCTAAGTTATACTACTTAAGTATGGGACTAGGTGCCAAATACTGTAAGATTTGGCCTGAAATTCAGGTTCAAATTCACGTTTTGTGAGCTATTGCTGGCCCTGGTCCTTGAAACTTTCGAAATGAAAAGCAACTTTGGCAACAAAACCTTTTCAAATAATTACTATAGCCGTGTCGATTGCCCCAACCAATATTTGATGTTATTTTGTCTTTTTTTTAATCTTTGAAAATACAAACGTAGCCGAATGAGTTAGAATATAACCTATTATTTTACATTTGCGTATATCTAGATAGATTAACTAAAGCTATTATCACAAGCTATACAGCTAAGGTCTCTTGATGGAGGTTTGTGTTAGTGATGTCATACTGCACCACCGTGTGTTTGTGGTTCTTCTTCGGCTGGATCAAGTCTGTGCCCCAGGCCCACTGTAAAGAAATAAGAATTATAAATAAAACAAGTTAAGTTAAGTAATTCTAAAAAAAACAAGTAAAAATAAGTTGGCCTAAATAAATAAAAACAAAAACAATGCTATTCTTACTTAATAAATCACAAAAATAATTAAAATAAATTAGTAAAGGACTTACGCCCGTATTCACAAACGATTCTTGCTTAAGTGAAGCAGCAAATCGAACGCACAGTTGAATAGAGCTCTGTTCGTGTGTCACTCTGTGCGTCCACGCGCACTGAGAGACCTCATAGAATGTTTGCGAATACGGGCGTTAGCAACTGTGCTAGAGGTCGCGGGATCAATACAAAAAAGCGGTCAGAGGCACAACACAATTCTTTGAATGCATATCTTTGTAATCTGACTGTTTACTATGTTTATTTATAGGTATTATGTTTTAATAAAATAAAGTACTTAATATAAGTTAGCTTATTATTTTTGGTGTTGTGAAAAATGTCCAAATACATTTATTTATCTTACACCTTAGTAATAAATAAAAAACTTTCATGCAAACTATGCTAACAAATGTTCTGAAAATTGTTAACATAACGACACATGTAAAATTCTAGAATGGTCTAGATCGCTACGATTAGTAAAAGTTCCACTGGTATGAGTAACGTAAGAGCTAAAAATACATTTATAAGCATTTTATCTTATACAAAAATAAAATAGCATTGAAATAATGACCTATTATGTTGTTATTTCGGTACAAAAAGATAATCTGCTTCGTCGGGTAGGCAACCGAGTTATTTTCTTATCAATTAGGCGTCCATGTGGTTTTTTTTAACCCATTCACTCCACACATGTTACTGATTAAGCAATGATGTCAATGACTTATATTACACTAGCTTTTTTATTTATTTATTTATTTATTTATTTATTATCAGAAAATGTATGTTTACAGACAGGTCCAAAACACATACATATAATATAATTAATTTACATTTAGTTGCATGTCATAAATTAGGATTACCATGTCAAATCAAATACAAAAATAAAATACATTATCATTAATATGGTCATTAAATACAAGTCATAGCTCCAGAGACAGGCGTCCAAGGAAGAACATAATGTAAAACAGTCAAGTTTTGCCCGCGGGTTCGCAGAAAAACTTTATCGCGCTCGTCCCTGTTTCAATAACCGGGATAAAAACTATCCTGTGTCCTTTCCCGGGACTCAAACTATCTCTATGTCAAATTTAATCAAAATCAGTTCAGTGCTTTAGACGTGAAAGCGTGACAGACAGACAGTGTTACTTTCCCTTGTATGGATGACTTGAAATCTCGTATTTTTCCTCGTTTTTTTCAGAACTGGCAAAATTACACGTGCTCTTGTTTTTATGGATATCAAAATATCTTATTTATTTAGGGCTTATTTAGCACGTAGAGTTTTACCTAGATTACATTTTAATACACGAGTAATAAAGACTACTATTTAGTTCAAGATAAGACAAGTGCAGGAAATTGCAGTAAATAGGTTTATATTATTTATTTGTAAAGTAAACAACCTGATACTACTCGTCATATTTTCACTAAACAACATCGCAACCTTAAAACTTCAATCTCAATTCAATTTAACTGAGATAATTAACTTGGAAGTCATTAAGTCATTTACTTAAAAGTCTATAATAATTAAGTTATCACTTAACCAATTATGTTAGCTTGAATATTGTTTAAAGTTTTAATAAAAAAAAATAAACAATTTTCAGTACAGCTTTAGAAATATTGATATCAGACCTAACTAGTGCTCTTTCTACTCGTAACTATCATAATTAAAGGACTGACGAGGCAAATGACTCCAGCAGGTATATTCAGCAAGCTTAAGTGGGCCCTTAGAGGTTGAAGATAGAGTGAACTACCAAGATTTTAGGTAGCAGTAGGTAGGGCTAAACAAACAGTTGTCGAGTCGCAACTACGGACCGGATCATTTAGTAATGGTCGCAGGAAATTTTTGGAAATATCTCTGAATGCAGTTCTACTTCTTTTCAAAAATAAAGGAATGTTTTCTTTGAGTAAAGTTTTCTATCTACAGTATTAAAAGTACTTTCCCTCCAGGTGGCATTACAAAATTCCACCCTGTACGTTCCAGTACCAGAGGTGGAATTGTGTAATAAAGCAATCGTAATCATTTGACAGTTCATAACGTACCATTATTCTGTCAAACGCTTTGTTTAACTGACTTTATCGTACGTTATGAACTGTCAAAAGATTACGATTGCTTTACACAATTCCATCTCAGATCTAAACAGTTCCAATACTAACCATAACTACAGCTCCAACAAGACCCAAGGAGAGTCCAGCTAGCACGTCACTCCAGTGGTGCCTGTTGTCTGAGATCCTGGATAGGACCGTGAACCAGCACAGCATGAGCGCTCCGAATTGGAGAGTGTGGCGGACTACCCTCGTTCCATTCCAGATCATACGCTTCTCTAGGTAAAGCTGAAAGGAAATGAAAACTTTCATTAATATGTAGAGTTAGATATTTTATTAATTAAAAAGTACGATAATATACAAAAGTAAGTATTTTTGCTTCATTGCTAAAACGTTTTAACATAGGTGACAGAAGCTGCAAAATGTTTTCTAAGACCCAGTTTTTGATTAGTAGTTAAAATAACCAATAGTCGGGGCTTCTTGGCGGGAATCTGAAGCGTCATGTTAGCGGTTTTGTTTTATTTTCTCAAATTCGTGTCTGGGCGACTATTAATGTGTAATAATGGTGGATTATTAACCATTGAGTGTTGGTGAACGTGCGTGAGTGTGGGGTAGTGAAGCAAAACAGTGCATCGTGATTCTTCTGGTTCTCTCAAGTTGTCCATAGGAGGTCTCAGTAAAGCACCACCACTTTACTGAGACTCAAAGGGTGGGAAGGGGTATCATCTATCATCCTTCATTAAATCATTACTTGATCTTTGTCAAGTCGACCTCGACGTGTATTGCCAACATCATTAAAAAAGAAGAAGAAGAACCAATTATAGAAGAAGTTTTTCGAACAATGGTTAGCTTGACTTTAAGTACATTTTTTAAATATTTGTTTACATTTTTTAATATTTAACCATTTAATATTTATGTGTAAGACCGTTATGAAGAAAACACTTTTTTGACTCTTCGGATCATCGAATCTCAGAAACGCTGACTCTTAGGAGAAAGTGTATAGACAATTTTGATAGATAATTGTATGGTCTTAAACCTTGTCATACATATTTTTGTGATAAAACTTACCGTTTGGCTGAAAATCTCAAAAACCCGTATTTTTTAACTTTGACATAGAATTTTTTTTAGAACGTCTTGTCGGATCCATGGAGACTTTTCACAGTTAATTCATAATGGTGCTCCGAACATTCGTACCAATTTTCAGCTGTATGCGAATTATTGCAGGGTTCATGTCTAATTTGACTAGACTATTAGTAGCAAAACAATTAGTTATTTTAACTATGAAACTAAAAACTGGGCCTTGGTTTAAAACTTGTTTGGTTTGGAAAACTGTCCTTTATAAACTGGCTCTCTGTAAAGTAGAACATATTAAAGGATGTATTTTATTACCGTGTGTATTTTGTTATAAGTCATCGTAAGTTCCGTTCAAGGCCGAAACGAATAATTTTAAAAACTATTTCAGTAATTACAATATTTACATTCCGTAAACCATAACCGTAAAGGTAGAGTTACTGAAAATCCACGTGTTCTTGTCAATAAACAATATAAAATTGTGTGAACAATACATCAAATATCGATATTTTGTGTCGTTTGTTGACAAGCCAACAATGCACTATAATCTGCCCATTGAAGAATTGTATGGCGACATGACATATTATTTCAAGACAATAGTTACTAGTAATGTAGATCCTCATAATTTATAAATACATTTTCTTTTAATATTAACTCTAAAAATCTTATACGTTTAGTAACCCGAGCAAATATGTTTGTTAATATCAAATCTAGTTTTTTTTTTCTTAGCGAGTTTAAATGAAGTCCAAATAAATAAGCTGCGTAGTTCTAAAAATTGATTTAAAACCAGGAAAGATCGCATGTAAACTCTAGATAGCCAGCCGGATCTATTACCATACCTACATTAAATACTAGTTTTTGCTGTTTTAAGATCCAAACATTCATATTTTTTGTGCTTAAAAGACAGGTTTTAATATTTTTATCAAGGAGCAAACACAATTTTTCAAGTCGACCACATTCCAAACTATGCAAAATGTATTAAAGACCACTCTAATGTGTTGTAGATGTACACTGGAAAAATGCACCCTGGAACTGGATAGATATTTTAATGCTGTAGCACTAAAAATATCATCTTCATGATGATGAAGGTCATGATGACCTGATGAAGTCTGATCATAATTAGGATTTTTTTTATCCACAACGAGGATGCTCTTGGCCTGCATCTCAGCTAATGGTAAGTGACGATCAGGCCGAAGGTGGAAGCGAGCTTCACCCGGAATCCTCAACCACGGAGGAACTGGCTATCTTACTCTTAACTGCCGGAACACAGCAATGCTGTTAACATTGTTGTTATGGCGACAGACTTAGGTATGGTGGTAGCTAGCCAGGCGGATTAAGAACAAGCCCTACCACCAACCAAACCGAACAGAAAAATCTGCCCGCACTGGGAATCGAACCCGGGACCTCTGCGTCTGAAGCAGGTGGTCTTACTACTAGACCGCAGAGGCGGAATTTCGAAGTACGGAGCACGACCCTCTCTAATTTACCAGAGGAGGCAAATTAAATGGAGGATTTGACCTACACGCTTTCGCAGTAAATTAAGTAATTATGATTTGCTTATGTAATACTAGCTTCTTACCCGCGGCTTCGCCCGCGTTTAATTTTGTCTGTCACAGAAAGACTTTATGGCGCGCGTCCCTGTTTCAAAAACCGGGATAAAAACTATCATATATCCTTTCCTGGGACTCAAACTATCTCTATGCCAAACATCAAAATCGGTTCAGTGGTTTAGGCGTGAAAGCAAGACAGACAGACAGACAGAGTTACTTTCGCATTTGTGATATTAGTATAGATTTCTTCCAAAACGATACTCACCGCCAAATACGTCATAGTATAAGTCGCCCACGAGGAGTGTCCGCTCACGAAGGACATACGCATGTTCCGGAACCTGCTTGTGAACTCTCCGGTGCAGGTGTACTCGTGCGGAAGGATGTACCGGTTCTGCCACTGGGGGGCGCTGCAGTCCACTGAAGGTTGGCAGATCTGGAGGAGGAATAGATTGGAGATAACGTTATTTAGATGCTGCAACGTTTGGGTAGGGAACTACAGCAAGATAGAGATTCAAAGATTATTTAGTTATTCACAGAGAAATGTGGTCTTAAGTTAAAGAGAAGTGCAGCTTATCTCACCAGCGCAGCTGGCATGTGAGCTTGACATTTTGAAAACTTGACATTTGCGAATTTGACAATTTGCGCATAAAGGGAGAGGAGAAAGAAGAACGAGCTAGACACCATTTGCGATCCGAATGGCAATGACAGTATTCTTATGTAACAACAAATTAATATGCAATGCTATACCTACCTTAATAAAAATAGTATGATGAAGACCCGTAACCAGATTGACAATTCTTAGGTTATCCATCTTGTTGCAGGTATAATTAATAACTAAGGTTTTACAAAAAATCTTTTCAATTAATAGTTTAGGTAAAACATTAAGCGATAAATATCGAAAAGCTCTTAATCTTCTATGGTTGAATGACCTACTCGTACTTCCAAACACCCATTCTTTAAGTCTACTATAATTGGTTGAGTTCGAGACAGCAGATAAACTATAATTAAATACCACACCACAACAATAACAAGTAACAAACAACATACAACTGCTGATAAGACAAGTAGGACTTACATCAAAGAAATGTGGCCTGAGTCTCCCAATGGTGCTCTTACTGATATTAGTGGCCAGCTCGACGAAGCAGAGGCCGAGGAAGAAGGAAGCCAGGGCGCAGTAGAAGCCCCGCATCCAAGGGTGGATGGGGACACCGAGACATCTCTCTTCGCACTGCTCTTTCCGCAGGAGTGTCCATTCGCAGATCAAGAACTAGAAAGAGAGAGAGAAATGATTAAGAACTAGAATGGCATATTATGTTCTTGTCTTTAGAAAATAAATTAGAGAGAGGGATGGATATTGTTAAAAATATTATTATTTACGAATTGGTTAAAAACTGGTACGTATAGAGACGTCATTTAGAAAATATTAGTCGTTCCGATACAAAATTGCACAGATCTTAAGAGTTTGAATTAAATAGGTAGGTAGTTATTTTCAATCGATGTAGTAATAAAATTATTAGTACCTATTTAAACAACGAAATGGTATTAATGTCCAATGAGGCGTCGATAAAATCAAAATTTAGGGAAGGAAAAAGATAAATTACTTCTAACTTCCTTAACTTAAAAAAATCCTCATATCATAATGGAGGAATTTTTATAAACTACTAAAGTATACATATTTTTCCTTAATTGTTTTATTCAAGTAAAGTGTCAAATCATAATTTGGAAATCTTAATAACAGAAAATGATGTTTTATTATGTCCTCTTTAAATATTGAATACATGTAAATGAACACCTGTACTTTCATCATTAACCAGTATATTTTGTAGGTCAAGACGAGTAACATTTAGTTAACTAGTAAGATCTATTTTTCCTTAAATCCTTAGAGCGAAGAATTTCTTAGTCAAGGTTCGGTAAATTGCAGTAAATGTTGTAGTCAGTCCAATTATAAGATCATTGCAGTTATCAGTCACGGAATAGATACTATTGATTTGCATTTGTTTTGAAATGTGACGTTGTTACGCTCAATGTCATTCCCATTCATTGATTTAAAAACAGCCTATTGTAGCGACATTTTATCGAATTCCACTGATACGGACTCATCTCTATTGTTATACGATGTATCTTTTGTATTATCTTTAGTACATTCACACGTGTGTTCTTAATTAAAGAAACTTACATTTTCTACATTTATTTCAACGACGAGATCTAGAAAACATTCGTTTCCTTACCAATGTACAATCGACATTACATCAGAATGTATTTTTTTTGCAAATCTTCACTTATTTTAAGATGTAATTAACCTAGCCGCAGATAACAGACTTTAATAATAAGTCAGCCGATTGTTGGGCCCGATTCTAATTTAATTTTGTATGAAGAATCGGCCGATACCAAATCGGAATAATGTGAGCACTTTCATACATCTCCATACTGATTAACAGTCCGACCCAACTATCGGCCAACTAAAAGTCGGTGGTCTGCGCCTAGGCTAAAAATAGTTCGTGACATCCAAAGCTTAGTGACCAAAAAGTTGATAACACAACCTTATTCCAATTGTAACAAAGACGTGTTGCGTGCGAACTTATTGATTTCTTTGGGTGTCAAGAACTATTACGCTGACTGTACCATCGATCTTCAATTGTCATCTCAAATAAACTCCATGCTTTGTTATTTTGTACAGCTGTTTATCTATCCCAAGGCAATTGAAACGGCCGGAAATGAGGTAGACATCTTGAATTGAGCCTATTACGGATAAAAGGTGGATAATGTGTAATGCACGAACGTAATTGTTGGCTCAATTGGCACTTGGATTCACGTTTGTTTATGGTCATTTCTACTGGCTGGTAGGTTTCCAAATATAAGTAGTTTAGATATAAAATAACTCCATACAAAAACTGTATTCCATAACGATGTCCGTATTTTTGATTATTCGTATCCCCAGAATTAAGGCAAAGAGAAAGACACAACTGCATTAACTGATATCACACTCTGAAGCAGGCCTGGTTAGATTATTATTTTTTATCAATTTGAACAATAAATTAACTTTTCTCAACTTTTGTGACTGTGATTATGATAGGAATATTATAAACGAAAATTTTTGTGAGGATGCATGGATGTTTGTTAATCCTTCAAGAAAACATGAACGAATTTTTATTTAACTTTAAAGCTTATAGATAAGAACAGCACAATATAGCAAATGGTAGTTTTTTAATACTCACAGCCAAAAGAGGTATAGCAATCCCGCCAATCTTCAGCATGTAGACATCGACAGTGTCTTCTTTGTAAGGGTACATCAACGTCTCATCTCCGCAGAAGAAACCCCGTTGGAAGGGGTTCCATAGATGGTCTGTTGCGATGATCGCTATCACCACTGGAAAGAAATATATCTGTGAGTTTTATTTGTTAAGAAGAGTTAAAGTACGAAGATATCGGTGAACTTTTTCTAGCCAGGACAGGACACGCCAAAATTATTTTCTATTCCCATCAGATATTTTCAGAGCTATGGAGAGGGCTATGCTCGGTGTTTCATTACGAGATCGAATCGGAAATGAGGAGATCCGTAAACGAACTAAAGTCGCTGACATAGCCCGACGGATAAGCAAGCTGAAGTGGCAGTGGGCAGGGCACATAGTACACAGAACCGACGGCCGATGGGGCAGCAAGGTTCTGGAATGGAGGCCGCGTACCGGAAAACGCAGCGTGTGACGTCCCGTCCACCCACGAGGTGGACCGACGACGATTAAAGGTAGCAGGAAGGCGCTGGATGCAGGCCGCTACCAACCCCGTGATGTGGAAGTCATTGGGGTAGGCCTATGTTCAGCAGTGGACGTCCTATGGCTGAAATGATGAAATCATCATGATGATGATGATGATTTTCAGAGATAAAAAAAATAAAGAAAAAATAGGTGACAGGGGCGGGTGTTTTTGTTACGTATAATACATCTAGACGTGTAGGTATAAAAGCTCTGTTCCTACACCACTTTACTACCACAGGAACTCACATCATACTTTAACGCCCGTACCTATTCACTATCTTTTCTATGCGGAGTCGAACGCACAACGTTGAATACAGTTCTGTGGGTCTAGACAAAGTGCAAATTATAATCGCAAACCAGTCGAAAAGTGGTCGAAAAGCCCCTTTTTTGTATGGAGTTTTGACGGATTCGATTTTCGATTCGATCAAAAAGTGCGTTTTGTCTAGGGGGGCAGGTCTTAGTTGTCTTTCTATGAGTACCTTATAGATGACACACGCTGAACTGTCCCACCAAACACAATGACAGGGGGGCGCTACCATCGTTCAACTATATGGTTTCCAACATGTCAAAAATCGGAACCAGCGATCCGATTTTTGACATGTTGACACGTATTGACGGTGGCGCCCCGCTGTCAATGTCATGGATAGGACAGTTCAGTATTTTGGAACTATATCAAGTGCGTATACAAAATGTATGGCAGATTGCACAGCACCGCCCCTAGCGGTGAGTGGCAGAACTAAAAATGGGTAGTTTGTGTAATTCACAGTTAGTAGCTAGTCCAGTCAATGAATGCCTTGACGACGGTGTAGAGAGAAATCCGTGGAACACAATTTCTGACCTCGGGACTTTATTAAGCCTAGTTAGGTGGTGAACATAGCAAAAGTCCCCGCCCTTAGCCCTTGAGCCGGCGGGGAGAGGGGGGTTTAAAGGTACCACTTTTCGGTTTTTCGCTTAATCCTCGGAAACTATGCGTCCTAGTGACATGACTACTATGAACCAAAAAAAGCTTAATCAATTTGCTACAGGTGAGACCGTCAAGTTTTTCTATATCTTGTATAGTTTTTGCGGCATCTGCTCTAGAAGGTCTGTAAAATTGGAAATTTTATTGTTGTCTTACATGTTCCTTTCAGGAGAAAATCGACGAAATCAACATTGAGCAAACACTATAGACATGCGGGAGCATGTTCAGCCTAGTTCCAGGGAGGGGACTGCACCGTGCGTATATTTAGACGAACCAATTAGAGCCACTTTTGACTCCTCATCATTCAAAAACTGCTGTTCATTAACACTTCAAATTTGGCTCATGTATTGAGACTTGCAAGATATACATCAGCTTTAAATTTCATAAATATACCTCAAACGGTTATTTAGGTATTGACGTTCAAAAATCGATATTTAGAGCACTAAAATCTATCTATCACATGTGAAATGTTAAAATTTACTGGTTTTTCATTTGTTCCTATGTATTTACATAACTACCTTTCTGGATGCCAAATTTGAACCTTCGAGGTCATCTGGAAGTGGTTAGAATTTGGTCTATAGGTCAGACATGTTGATTTTTGATCGTCAATATCTAAAGAACCGTTTGAGGCATATTTATGAAATTTGAAACTGATGTATATCTTGCAAGTCTCAACACATGAGCCAAATTTGAAGTGTTAATGCACAGTAGTTTTTGAGTGATGAGGAGTCAAAAGTGGCTCAAAGTGGTTCGTCTAAATATACGCACGGTGCAGTCCCCTCCCTGGAACTAGGCTTAACATGCTCCCGCATGTCTAGAATGATTGCTTAATGTTGATTTAGTCAATTTTCTCCTGATGGAAACATGTAAGACAAAAATAAAATTTCCAATATTACAGACCTTCTAGAGCAGATGCCGCGAAAACTATACAATTTATAGAAAAACTTGTCTATCTCACCTGTAGCAAATTGAATATGCTTTTTTTGGTTCAAAGTTGTCATGTCACTAGGACGCATAGTTTCCGAGGATTAAGCGAAAAACCGAAAAGTGGCACCTTTAAACCCCCCTCTCCCCGCCGGCTCAAGGGCTAAGGGCGGGGACTTTTGCTATGTTCACCTCCTAACTAGTCTAAATAAAGTCCTGAAGTCAGAAATTGTGTTCTACAGTTTTCCATCTATAATGCTTTATTGACTGGACTAAGCAGTTTAGTCGTTAAATATTTATAGATTTAAAAGTTTTTATGCAGTTTATCAAAACACTCCATCCACTTCACGTGTCCAAAAATTAGATAGTACCTATCCATATTTCCGCTTACAAATCCAGACATAAGTGTAATAGGTTATATTATGGTCAATTTATGTTCAAATTTAAGCAAAAAGCATTCTGTGTTTAAAAAATATGTTTATTTGCACCTAGTTTATCAATCACCATGTTATTTCTATGCTTTCTATCCTGTCGACTGCTCTAAGGACACGGGTAGGCAGTCGTTGAGATGACAGCGCGAAAATCGTCGGTATCCACTAATTATGACCCTTATTATACCACTATATTGACAAAGTTATCCGTCTTCGTACGCGATATTGGAAATTTGACATCTACTATCGGCAGAATGACAGTAGGAATCTTCTGGCTTTGATATTCAATTTTCAACTGTATTACCTAGACAATCAGTTCAAAATTGATTACTAAAAATTATTTGACAGACAATTTCTACTGTCGACAAATGCATTTGAATTACCCCACGTTTAGTCAGAATACACACTGCTGTAAGTAAATAAGTACATATAGCCTGACCAGGAACATAAAAACCCTGGCATAGAGGCGCGTCGATTGCATTTGATTGTGCAACACTGAGTACAGTCGTACTTATGTTAAATTAATAGGCTAACTTTATGTATCAGGATTCAAGATTACGGGCTAATTTGATATTTTCATAAATTAACGAAAAAATAATATTATAGGTAACCTGGTTTAAATGAATTAAATGAAACCATCAATCGAGCTAGTAGGATTTATTTTATTATTCATCAATAATAAAATTCAGAACTTGAATATTCAACTGCAATGTCTGCTCATGAACGCTTCAAACTCGGTACTTCTTTCCCAATTCCATAAAATTCAATACTTAGAAAGTGACAAAAATTTTTAAAATAGGTAGTTGAAACAAACCACAGCTAATTTTCATAGTGGACTGTACTATACGATAAACATGTCAGTCAATTTCACAACCTTATTCAATGAAAATATTGTTCGAACCCTTAGTCTTTCTCTTCGACAAATACTTTAACACATTGTGAACCACTTTTCTTTCACGACTAAGAAAAAGATTTTAGCAATTTAATTCACAAAATCAATTGCGCACATTTAAAATAAAGTTTGTTTACACTTTGACAGCAATAGACTGACATGCAAGGTGACATGTCAATGAAGTTTTCAGTTACTGTTGCCATTAAAAGAAATTAGTACCATTAGTTTTCCGCAACATGGCGAGGGTTTTTATGTTCCGGGTCGGGCTATAACATCTAGCTAGTCAAACCATGAGTAACGGTTTAAGTATTTGGAAAGTACATTTCAAACAAAATACATGTGAATCTGTTTATGAACTATTTAATTAAATACATGATATTTTCACAGAGAATCAGAGGTTAGTTTCAAACCTACTTTCTCTTACCTATCTACCTACCTACCTATAGCGATAAATGACAAACACAAAATTAGAGGAAGGATAGGTGAAATTCACCCGGTGATTGTTAGTTTATATTACCTAAATGTAAGCTGTATGTATTCCAAATACAGAAAATAAAATTAAAATACTCTAACTTATGCAAAAACAACACGACGGATTTTGATCAACAGCACCGAATACATAGGTTATAATTTGTTTGAGGTACCTACTTTTATTAAAATGTACTAATTTACATGGAAGAATTCGCGGGCAAAAGCTAACAAAACCTGGCACTATCCCATCATATCGTACAATGAGACTTTTATACACTATAACATGAAATTAGAGGGAACACTGAAAATTGCGAACATTTGCGGATTGGAACGGTGAAGGAAGTCCAACACTTATTATTTGAAGAACGTTCTCGCGACTGCGGCCGTCACAGCTATCACCGCCGCTGCTTGAGCCCACTGGGCTCCCTTCCGAGCTTCTTCGACATGTCGCTGGGCTGCCTCGGATTGTTCCTCAGCTCTTTTTTGCTGTGTGCGACACCCAGCAACATATTTCTGCACTTTGTCCATTTGTCGGCGAAGCTCATCTCGCTCACGCTCCATCCCTTTCCAATAACTGTCTTCATCGGGCCGCTGCTGCTTCTTGCCATCATTTTGCTCCCGCGATGAGTCTTGTAAACCATCCATGATCAACGTAGTTGAAGAAAATAGCAACTGATACGTGATAACTGCACGAATGTTTGTGAGGAACTGGACCATTCATTGCAATATCGCCGTGTACCGCTATACTAATAGGATGTATAATAATGACTCATCCGTTTCAAGCTGAAACGCGTTATTGCGTCATCAAAACTCGACACACTAGCAGTGTTTTTCAACCTGTGGGTCGCGACTCCCTGGGGGGTCGCCAAGCCTCTGTAGGGGGGTCGCGAGAGGTCGTAAAAACTACCTCAGTAAAAGAATCAGTAAAGTTATAATGATAGATTTATCCGAAATCTATACAAATGCATAAATGTTGTATGGATTGAAATATATTTGGTACCTACAACATCTTTTTAACTTTATAAAATGCATGAAAAAAAAAGCGAGCGGTCGGGGGGTCGCGAAATATTTTTTCATACCAGGGGGGTGGCGTCATGAAAAAGGTTGAAAAACACTGGGTGCATTCGAGGTATTGATGTGCCGTTCCCGAGAACGCTCCCTCAACTGAGAATATTCTCGGGAGCGTTCTCCTAAGTGAGAAAGGTTGAGAATCATGTTTATCAAATGGAAATAAACAAACTTTCTTAACACCTTTGCTGCGGCAGTAACTTTCTTATACTTTCCATTCCTTCGGTACAAGGTCAGTAAACCTGGTATTAAAACTTACATTGTGGCGGCACAAGGCTTAAAGACCTTGTAATATTTAAGATATATTAATTTTATTTTTGGCTTCATGTTAATAGATATTGTGTTTTTTTTCTTTGAATATTAATAATAATGCATTTATTGACATACACCTGAAGGCGTTCGTGAATAACTTGTTTAGTATAAAAATTATAGCTATATTCAAAATACAAGGCTTATGCACCCTGTGCCGCACTGAAGTAGGGAAGTCTGGTGGGTATTCTAGGGATGTGAAATACAAATATCGATAGTTTAAATTAAGTTTTATTAAAAATTTAAAAAAGTTACAAACAAAGATGTTTTAATAATTTAGTCTAAATATTTTACAAATAGGACATACGTGCATAAATACTTAAATAAGCTATATTTAAAGAAAATATATTATTTAATAACATTTAGTTACAACTTTAAATGTTTGTCACAAAAAACATTATTTAAATTAGCAATAAATGGTGTAGCAAATTAAATTATAATCAATTTGCAGTTTTGATTTTGTTTGTTTCTCTTGACGCCATGTCGACATGTGCGTTTCTTACGAATGCGAGGCAACACTGACTGCACGAAGCTAGCGTGGGGTGCGGTACCAGGTGCGCAGGGTACAAGGTGCTTCGACCTGGTTTCGCATTGTGAAGACATTTTATTACTTCCGTGCGGTACCAGGTTTAAAAACCTGGTATTAAGGTAGGTACATCATTGGATTCTATTTTAAAAATACATCATAGATATATATTCATCACTTTCCTCCACCGGACCCAATTGAAGTTATGCCTTTCGCACGACAAGAAAGACTATAATTTTCTTAGCCGCACGGTAAGCGAGACGTACACAAGGTCTATAGACCTGGTTTCGCACTCAACGTGTTAAGTAAAATAGTATTAAATTAAGTCAACAGATAAGTGTATATTAAACAATACACTCTATTTGCAGTGAAAGGCTATATTCTGTGTTCCCGAGAATATTCTCTGGAACTTTCTCGGCAATATTCTTGGCAACTGCACCTTTATTATATTTTATTTTTTTCGTCGTGAAATGTCGTTTTAATGATATGTAAGTTGACAGTTTCTTTTTACACGTAATTAAATGATGTAACTGTCCATTTTTACGTTTTTAACACGCTCTTATTAGGTCGTCGTGTATGTAACTAACTATGTAATGGAATCTTAGAATCTGAACTACACGCACTTCTAAGTATTGTATCATCATGAAACTTGGCGATTATATGTAGATTAGAAATGACAATACAATATTGTGGTACCAGCTGGTCTGATGATGGGACTGGAAGGTGGCCAAAAGAACTCCTAAACGAAACGGCGGAATCACATCGAGTTTGGGTTCATTGGATGTCTTTTCGAGATCTTTAAGTGCTAGATAATGTTCAGGGTCCTAATGATGGAGTCAGGAGGTAGCCATAGGAACTCCTAAACGAAACGGCGGAAATTCATCGAGTTTGTGTTCGTTGGATTTGTCTTTTCGAGCACTTTAATGCTAGATGATGTCCAGGGTCCTGATGACTTTTGGCTTTTTAGTGCTGTTAGTAATTAAAAGCGTGTTATTCGTTTTTTTTAACTATTCTTATTTGACACTAGCGGCCGCCCGCGACTTCGTACGCGTGGACCCCGTTTTACCCTTAGGGGTGAAGTTTCGAGTTTTTTAGGGTTTACCTGGAAATTATTCAAACTTTTCTCGCTGTAAAAACCATCCTTGGACTTCAACAAACATTTTAAAAAAAGAATTGGTAAAATTGGTCCAGGCGTTGTTGAGTTATGCGCTTACCAACACATTTTGCGATTCATTTTTATATTATAGATAGATTATGGGCATATTTCACAATCGCTTAGTAAGGGCTTGTTTCGCCACTTCTGGATAAGTTGTGGATAGCCTGTCTGACGGATCATTTGACACATTTTTATAGAAAATAAGTGCTAGCTAGATTGATCCGACATTTAGAAGAATGGTAATAGGTACTCCTCTTCAAAAAAGGTGACAAAACCTTGTTGAAGAATTATAGACCCATTTCGCTTCTGGACCATGTCTACAAGCTGTTTTCGATAGTCATTACGAATTGTCACGCTAGCAGGCTCGACAACTTTCAGCCTCCCGAACAAGCCAGTTTCCGAAAAGGCTTTAGTAACTACCATATACCATAATAATATACGCAACGGCAGATTATACGGAAGATCAAGGAGTATAATCAGCCACTTTGCGTTTGTGAACTATGAGAAAGCCTTCGATTCGTTTGAAACATGGGCAGTGCTTCAGTCTCTTCAATTATCAAATTGACTATTGATACATTAAAACAACGAGACGTCATCACCACCGCCCTGGAAGATGTTTTCAAGCTTCTAGGCTGGAGTGGATTTAGCATAAATATCAACGGTGAGTACATCACCCAGACCTCAGACGATACGTAAATCTAATAATTCGTAACTAAGGTGGAAGTGCGAGGTACTCCCAACACAAGTATCTTACGATTACTTTCTGGGTGACCCCGGTAACTTTAGTGTAAATGATTTACAGAAATAAACATTTTTTTTTTATTTTTTATATCGTAGTCATGGCTGAGATCGTGGAAGATCTAGGCACAATGCTCGATGGCCTCAACAGAGTCTCTCAACAAGTGGGTCTCAAAATGAACATGGACAAGATTTAAAAATCATGTCTAAAGACCGTGTTGCACCCACTCCTCTATAAGTTCAGAGACTCTACACTCGAGGTTGTTGACAATAATTTGTATACCCGGACAAACAGTCCAGTTAGATAGGTCCAACTTCAAAAAAAAAAGTCAATCATCGAATCCAGCTCGGCTGGGCAGCCTTTGGGAAGCTTTACGATATTTTCACGCGGCTTCTCCGTCGCGTTGCCCACTCCGCTTTAAATCCACTTTGAATCCGCTTGCAATCCGCCAGGGTGGCAAGGGCCTTAAAACTCAGAGGCACACTGATGTTCAAATACCGTAGCTGAGTCCTAAAGCCGCGGTACGCGTTCGCCACGAAAAGAGTGAGCAAGACAGTAATATCTCACTGGCCTTGTTTATAACGACTAGTCTTACGCCCACGCTTAACGACGCCCAGTTAATAAAACATCGAAACATTACAAATAATATCACATAATATAAACAACAAAATTAAAATTAAAACTAAATGTATTTTGTCGAGAACACTGAGAATATTCCCGGGAGCGTTCTCGGTTCTCGAGAATATTCTCACTGGGAATATTGCCGGGAACGAGAACTTTCTCAGCGGCACATCTCTTCGAGGCCATTCCGATAACCTCTCAGTTGCAGGTCAGTTAGCGGAATGTGTAACGTTTTCCTCAACCGAATACCTATCACGATGGTTGGCCACCGATGGTTGCTCTGCACACAGCATAATATGTTACGGATAACATTTATATCGAATTACGTGCACACTGCACATCATAACTTGCACATTACTGGCCTGTATCACTTGTCACGGAGACTCCTTCAACGTTTTGTAATGTGGTACATGCCCTACTAGATTGATGAATTTAATAGATTACAAACATACGGTGTGTGCATAAGAAATCCAGTCAGCGTCCATCAGTACGGAACTAAACAAATCATCAAGATAAACATTATAATACCCGAGCCGGACAGGTAACTATGCCCCGCCCCCTCCTCTCCATAGTAGAAAAGAGTAGAGGAGATAAGGATCTTTGTTTTCTTCAGCCAATCTACTCTGCCTATAGTTTAGCCCGTAGAAACCAGATCGTGTGTTAACTGAATCGCCACCGTGCACTACTCATATGCTGTGAATTGCACCATAACACTGCAAGCGAAGTGTCAGTGTTCAGAGCCTGTGTGGATATTGTCGATTACATCTCCTACCTACTCTTCATAAGTTGCCACTATCCTTAACCTGGCACTATCCTATGATATGGCTATTATCTATTATGTTAGGCGCAGCTAACAAAACTTGGCACTATCCTATCATACGGCTAATATGTTAGGTGCAGCTAACAGAACCTAGCACTATACTATGATATGGCTAATATGTTAGACGTAGCTAATTAAACCTGGCACTATCTTATCACATGGCACAATGAGATTTTTATACATTTATTCCAATGAGGGCTATCGTTTTAGCGCTCACCAGTTAGCGCCACTGTAGAGTAAGGTCCTGTCACTTGCTAGTAGCGAAGACAGTGGCACCAACTGGTGAGCGCTAAAGTGGTAAGAGGACCATCGCATTTGCACTCATCAAGATGGCGCCACTGTAGAGTAAGGTCCTGTCAATCGCCAGGGGTGCCAACTGTTAAGTATAAAAACGATAGCCCTCATTGTAACAAAGACGTGTTGCGAACTTTTTGGCTACTTTGGGTGGTGTCACGAACTACATAACGCTGACTGTACCATCGATCTTCAATTGTCATCTCAAATAAACTCCATGCTATGTTATTTTGTCAGCTGTTTATTATCTATCCCAAGGCAATTGAAACGGCCGGAAATGAGGTAGACATCTTGAATTGAGCCTATTACGGATAAAAGGTGGATAATGTGTAATGCACGGACCTATTTGTTGGCTCAATTGGCACTTGGATTCACGTTTGTTTATGGTCATTTCTACTGGCTGGTTTCTGGTGGGGGGTAGTGCAGGGCCAGACCTACCATATGGCTTTTTGGGCTTCAGCCCAGGGCCCCGTGGATTCAAAGGCCCCCAGTTAAATCAAATCCAATATTTTATTGTCTTATTTTTTTTATACTTTAAGTAATTAAGTTGGCCCCTAAGTAGTTAGCCCAGGGCCCCCTAAACTCACGGTCCAGCCCTGGGGTATTGGTAGGTTTACAAATATAAGTAGTTCAGATATAAAATAACTGCATATAAAAAAAAATTCTACTTATTACTATACGTACGGGCTCATATAATATGTGTATACAAACTAGAAGCTTATTCACAAACGATGCTTGCTTAAGGGAAGCAGCAACGCTATGCGAAGTCGAACGCACAGCGTTGAATAGAGTTCTGTGATTGGTTGTTGTGTGTCACTCCGCCACTCACATAAGCTTATTGTCTATGAATAGGTTTTTGGGACCCTGTGCCTCCACGCGCACTGTGAGACCTCATATTGTTTGTGAATACGGGTGTAAGTAAGCCTGTAGTGAAGTGACATAATACACATGTTTGTACTCAAGTAGGTATTTGTGACAATAGTATACCGCGGCCTACAATTAGATACGGCAAATAAAATTATATTTAGACACAAACAAGATGAGGTACAGTTGTCATGAAAACATACACAGACCTATTGTGACAGTTTGTGGAAGTTACTTTACAGACAGACGTAAGTCAACATGTGCCACTTTTGATGTTGACTGTACATATTAACGCAAGATGATGATTTGTATAATAAAATTATTTGCACCGTTGTTTGTAATTATAATATTTATACGGTCTATTAAATTATTTGTACCTAAGTGGAAAGTCAATGCATCTCTTTTCTAACGTTTTCTAGCTACAATGACTAAGGCTGAGTTGCACGGTGCAACTCAGCCTTAGTCATTGTAGCTAGAAAGCTAGAAAAAGTGGTGCAGCACCAGTTTATTTTAACTGTGACTATAACAATAACCGGTGCTTTTTGTATGAAGTTTGACAGATTTCTGACGTTTGTCAAAGTTAAAATAAGATGGCGCAACTCAGACTAAGTTTCATGAGATTTGGTAAATTTCAGTTTGTTTTTCAGAGTAAAGGCTGATTTACACGTATTAAGGTAGTCAAGTAAGGTAGGTAACTTTTTAACTTAATTTTAAGTGATTAATTGCATGTCACAGAATTTAGTACCAAGTCCTGATTACATGCAATTTGATCACTTAAAATTAAATTAAAATTTCCTTACTTAATTAACAAATTAATACGTGTAAATCAGCCTTAAGAAATCAGACAATTACAATCTATTTGATCAATTGATGATCAAATCGATTGTATTTGTCAGATTCAGTTATGTATGCAGTGTAAAGTTATGAATCAGAAGTTACTCTACAGTAATTACTGAACAAAAATTACCGTAACGAAAATACATAAACGTTTCTTATGAAACAGTGACTGTAAAACTGAGTCTTTGACTATGAATTTTATTATTATTACTCGTATAGATGAAGTATAGACAAAATTCTAGACATTAACTTAAGTAGAGCTAGGTTTGGAGCTAGGTCTCGGCACGTGCATAATATTTTATCACATACATCTATGTCAGACCCGGTTTGCCACGTTATGGTCGTTAGCCTTCTAAAATATTATTTCAATTGAACTAGCATAACCTGAATATGGCTAGGAATTTATTAAGCCAGTAGATTTACAAAAAAAGCTGTTTATACAGAAACGCAATTTTAAATATTATCAAGGACTTGTGTACAGTCAGCGTGAAGTAGTTCGTTACGCCCAAAGTAGCCAATAGTTCGCAACACGTCTTTGTTACTTCCAAGTAACAAGTACAATAAGGTGGTGTTGACAACTTTTTTGTCACTTTGGGTGTCACGAAATATTTGCCGCTGACTGTACATTAAAATAATGATGTAATATTTCTAGCAGTTAGACCAGTCTTTAGGCAGACGTAAAAAATATACCTAGATTTTATTGATGACTTAAAACTTTCTAGAAAACGGAACTCAACGGTTAGTTTGTTCGTCTGTCACACACAAGCAATTTTCACCTTCTAATTGATGCAAAGAAGTAGCTCAATGACTTAAAAAGGACGTGTACTATAAATAGTCAAATGAACCAAAGGAGTACACCTAGAGGTGGAAACCACAAAAAAGCAAAAAGAGCATAAGTCGAAAACTTTCAAAAAAATTTAGTATTTACTTAGTAACAGTACAAAATATGTTTATATACATATAACGTACTTAGTAGTATGATTGAATCACAAAAGAGCAGAACTCGAGAACTTAAAAAAATAACACTTATAGCCTGACCAGGAACATAAAAACCCTGGCATAGAGGCGCTTCAATTGCATTTGATAGTGCAACACTGAGTACAGTCGTACCTGTGTTAAATTAATAGGCTAACTTTATGTATCAGGATTCAGGATTACGGGCTAATTTGATATTTTCATAAATTAACGAAAAAATATTATTATAGGTAACCTGATTTAAATAAATTAAATGAAACCATCAATCGAGCTAGTAGATTTATTTTATTATTCATCAATAATCAAATTCAGAACTTGAATATTCAACTGCAATGTCTGCTCATGAACGCTTCAAACTCGGTACTTCTTTCCCAATCCCATAAAATTCAACACTTAGAAAGTGACAAAATTTTTAAAATAGGTAGTTGAAACAAACCACAGCTAATTTTCATAGTGGACTGTACTATACGATAAACATGTCAGTCAATTTGACAACCTTTGTCGGAAACATTATTCAATGAAAATATTGTCCGAACCCTTAGTATTTCTCTTCGACAAATACTTTAACACATTGTGAACCACTTTTCTTTCACGACTATAAAAATATTTTAGCAATTTAATTCATAAAACCAATTGCGCACATTTAAAATAAAGTTTGTTTACACTTTGACAGCAATAGACTGACATGCAAGGTGACATGTCAATGAAGTTTTCAGTTACTGTTGCCATTAAAAGAAATTAGTACCATTAGTTTTCCGCAACATGGCGAGGGTTTTTATGTTCCTGGTCAGGCTATAAATAGGATATGAACTGGGCAGGGTATGATTGAAGATTATGAATGGCTGAACATTATGCACTGACACTTCAAAAATGTACCTAAAGAAAATACTTATTGTAACCCTGTTTTATGCAAATAAATATATTTTTATTATTGTTGTAATTTGATGACGCTCTTAATCTGAATTTCAGCTTGACACACTTTTTAAAAACATCCTGTATTTTGCATTACTTTGGTTTCATGTAATGTGTAAATATACTCCAGAATGCAATTACAAATTACTACAAACAATAAATAAAGGCAATGTTTGCAACATTGTTTGCTGTATAAATCTTTGTATAAATGTCGTTCTTCACTTTTACTAGGTTTAAAAATGCATTGTTTATATTTTTACTTTTGCATGGTGACTCAAAAAATATTTTTTTAATGTATGAAAAAAATACATAGACGTGTGCTCCACTTATAAAAAAATGTGTTATCACAATAAAAAAAAACTGTCGCAAACTATTTTTCAAAATCATAAATATTCTTAGTTTTAGGGATTTAAAACTATATCTCCTGCAAAGATAACGTTACAAAATATTATTTAAATCAATTAATCAATCCTGAAGTCCCAGACTTCCGTTTTAGATAACAAAATACGGAAGCAAATATGTCTTCGAATTACCTAAAGCTAATCACTGTTAATTAAATTAATTAAGATTTTAAAAAACTTACGGTAAATCCGATACTTACAGGTAAAAATGAGGAGTCCATCCACGACTACTTTTCTCAGGATGTGTATGGAGATTTCGTCTTTCGACATGTTTGTTAGTTTGTTTGTTTGTTCGTGTGCACAGCAAGAGCGTCGGCGATGCTCTGATGTAATCTCCTGTCGTACTCTGCCTTTTGTACGGATTGTAATCGAGAGACGACATGGATGTGGTATGGAATGGAGAAGGCAAAAGGCAAGATGGATGACACGTGATTTGGAATTTAATTCGTAGATTAGTTTCGGTGTTGCTTGTGGATGAGATGACAATGGGTAATTAACGGATATTGATGAGTCCGAAAGTTATCAAGGTTATTTGTCTTTTGTTTATTGATATTTTTGTATCCCTTACCTCGGGAAAGAACATTGTCTAATTTACTTACCTACACACATTGACTTACTTTTACTTCGCTCTTATTTCTTTTACATTTTGCGTCTACATCCAGCGCCTTCCTGCTACCTTTATCAGGTCATCGGGTCACCTTGTGGGTGGACGTACCACGCTGGGTTTTCCGGTACGTGGCCTCCACTCCAGAACCTTGCTGCCCCATCGGCCGTCAGGCCGCTACCAACCGTGCGATGTGGAAGTCATTGTGGGAGGCCTATGTTCAACAGTGGACGTCCTGTAGCTGAAATGATGATGATGATGATTTTGTGTCGTTGACCACTCAGAACTTTTTAGTTCTTTCGTCTCACCAGGAACTTTCATTTTTTATACTCAACTAGCGGCCGCCCGCGACTTCGTACGCGTGGATCCTGTTTTACCCCCTTTTCCCGAATTTTCTTTGCTATAAACCTCACGGAGCCCGAGACCTTTCCAACGAATGCAAAACCGTGGAAATCGGTTCGTGCGTTCTGGAGTTATAGCGTCAGGGAGGAAAACCGGACTTATTTTTATATAGTAGATTGGACACTTTTCAATGAAAGAAATAATTGTAAAAATCATATTTTCTGAAAAAAAACTGCCGCCTCCAATCCACGTTCTCTTCATAGCTCCGTGTAGTCCGATTGATTCACCCGCTCCCCCCGGGCGGCCGATAAAGAAGTGTAGTAAACACATAGTTAAATTACGATTGATAACTTCTATCTAATCGCCATGAAGATGCAGCGTGGATGCCGAGTGGATGGGATTAGGACGGCCTCAGAAAATTATGAGACAAATTAAATAATTAAATAAAAAAGTAAGCACCTAATGTGCTTGAGTTATTTCAATTTCTAGCAGTCAATCGAAATCGGGACCGGGGAGTAGTCCGTTTAGAATTGCCTTTAAAGTTTAAATATTATTTACTTATTATTTTACTACAAAAACATCGAATCGTAAATTGGGAAACTACGACCGGCTCTGACACTAAGCTGTCCATACTTTTTTTTCCCTTGGGAATTTGATTTCTTTATCCCCCCTTTGATTGATTAATTTTTATATGGAGAAAATAAGATTATAACAATCTTCTTCTTCTCAGTCGGTAGTCGGTACACTCTTGCCAGAGTAGTCGTGGTCATCATTGTGAATTATGATGAGTGATGTTCCTTGCAATACGGACGGCGCCAACTAATTGCTCGGTTAACGAAAGTGCCCGGAAAGCTGTACCTACTCCGTGAGAAAACATAAGAATACAAATTGAAGAATAGTTACTCTTAACAGGGCTCAAGGATAATATTATAGATTCCTAGAGTCTAGGTAGATTCTACATTACAGATACCATGTTTTGGAGTAGTGGTTGAACTCGACTAATATGATGGGAGAGAGAGGTATGCAGTTCCGTCCCGGCATTAATATGTTAAGAATAACTTTTTGTATAAGTCTGAGTGTTCTTATATAGGAATGTAAGGGTGAATATCAACAAACTCGATTTTTGCCTAATTCCGGTGGCGAATTTTAATTTCCACTTTCCAAAACCTTTTTGTGGCAGAAATAATAGTAAATAACTTGTATTATTCAATGATATGGTAGAGATAAAAATATTATTAATACTTCTCGAGATATGTTAATTTAAAATTATCAAGAGCCACCGACATTGTATTTGAGCCACCGGAATTAAGAACCAATCCACCGAAATTTATTTATACAGCGGAATTCGGAATGTTATGGATGATTGTCTCAAATTACTTATTTATTTGTAATCAATTCAGTATTATTATCCAGTAAAGATGTTTATAATTAAAAACAATATTCAGGCCTGTGTTGTGACCCTAAAAAAGCATCAGATCTTCCCATGTGAGTCGTAAGAGCCGACTAAGCAATCAAAATACTGGAGGGTGGGCTGCAGCATCTTTCCAGGTATTATACTACCATACTGGAACTACCAACCAGCCTGCTAAGCATGGCGATAACGGCAAAATCCCTCCATAGATAACAAATCCAAAACTTTCTGGCTCTAGTCGCCAACAGCCCCGTTATTCTAGACTCATCACAAAGACATGACCCTCCAACCCAGAAACCAACTCTAGTCCCGGGAGGGCGACCAACTGCCCCAGGTTGGTGTTAGGTTTATCTTCCATAAGTAAAAATGTTGGTCCAGGCTAGCCAAGTTTTCATGATGGTATCATACCTATCCTACACTCAGAATTACGCAACTAATTATTCGCTAAAGACCATGCGAACTGGAGATTAAGTATGAAGATATTTCTAGATCTATACCAGCTACTGAACTAACACATTACATATTTGTGAGCTAAATGAAAGTAGTACAATTAAGAAACGGAGGACTAAATTCAGCCAGCCTAATGGCTCTCCATTTACAGTTACAGTAAAAGCGTACTGAGCTGCACCCTAATAGTACTGCAAAAATCAAAATATAGTAATCATTTTTAGACGAGCAAGCAATTTAATCACATGTGTATTCTCCAATCACCACACAGCTTATGACCGCAGTCTATGGAGGAACACTATCTGCGGTCGCGATCCTCACCAGTGAGGGACCGAGGAAGAAGAAGAAGTGATCACCGAAATAGAAGAATGCCGAATAAAAGATGCTCAAAAGATGTCGACTGATGAAGTCTAAGACACGACCAGTGCCAATCCAGCTCCAAAATCCCAAGAATTTTCAGCTCGAGTGGCAGAATAGATTGCAACCTACGAGACTAGGGAAATTTTAGCTGTTTCAGTACTATTCTCATCTGTTTTTAAGATTCTGCTTAGTATCGATGTATAAATAGCTATCCAAGTCCTCACGCTGATACAAGTGCATTATAGAGACGATTTTTTGTAATACATCGAAAGTATGTATTTGCGAGGACCAAATTGAATATAACAACATGAATAACAAGGATAGCAGAACCATTTTGGTAAATGCCTAAGCTGCTAGGAGAGTTTAAGAAGCACTACTAGTAATTAGGCTGAAGATCGAGATTATCCCGACACTTTAGCGAAGACATCCTAGACTTAAGCTTGAGCGAGATTAGAATGCCCTATTAAAAACAACAAGGTATGAACCAGGAGATAATGAAATCACAACTGAGCTTATGAAATCAGTGATCGCTTACTATGGGCCTCATAAGAAGGCTCACGGTCACCCAAAGGGCGATGGAGCGGGCTATGCTCGGAGTTTTCCTGCGTGATCGAATCAGAAGTGAGGAGATCCGCAGGAGAACCAAAGTAACCGACATAGCTCGCAGAATTGCTATAATCAAGTGCCAGTGGGCGGGGTACATAGCTCGTAGAGACGATGGCCGTTAGGGCAGGAAAGTTCTCGAGTGGCGACCACGGACTGGAAGACGTAGCGTAGGCAGGCCTACTAGGTGGACCGACGATCTGGTAAAGGTCGCGGGAAGAGCCTGGATGCGGGCAGCGCAGGATCGTTCATTATGGAAAACCTTGGGGGAGGCCTTTGTCCAGCAGTGGACGTCATTTGCCTGAAACGAACGAACGAACATGCAACTTCTGAAGTATTTGTATGAAAACTTCATCATATCAGCCCTCCCCCAAGATCACAACTCGAAACTTATCTGATTGCTGTGAGGGTTCAGAGTTGGAGACACTGTAATCTCTTAAAGTCTTCACTACCTCCCACTTAGAGGTTTTCAAGCTTCTGAGCTAGACCGAGCTCAGTATCAAGATACGGCGAGTATATCACACAACTTCGATTAACTGACGATATTGTAGTTATGACTGAGACCTTAGTAGACCTAGGTACAATGCTCCAGAGCCAATAAGACCAATCCTGGCAATAGATTTGCCACCGGAGCCACCGAAATTGCGCCACCGGAATTAAAAAACTATAACAAAATTCAAATTATAAAGAAAACTATAATTCTGATCAATAATTTCTGTATGCAGATACAACAAAACACCAAACTTTAATCATGTTAAAGAATCGTTTAGCATCTAAGTAAGTAGCTTTCACTCATACACTTGTCAGCGAAATTGAAAAATTTTGTATTCCTGTGCCGCTGATACAAATATTTACTGGTCTGCTGGAAAAACAATACCACATGTCGCAAGTCTTTATAGCCCGATCAGGAGGACACAGCTGTGTGATGCAGGGAAGAAGAACTCTGCGTCTCTCAAAGCTTCTTTGGAGATGTAAGAGAGTGTCGAAATTGAGCCACTGTAATTGCTTTTTTTCGTGGGACAGTTTTGAAAAGCTATTTAAAATACTTAAATTATGAAATATCACATTGCTTTCATATCATTTGGAAGTCTTATTTAATGTATTTTATGGCTATACTATTCTTAAATTACTAGAATCTCCGAGAAAGAAGGAATAACACAATTTATGAGTAGAAATAGAGTTAGGACACGCCACCGCTATTAGATTTTGGGTGTTTGAAAATTTTTTTAGTACATAAAATAACTACCTATTGTCCTGAAGACTTTGCTATCATGTAAAACGCTGTTTAAACTATATACAGAAAAAAAATCATCGCTCTAGTTACATTTCTCCCATCGATTCTCAGCTCCGCCGCGTAATAAACGTGCTTGGGATATTCACCCGTAACATTCAGGTAGATAATATGTCTATGCTGTGGTCTGAACTCATTGCACAAGCTTTGATTGTTTTTTTTAGGCGTGTCTAAGCATACCTATAATTTATCTTAATGTAAAAAGCATTCACAAACATTATCCTTTTCGACATAATGTTGTAACTAATTAGTTACCTGTTCATGCAATTAAAGAGGTCAATGACTCGTTTTATTAGTAGATCTGTAGATTTATAACTGCTTCTATAACTAACTACTATCAAAGAACAGGCATACCTATCTAAATAATCATTTCGTGCAAAAAATAGTTGTTATTCTGGAAACAAATTAGAATAAAATAATAACTGTTACTAAGTTATATTTAATCTAATCATAAAATGTGCCAGGGTTTTTTTGTATATACTTATTGATAAAACATTTTTTTGCAAGCTTTTAAGAAATGATGACTTTTGCTCTTTCTATCTATATCTTTATGAAAAAGTTTCCGTTTGCTTGTTGCCGTCTCAACTAGGCTGAGTCGCACAATCTTACTTTAACTTTGACAAACGTCAAAAATCTGTCAAACTTCATACAAAAAACACTGGTTAATTTTAAGGTTAAAATAAGGTGGTGCAAATCAGCCTAAATGTGTTAGGGTGAATTTTAGTTTAAGTTGAAGTGTATTGGATCTGGGAGAAGAACTTGAAAGAGTTAAAAGGCAAAAGTTCAATCATTTCTTATTTAAAAAATACTTACAACGCCGTTACGAGTTCAAATCCCGCAGAAAGCAAATCGTGGGTCGAATCACGAAAAGGCGTAACTGATTTTTATCAATTTTACAGGAGCGACATTTAAAGAAAATTTTAAGTGTGGGAAATACATTTCAGGCCCTAGCGGAAACTTTCAAGACCTAAAATTTTTTTTTTAACGCGCTCACTAGTGAGGACAATTGATGTACCTACTTAAACTCACACTCAGCCCTCTGGCGAACACGAGCATTTATTTGTTTATTCATATAAGTACAGTAATTTATTATAGTTATTTAATGACAGAATAAACTCTGTTTTGCTAAGGTATTATAAATATTTTGTGTGGTACTTTTTACTTATTATCATGATTCATATAAGTAAATATGTATACTTAATATTAGATCAAGATAATGCATGCAAAATTATAAATAGAAATAGGTAATTGTACCTCGTTCTCAACATGTAGTTTTAAAAACATAAGTGTTACTTATTATTACCGCTACCATAAAACTAAGAAAACAATAGTATTAACAGAGTTTCTTGGAAGGAAAGAGTAGTAGACAAAGACATTTTATGTACGTTAATTTTTAAATGGGTGAAAATATTTATTTACAATAAACAGATTTTTTTTATAACTAACGCAAACTTAACTTTAAACAAAAAAAATACACTTACATATTACCTACTCAAAAATAAAAGTGTGTCCGCGAGGCAAAGAGGAGGTTGTTGGATCTTATTTACTGGCCTGGAACATTGATATATTCGTATCCGAAATACGTACCTACTTTGTGTGTGTAAAAAATAATTATAATCTAAATCTGCCGCCCCTTAAAATTTGCCGCCCTAGTCTTCAGCCTACTCAGCCTGCTGGTAGATTCGTCACTGCCGCACCGCACGGTGGATCGAAATGGCATTAAAGTGGACATAGGGATTTTTTTCGGAAAATCGAATTTTAAAAATTGCCAATCGATAGTCCTTTGCTCACTTATCACGACATGTCATATCATATTTTTCTCTAAACCTGATACATTAGCTTAAAAAAAATAATTTGTGTTTTTTTTGTATGAAACGAGACATATAGGTGTACCAGAATCTCATGGCAAACAAAAATATTGGAAAAGTGTGTTTTTCATATGGCCATTGTCTATAGCTTTATCCTCCTGAGACCCAGACCCCTAAAAATTGTCGGATTGTCTTGAATTTTGGAAGGCAGGCTAAGTTTCATATGTACAACTAACAAAAAATGCGAAAAAAAATCTAGCCCCCCTACATACGCCAAAATGGGGGGTGTCACCAGTGACACTACGGGTTTCAAAGACATTAAATTAATTAATATTTTAATTACTTCAGGTATGGTAAAATAGGTGTTTTCAGTTTCAAATTGATCTGCAATTGTTTAGAATCATATAAGATTTACTTTTTAACAGCTTTTATTGAACTTGTTACTACAAACTTTAATTTAACTTGCTATAAATGTGTGAATGTATGTTTGAGTAAAATCTTGGAAGCTGAATTAGAGCTACTTCCTGCCAACCGATTGAGCTGAAATTTTGCATAGACATGTAACTCAGATGAGACTTCAATATAATGAGGTCATGGAGCTGATCTGATGATGGAGACGGAAGGTAGCCATAGAAACTCTGTGACTAAACGATGTAACTCTCTCGAGTTTTGACTCATTTGATTGGTATTGACAAGTACTCTGGTCTTGGATGATATCCAGGGTCTGATCTGAGGATGGAGCATCAATTTTTTCATCATCAGTATCATCAAAGTTGCATAAAATTGACTTGACGTTACCATCAGACAATCCTAAAAAGGACCATATTTCAAATCACGAGTGCCCAAAGTGTCACCAGTGACACTCGAATTAATTGACGAAAATACTTATTACAATAGAAACATTTTAATAGTTTTATCGCACAATCTGAGAGATATATTACCGTAGCACACAGAAAACACAAAACAATACCAAAAAACTTGTTTTAAATAATATTTTCTTTTTTTGGAATGTGTCATGTCGGAGGTCGCGCGAATTCAAAATTTCAATTAATGTTTACAAAATCAAAAACCCTTTCGTGCGAGGCATAGCAATTTTTTGGATATGTGACATATTCCAACGTTTCACACACTTTTATTAATTTTCATAAATACTAATAAATGGCGCTGTAAAAAAAATATATACACAAGTGTCACGAGTGACACCGGGGGTCTCAGGAGGTTATTGTCATCTGTCAAAGTAAATCAAGAGATCTGTCAGCCGCTGCAGAAATTTTGTAATCTCTTCATGCCTATTTGTTATTTTTGTGAAAAATTCGAAAAAGCTCAAGCAAATCATATTGTTTTCAATGTGTATTGTAAAATAAGGCATAATTCAAAGCCAATCTTTGACTTTAAAGCGCGTCGTTGAGTTGACAGTAAGTTGGAGTGAAATGTTTTGATACATTTAGTTTATTACCTAACAGCGTCAGAAGGATGGAAGGAAGGAAAATAAACATAACCCATGTTTATTTTTATATTATTCTTACCTAATAGCTGCTTATAATAATAATGCTTTATATTATACAGGGTGAAATTTTGTGAGCCACCACCACAATGCCATTTTTTCTCAAAGAAAACATTCCTTTATTTTTGAAAAGAAATAGAACTGCATTCAAAGATTTCCAAAAATTTGCTTGCCACACCCGGGAATCGAACCAACTAAAATCTCTTAAAAATTACATCCTGTATTTTTATTACATCGATCGTTAGGGTTAAGTATAAGGATGAACTCTCACTAACAAACTTGATAAATCAAATGAAAGGAAAACCATGAAATCTTAAATTATTTGAATAATGTTGCAGAAAATTGTATGTAGTATAGTAGAGAATTTTCGAAAAAATTTCGAAAATCTTTGAATGCAGTTCTCTTTTTTTTTCGAAAATAAAGGAATGTTTTCCTTCAGTAAAATTTCAGTATTAAGAGTACTTTCCCTCCAGGTGCCATTACAAAATTCCACCCTGTATAAATACCTCTTTAAGTTGATCATCTATTGAAGAACAAGAAATGCAAGTGGAGTTCTTAGAATCGTTTTCTAGTTCTGAATGAAGTGATAAGTTATAATAAGTATGACACATAATAAAATTATTTACAGTAATATACGGTTTACTTATTTTTCAAGACATGTTTCTATGTTAAAAACCCGATGTATAACAACATTATTCATACACATACCTAAAATGTATAGGTAGGCATTCGTACTTCATGTTCATTAATATTAGTCATAAATAAAAAATTAAACAGTATCAAGATCGTTTAATCCAATTTCCCCAGTATTGCACTCAACAAAGTTTATTTTCCCCATTTGCCATGAGATTCTGGTACACCTATAAAGTGCTAATTTTCTCCGAAGACCTGCTAGATCGTGACTTGAAACAACCTAGGTCGGTATAACTGCATTATTTATTAATATTCTAAGCTATTTCCAGCTGCTCCAAACCGCAACTTAGCCTGTTAAACGATTCCGAAAAAAATTAAAATTTACTCTTCTTGTAATTGTATTTTAGTTCTTTTTTTTAGAAAAAAGCTTCGATTACGGTACTAGAAAGTGATTTTATCGTTAGGTGACATTGTTATCTATTCTCAGAATCTGTTAAACCCTTTCTTTCCTATCAGCGCATGACTTTAAAACAACAATGAAGTTACTCATACATCGTAAATAACGTGTTTTGCGAATAAGCAGATAATGGTCAGGGGTGGGGGTAAAAAACAGATAGATAAGGATTGTTTATTTGTTTTAAATTTAGTTTGGGCTGTGTAACGTCACCAATAACATTCAACTTTAAATGTGGTTTTTAACATGACGTAATTACAATGCAAGCTATTGTGAATAATATAGATTTGTTCGTAGTCTTAAGAAATACCTTAAAACCTTTCATGGACAGTGAGGAACTTTATAATCACCTTTAGCAGAAAATGGTACATTTGTCAGAAGAAAACAGTGTCAAGAGCGTTTACTTGCCTTTAGCNCACCGTGGCACCGTTCCGCCTTGATGGGGCGCCTAATGGGAGGCCTTCCTAAAATACGTCTTCAGGCCCGTGGTTGCCGTTATTTTAACATTCTACAGGGTGGAATTTTGTAATGCCACCTGGAGGGAAAGTACTCTTAATATTGTAGACAGAAAATTTTTCTCAAAGAAAACATTCCTTTATTTTTGAAAAGAAATAAAACTGCATTCAAAGATTTCCAAAAATTTGCTTGCCACACCCGGGAATCGAACCATCTAAAAACTATTAAAAATTACACCCTGTATTTTTATTACATCGATCGTTAGGGTTAGGTATAATGATGAAATTTCTCTAACAAACTTGATAAATCAAATGAAAGGAAAACCATGAAACCTTAAATTATTTTAGTTATGTAGGCAGAAAATTGTATGGTATGGTAGTGAATTTTCGAATAATTTTCTAAAATCTTTGAATGCAGTTCTCTTTCTTTTCAAAAATAAAGGAATTCCCTCCAGGTGGCATTACAAAATTCCACCCTGTATATTATAATATTTAAGAGTTTTTAGTGCGTGCCGGGCCTACGCCGCCGACCAATAATTACTGGGGCCACGCCCCCCTCACGCGCCTACCACACGCTGCTCGACTGACGACAACGGCTTATCACCCGGTATAGGTCTTATCACCCGTATGCGTCTTATCGCCCGGTCTATCGCGTACTTAGCGATCTGGTAGTGGGCGAAATCCGGTAATCCTAGAAAAGTCCTAGGTCCGTTTTTAAATGATGGTAGAAAATGTTTACTCATTATTACGTGTTTCAAACTTAATCGTCGTTTTGATGTAAGTACTGAAAAAGCGCTGAAACATGAAAACTATGATGGGTTATAATTTTATTTCGGACCCTTCCCAAAACTTTTAAAAAAGCTCCTTCGGCCTCCGTTGTATGAAAATTAGTAATTCCATTCTTAAAGAAGGATAAAATTAATATAAAATTCAAATGTTTTTACAATATTCACCATGTCTTCAGGACGACAATGAAGGTAAGGCCAGAGCTGAAAAATTCAACACAAAAGAGTTGGGCCCGTATTATCAAATGGCACTCAAGTATCATTTTGCACTTGAGTTTAGATTCAAACTTGTGACCGTCAAAACATTAAAATTCAACTTCTTGGACTTGTGCTTGTCAGCAAGCTATTTGATGTCATGATGCCTCATTTAAACTATGCCTGTAACACAATCTAATATTATAATTATGATAAAATTGTTTTATCGCTATCCATAAAAATATTGTTTCGTGTCAAATAACAAATTCATTATCATTTATTAGACATACTCTACTTCTTCTCGATGGTGAAATAAATGTTTTATTAATGCTTCTAAAAATATAATTACATACCTAATAATAATGAACCTACCATAGACTAAATATTTACAAATAAAATGGTAGTTAAGTCAGTTATTATCGGTACTTAGGCATTCTAGAAGAAAATATTCGTTCTGCCGAAAGACGTGCATGCACTGCTGGATAAAGGCCTTCCCCAAGTGGTAGGGTTAATACTGGGACGAGTAAAGTGCTTTTTTAAACCTATTCACGGAAATAAATAAGGTTTATGGGTTTTTAAGAGAGTTTTTATAAGGTTTTCCACTAAGACCGGTCTGTCCTGCGCCGCTCGCATGCGCATGGAAGAAAATGTATGGAAAATCAAATACCTATGTAAGTAGATACTAGGTGTGTATCATGTTTAGTCAGAATACACACTGCTGTAAGTAAATAAGTACATAACTTCTAGCAAGTCAAACTATGAGTAATGTTTTGAGTATTTGTGGAAAGTACTACAATTCAAGTAAAATATAATGTAACTAGCTTTTGACCGCGGTTTCACCCGCATGAAATTTAGTTTGTCACAGATCGTCATAAATTATCCCAACTAATATTATAAATGCGAAAGTAACTCTGTCTGTCTGTCTGTCTGTCTGTCTGTCTGTTACGCTTTCCCGCTTAAACCTCGCAACCGATTTTGATGAAATTTGGCATAGAGATAGTTTGAGTCCCGGGAAAGAACATAGGATAGTTTTTATCCCGGTTTTTGAAACAGGGACGCGCGCGATAAAGTTTTTCTGTGACAGACAAAAATCCACGCGTGCGAAGCCGCGGGCGGAAAGCTAGTAAACAATAATACTGTAAAGTTTCAGCAAAATCCGTTCAGTAGTTTTTGCGTGAAAGAGTAACAAACATCCAGACATCCAAACTTTCGCATTTATAATATTAGTAGGTTATATCAGTGTAGGACTGTAGGTATTAAATAAATGATGATATTTTCACAGAGATTCAGAGGTTAGTTTCAGTAATAAACCTTTATTTTCTTACCTATCTACCTATAATGTACATGACAAACACAAATATAGAGGAAGAATGGATGAAATTCACCCGGTGATTGTTAGTTTATATTACCTACAAGTAAGCTAAAAATAAAATACTCTTTAACTTATGTAAAAACAACACGACGGATTGTGATCAACAACACCGAGTAAACATAGGCTACAATTTGTTTGAGGTACTTACTAAGTACTACTTACCTACTTTTATTGAAATGTAATTTACATGGAAGAATTCGCGGGCAAAAGCTAGTTCTCGAATGTTGTTGGTCAAGTATTTCAGCCTACTTGATGACGCTAGTGCACTGATAAGTGATAACGCATCATGTCATGTTATATTTCATATCAAAAACATTTATTTTAAACAAGCAAAATAATGTCGTTGACGTCCAGAGCTGACAATCAAAATCAGACGATAACAATCATGTTTAAATTTAATTAAAGATAACAAGTTCATCAAATATGCGTAGCGAAATAGAGAAACTATCTTAGTTTACTTAACATCTATGATTGATTAATTGACCTTATTAGTAATTAGTTCTGTAGCTGTAATTAAAACGTGATGTAAACCAAAGACACCTGTTAATTTATCAATTGCCTTCTGACTTCAACAATAAAAAGTATCTGCATAGCTACTTATTTAATAGCATTTTTGAAACCTAACACGGGATTATTCCCAACCCTCGTTCCCACCGCTGCAACTCCTGTGTAGCCAGGATATACAGCTTGACCGCCAATAAAAACCGTCCCGGGGGAAAGTTAAGCTGTCATTGGACCCGCAACGAAATTAATCAGAAACATAGGAGTAGTCCGAAGTTTACAAATACAAATATCACTATATTCCGCTCAGAGTTAAAAAAAGAGTTAAAAGTTAGGTTCCTCTTTGATACCTAATTCGTCTGTAAGCCCCTACAGAAAATAATTTAGTAATAGGTAATTCCTGCGATCTCTTGCAAATGTACCTATGTATGTATGTAAATACCCTAAGCCCGTCTCAATAAAATTATTATTTTATCAAATAATTTTCCTCAAGTCTAGTGCTAATGGCCGCTAGGCAGAAAAGTTCTCGAGTGGCGACCACGGGCCGAAAGACGTAGTGTGGGCAGGCCTCCCTCTAGGTGGACCGACGATCTGGTAAAGGTCGCAGGAAAAGCCTGAATGCAGGCAGCAGCAAGGATCGGTCGTCGTGGAAATCCTTGTGGAAGGTCTTTTGCTGAAACGAACAAACGAACGAAAACTGAACCTCCTGAAAAACCTGTGATAACTTTAAAAAATATTTTTATCATGCTCACATCATTTAGATCAAAATATCGTAAATGAACGGCGCTGAAACAGTTTTTGTAATCAAAGAGTATACTCGTACCTACGTAAATCTTATTATTTACACATATTACATAGTTGCGTTGGATCTTACGCATACAAAACACATCCTACCTCACAAAGTTCAACTGCCTGATAAAAAGGTCGATTTACTATTTATAAATGTCATCGTGCATAAATATTTTTGTCTACAGAAACTCGGTAAAAATAACATTCTGAATATGTGTTATTCATACTTCGTAATATTGTCTGAAAATTATGACTTTACTAGCTTTTGCACGCGGCTTCACCCGCATGAAATTTAGTTTGTCACAGATCGTCATGAAATTTATTATAGCCAAATGTTATTCTGGGTCATAAACAATAATACTATAAAGTTTCATCAAAATCCATTCAATAGTTTTCGCGTGAAAGAGTAACAAACATCCAGACATCCACACAAACTTTCGCATTTATAATATTATTAAGAGTAAGATACTATTTGTGCTGCTGAAACAATTTTAATAGGATTTGTTACGAAGATAAGTAGAATATAAGAGAAAATAAATTTATGTACCTACCTATGCTACTCTTTGTGGCAAAAGAGAAAAAATTGAATTTTTTATTCTCAACCAATTATTTTTCAGGTAGGTACCTAATAGTTATATGAATAATATCTTTATTTCGTCGAAATTACTGTACTAATCATTCATGAATGGACTTTACTGAAAATTACAAATTACACTTCGAAGAATTACGATGTACGAGCATGAGATGTATTTCTTACTCACGTTCATTACTTGATACAGATGACGTTTAATTTTGCTTTCCTAAACTTTCTGATAAGCATTGGACGTCACGTTTGCGATAGGTTTTTGTTTTCTTCAATAAAATTCGTCGCCCCTTTGATGTGCTTCTGTTATTTTTTGTAATGAATTATGAAATGATATAATGGCATGAAATCATGACAAAGTGACAACTTGCGAAAAGCAACTTGTAGATGCTGGATTGCGACAAGTCAAAGACGGTAAAATAGAACGAGTTTGGCAAGACCTATGTTCAGAAGTGGACTGCTACAGACTATTGATGATGATGATAACCAGAAGGTTGTAAGTTACATATTTTAATTTAACTATAACATCAGTAAATAATATTTTTTACAAGCTTTTATTTATCATTTGAATTATTAATTATTTAATACTTTATTGTCATACATGTAATGTAAGTAGTCAGATACTAACAGATTTTAACTTTCTTTAACACTTAAGGACTCGCTAATGGGTCTAACGGACCCAGTTCTTCCATTTTTGTGAAATAACTTTTAGAGTTTGACGTTTGCGATGTTGTCGCTATTAGTACCTTTCCACGACATTGTAGCACAGCCAATAGCGGTCATAATCGTCAAATAGCCCACTGCATGTGATTGCTACAGACGAAAAATGTGTTTTTGAGTCCACTGGACCCGGTAAACAAAGTGAATTTTTTAATGTTTTATGCAAATTTCTCGTTAATTGTTAATTGGTATAAGTAGGCGAATCATAGTAGCTTACGAAAATAAACAAGGTACTTTTTTAAATAATTAATTACAGAAATTTACAAAAATAGCCTTCATTTTGCCAAAAAACCTTCAATTTTTTAACAAAGTTATTATTTTAGAAAAAGGCATTAAATATGACTATTTGGTTTATTATTTTGTCTTTGTTTATATCATATTATTCTTCTAATAAAGTAGTTTTCACTTTTATTAAGAGTTTTTGAAAAATACATAGGATTTTATATACTGGGTCCAGCGCACCCGGTAGCGAGTATGAATGTTACAAATTAAGGCGCGAGTCCTCAAGTGTTAAGCGTACTTTATTTATTTATTTATTATTCATTATTGAGCAATTACATATTTGATCCAAATAGCGTCCTAAATCCTTTTTAGGTTTGTCTAGACACTATTGTTCTCTATACAAATAAAAACAAACGTTTTAGTATAAGCATTCACAACACTTTCAGATATACAAAATATTATTTTAGCGAGTGCGCACTTAGCTTTATTTGTGATTGATATTGATAATGATTTAGCATCCATAAGCAATTAACAAACACTCCCCCGCCTTTCCAATTAATCAGAGCAAAGTCCAATACAAATAATATACAAATGATTTAGCATTTTGCGATGTGAGCGTTGAGTGCGATTTGTGTCAGCTGACGATAAGGCGAAGTTCAGAGAGCAAATGGAAATTCTTCATCAGAAAGGGTAATGTGATTCTGGGTCAGTAGGGTGACCATGTTACCTGTGCCCTAAGCATGAATGAGTGATTGTAGTCTTAATAAAACCTTAGCGAGCGCTGTTTTGTTTTTCATACTAACAAACACCTTCTAACCTTATCGATGAGGACCTTTGTTCATGCTGCTGAAATTTTGTCATGGTCATTAAAATTAAATAAACATTTTTCTTTTTTTCTTAATTATTTTCATACTTTCAGCCTATTATTTCGCTTTTTCCCATGCTTCTTGGATAAATTATTAACGATATCCTTGTCTTACCTTGATATAAGTAGAATTATATTAAAAACCGGCCAAGTGCTAGTCGAACTCGCGCACCGAGGGTTCCGTACCATTGATTTATGAAATTAAAATTCTTATTTTTTATTTAAGTTACTAGCTTTACGCCCGCGGCTTCGCCCGCGTGGATTTTTGTCTGTCACAGAAAAACTTTATCGCGCGCGTCCCTGTTTCAAAAACCGGGATAAAAACTATCCTATGTTCTTTCCCGGGACTCAAACTATCTCTATGCCAAATTTCATCAAAATCGGTTGCGAGGTTTAAGCGGGAAAGCGTAACAGACAGACAGACAGACAGACAGACAGACAGACAGACAGACAGACAGACAGAAAAAAAATTTTTTGTTTCATTTCTAAGTATGAGTAAGTTCCCAATATTTATTATATTTTTTCTATAAGGGTTCCGTTTTTTGCCATTTGGCTACGGAACCCTAAAAAAGAGAACCCAAGCTTATAAAGTGTGCGATTTAATAAAACTTTAAAAATCTAAATATTTTTTATTATCCGGGGTTCGAATCCACGAACTTTAGCTTAGCAAAGTTCTCAAAAGTAAGCAACGCAATGCCTGCCAAAGAATAAGCAAAAATAAATGCTAATAGAATCTATCTAGTCTGGTAAAGGTCGCGGGAAGGGGTTACCTACGCCATATCGAATGACAAAATTAAATGATCGAAAATCAAAATATCGAACACGTTTCATCGAACGATCAGAATATCGAACGATCAAAATATAGAATGCTCAAAATATCGAACGTTCAAAATATCGAATTTACAAATGATCGAACGATCAAAATATCAAAAGTCGATCTTATGCTGCATAGTGTAATAGGAAGATGGAGGTAAGGGTTCCTTGTTGACTATGGTACCCTATAGTGGAGAATAAAAAATATGTGTATATTAATGATGTTTTATTTACATTAATCATGTGAAATTTAATTAAAACCTCTATATTGGTTTTCGATATTTTGATCGTTCGATCATTTGTAAATTCGATATTTTGAACGTTCGATATTCTGTACCTCTAGTAGGAAAAACTTAAACAGCGCCCCCTAGGGCGGCTATAATATATTTTTCATACAAAAGTTTTTCCTACTAGAGGTACTGTACCTCTAGTAGGAAAAACTTTCGAGTTCGTTTCGTTGCGTATTCAAAGTGTCATCGAAAAATTTTGTATGAAAAATTAAACAGCGCCCCCTATATTATAGCCGCCCTAGGGGGCGCTGTTTAATTTTTCATACAAAATTTTTCGATGACACTTTGAATACGCAACGAAACGAACTCGAAAGTTTTTCCTACTAGAGGTACTGATCGTTCGATGAAACGTGTTCGATATTTTGATTTTCGATCATTTGTCATTCGATATGGCGTAGGTAACCCCGCGGGAAGAGCCTGGATGCGGGCAGCGCAGAACCGTTCATCGTGGAAAACCTTGGGGGAGGCCTTTGTCCAGCAGTGGACGTCATTTGGCTGAAACGAACGAAATGCTAATAGGTATAGTGGTCCATTATTTTTATAAAGAGTGGTCAATCTCTTATTAAAACATTGTTATCATTAAATGTAGGCGTGGTCCATTTCCTCATCACTGTTGATGTTTATTACATTGCTCGACTGATTCAGATAACGCAAATCGTTGGACCGAGTTTAAAGTTCCACTTTATTGCATCATGAAGTAAGACTCATCTCATAAGGCTGATTTACACTTAAGTAGGTAACTTACTTTTAAGCAATTACATATTTGCATGTAAACACAGAATTTAATAGAAAGTTGCAAGTTAAATTAAAAACTAAATTTTAACTTGCAACTTGTGTTTACACGCAATTTAATCAAAATTAAGTTAAAATGTAGTTGTAGTTACCTACTTAATACGTGTAGACCAGCCTTTAGTAACAAATTACCATTTGTTAGGGATGTGACTGAGGGATGTGAGGAGTACTCTCAGATCATAGAAAGGGAACGTGGTTGTCCTATCTTGTATTTGTTATTAGCTCGAATATTATTTATTTTACTCTCTTACAACCTATAGTAATTCTTACTAAAAGAAAGGATGGGTCTCTCCCATGAGATTTTTTATCTTCTTTCTTATACCGGTAGCACAAAATCGAAACTATTAATTTCAATTAGTATTTCAATTCTTTCTCAAATCTTACCTCAACCACTTATGTATTTACCCTATTTTTTGAGCAAATAAATAATTTGAATTTGAACAGTTAATTTTGTGTTCATTTATTTAAATTAGCAACGTAGCATTTTTTTGGAAAAATAAATCAAAAACGAAAATAGTACAAAAATATCTATTTTAATACTCATCTTACTACATTAATACTTATCTTATACTAAAAATTAAACTATATTAAATAAATTAATGGTAACTGTGGTGCAGATGGCGCTGTCCTTAGCGCTGTCTTATTACGAAATATTTTGAATAGTGAACTATTAAATTAACAAAATAATGATAATTTATTTTGTATCTTATGACTTTTTTCCATTACTTGTACTTTTACATTCATACGCAGCATTTTTTATTTCGTACCTAAAACGATAATGAATTACATTTTCTTAATTGTACTTACGTATTTTATACTAAGCATAAGACAAAATACAACATCATGAAAAGCCTAAGCGCAGACCAGTGACTTTTAGTTGGCCGATAGTTGGGTCGGGCTGTTGATCAGTATGGAGTTGTATGAAAGTGCGCACATTACACCGATTTGGTATCGGCCGATTCTTCATACAAATTAGAATCGGGCCCAACTATCGGCCAACTAAAAATCGGTGGTTTGCGCCTAGGCTAAACAACACATCTTTGTGTAATAGAAAACAATGAATTAGGTAGGCACCTTGACCCCACGTAATTAAATAAATTCTTAAATAAAAGTGCCGTATTAAAGTTTCAAGCAATTTCACACAACAGTGATATTGCATTTACGTATTCATTTACGAGTAACATTTAATGGTCAGTGTTTAAAATTCATAGAGCACCAATTTGCAATTATTTATTTGGTCATTGCGTGACATTTAAATTAATCTAGGAATATTTACACTTTAAAATAGAAATTAGCAATTTTGTAAACGAAACCACGAAACTGATGTGAAGTGAAGTTTAGGTTTAGGTTTTAATCCGAGTTTAGGTTAATTTCAAAGTTGAGTTTTGAAATAATTTAAAGTACATTTCAGCAAATTTCAATGACCATAAAAATAAATAAAAATGCGTAGTTTTTTAGGCTAGCTACTTTTGAAGATAAAGAAGATTTTCTAACCGATCATTTTTCTTTGCGGTCCAGTGTAGCAGCGATCACTTTCACACTTGAATAAAATCGGTCGCAGCGATACTAGGACTCCACTGAACTAGAACAGCTGCCAAAAACGGCCTTATTTGGGTCAGTTACCTTATCTGTTAATGCTTCAACCAAACCAACGCGTGCAGCGCCTGCGTGATCAAAGGCCTCTGCTGAAACTGTCATAGGTTGCGCGACCTGTCAATGGCCTTTGATCGCAAGCAATGGCGATCTGCACGCGTTGGTGTGGTTGAAGCCTAACTCTAATATACTTTTGTCATCAGTCATCAAGTCACTGTCACAGCGCATCGTCGTCCAGTCACCGAGCCAGCGCCGGCCGTGGTAGCGGGTTGGTCTGCATGGTGGGGTCCTGCCATGAGCCTGGGAGGCCGTACTTCTTAGGCTTTAGCACGTAGATAAACTGGAAAAACAAAAAAAAAACTATAATAGTCATACCTAATACCCTACAATTTATTTCTGAAAGAACTGAAGAAAGTACATAAAGGATTCTTAATTTGTAATTAGTGAATTTTGGTTTTCCTGACGATCTCCTCATTTCTGATTCGATCATGTAGGAAAATATCCAAGCATAGCACGCTCCATCGCCCTTTGGGTGATGTGCATGTGGATTGAGTGATCCTTGCTTCAATCTTAACAAAAATCGAGGAAGTTTTACTTAAAATATGTTAAAACATTGCGATGAAGTTTAAAAATTTGTTAAACCTAAGATAAAAATGTTATGGCCAATAAATAGGAGCACTCATACCGCACGCTTTAAGAAAACGTCAACATGTTTATTTCAGAAAATAAAGCCTTTCCACTTCTTTTTATAGTATAGAAAAATTGTTAAGAATATGTTAAAACTATTAACAAATTAAGAAATTCCTTGCACGTCCCGTTCCAAAGTTATGACGATTATTTAGGATCACTCACACCGCACACGGGCCGTACGAGTGCTCTTCAAAATAATGACTTTTTATTAATAAATACGTTTTATTTCTGTTGGGAAATGTGTGCAAACTGACGAGCGAATTTGTTAAAGAATAAGTGTGACAAAACTTAAAAGCTGAAGGAAGAAATTAACCTTTATTCTTTCCTCCAATATGCCGTGTGAGTGATCCTTACTTTTACCTCTATCTGCTCATATGTAGTTCGTAGGCAGACTGAGATAGTATCTAAAATTGTTAATTGTTTTTAACAATTATTTGGCATATATTTTGCTTTTATTAAGGTCATAATTTAAGAAATATCAGGCTTAGATGATTCCTAAAGGAAAATGTTGATTAGGGTACATATGATTTTTTATTTTGTGAGACTGTTCCGATTCGTCAGACGTGACAATGCAAAACCAATGCAATCTAATATGTAGTAGGTTTAGGGGCCTCCGCTAAAACTCGCGGGGGGCGTCCGTCGCCGCGGTCGGCAGTAGCGCGAGTTTTAGTGGTTTACCCCTACATCTTGAATGATAGAAATAAAGAAACATTACAATTGTTTATAGGATTGAATTCAAATTTGACTTGTAATATGAATTGAGAAAGATACTCACGGTTTTATTTAAATAAATTACAAATTTCTCAACAAAACTGTTTTTTTTTGGTTGGACTATAAAATACGATAAAATAATATTATTAAATCTCACATGTAAACTTCTGATGAATCGAAACAGTCTCTCAAAATAAAAAATCATACGTACCCTAATCACCATTTTCCTTTAGGAATCATCTAAGCCTGATATTTCTTAAATTATGACCTTAATAAAAGCAAAATATATGCCAAATAATTGTTAAAAACAATTAACAATTTTAGATACTATCTCAGTCTGCCTACGAACTACATATGAGCAGATAGAGGTAAAAGTAAGGATCACTCACACGGCATATTGGAGGAAAGAATAAAGGTTAATTTCTTCCTTCAGCTTTTAAGTTTTGTCACACTTATTCTTTAACAAATTCGCTCGTCAGTTTGCACACATTTCCCAACAGAAATAAAACGTATTTATTAATAAAAAGTCATTATTTTGAAGAGCACTCATACGGCCCGTGTGCGGTGTGAGTGATCCTAAATAATCGTCATAACTTTGGAACGGGACGTGCAAGGAATTTCTGAATTTGTTAATAGTTTTAACATATTCTTAACAATTTTTCTATACTATAAAAAGAAGTGGGAAGGCTTTATTTTCTGAAATAAACATGTTGACGTTTTCTTAAAGCGTGCGGTATGAGTGCTCCTATTTATTGGCCATAACATTTTTATCTTAGGTTTAACAAATTTTTAAACTTCATCGCAATGTTTTAACATATTTTAAGTAAAACTTCCTCGATTTTTGTTAAGATTGAAGCAAGGATCACTCAATCCACATGCACATCTTTGGGTGACCTCGAGCCTTCTTAAGAGGCCCGTAGTAAACGACTACGTCTCCGTTCCGTATGTCAACATTGGCAAAACACACTGGTCATAAACTTTCGTCTTGAGACTGCGAGATTTTGGATGAGCAGTTTACTCGTAATACCGCCCGGGACTTCGTACGCGTGGACCCCGTTTTACCCCCTTAGGGGTTGAATTTTTCAAAATCCCGTCTTAATTTGCACCTATGTTCTAAAAGGGACCCCTTATGCAAAATTTGAGACTCCTAGGACTTGTGGTTTCAGATATTTCGTTATAAGTGAGTCATCGAGTCATCAAGTCCTTTCGCTTTTATGACTTAAGCTCCTATGTCCCCTAGTGGGGCAGAGGGCGTCCACAACAGTCCACCATCGCTTCGGTCTTGAGCTCCAAGTCTTGCCGATCTTCTTCGCCTCGTCTGCCACAGTGCGCTGACAAGTTTGCTTGGGTCGCTCTGGATTGGAACCCCCAAAGAAAACGCGTTTTCCTTGGGGGTTCCAATCCAGAGCCTGCTTTCGCTTTTATAGATATAGATAATACTTACAACTAGAGCAGCAAACATGGCGCCGATCAGGAACCCAGCGGCCACGTCGCTCCAATGGTGCTTATGCTCCACCACCCGCGACAGACCCACGTACCACGCACCCAGCAACGCCGCGAACTGGGCCAAATGACGCAACAGTTTCGAGCCCCTCCACCGGCCTTTTACTTGGATGTAAAACTGGTGAAGAAATGTTGGGTGTTAAAATCATGCCAGATGTCGTGAGAGGCGACTACGGAACAGATATGTGAACATCAGGCCTCCCCAACTGGTCTGGCCATGGGGATTGTCCTTGGACGAATAAGGGTCATAGCAGACTCGTCAACTCGGAAAGGGATCAACACAGTATAGAGTTTCGCGAGCTGTCAACCGCTAGGCGAGCCGTTTAAGTTAGGGTGTGTGACTTGCAGTATGAAGTTTCATACAAAGAATACTGACCACCTCGAGTTGATACGGTTACGATCCCTTTCCGGGCTGATAAATGTGCGACGACCTTAAATCGTCCCAAACCCAATAACCAGCTGCTATAATTCGGATATTAAAAGTAGCAGCTGGTTTTTGGATGGCTATTAAAACACTCTCGTCTTTGGTGCAACCCGAGCCTTAAAGACTGAAACCATAAAGCTATCGATTCATTCATTATAATTGTCAACCTAATCTAAATATTGATTTTCAGTAAATAATGTTACTCCATAATTCATAGTAAGTACTAGGTACCTACTCCAAAGAAGTAGGTAATTATTCTCAATTAGGAAAGTTGTTAGTTCTTTATAGACTATCTTTATAGAATATCAATAAACACAAACAGCCTTATATTGAATTTGTAGCACCAAGGACATCAGCTGTCGATAAATACCACAATAGAGTAAAAAAGCAGATAAGCGTTCTATTGTTTGATCAGTAATTCAATAGATAATTTGAGAACAGAAACAATGAGGAAATAAAAAGACATTGATGAATTGTTTGGGATAAAGATTGTTTCACAAGTTTTTTACTACCTACTTACTTACGTTCAATTCTTGTGATAGTGTGGTGAGCACGAGCATTCAATTTTGATTAGAGAGATTTTAACCGAAGTTTTTTTTCAGTTTGAGAACTTGTGTTTGACCTGAGGGTCATTCAATACATGAAATATGGTAGAAAGGTTTTCACTTTCTTTCACTTCACTTATAGCTACCAACAGACAGTTTTAATACAGCGGGGATTGCTTAAAACAATGTACGATTAGATAAGATAGATATTCTTAATTGCACAGCACACCACACAGAACTAAATAAATACGAGTTCTAAGCAGCACAATTTAGGCATTCTCCTCGCTAGAAAACTATGCTAAGTTATTGTTAGTAGTTAGAGCTAACCTTTGGTCAATGAATTAACATTTGGACTTTTTATCCATAACGAGGAAGCTCCAGCGTCCTGATGGAAAGTCATTCATCACTTTCCAAACCGAAGCTAAGGTGGAAGCGAGTAAATAGGTACATAGTTAACTTTTTTTTATGACCGCAATCGCACCGGATGGTACTTATCAGGGATGTTATAGATATCCGTAACCGTAACCGAAACTTCGGATATCCGAAAGAAAAAAATATCCGTAACCGTAACCGAAACCGGTATAATATTAATCCTATATCCGTAACCGTATCCATAACCGAAACTACATATCCATAACATCCCTAGTACATTATCTGCCCTGTGCCTATTCACTAGAAAGAAAAGGCCCGGATTATAGTGTTCGGGAAGGACAGCAGCAGGCAACTTACGATGAAGAAGATAGCGGTATACATAGCGAAGCTGGAGTGTGCGCTCGGGAAAGACAGTCGCGCCTCCAGGATGAGGCTCGTGCTATTCCCAGTACATGTGTAGTTCTGGATGTAGCCCAGCACGTTCTCGTCAGACTGGTTGGGCACTGGGAGGCAGACCTGTGAAGATATTAGGTATACGTTTTAGGGGCTGTGTTATCGTAGACACGTTTTGCTGCGTTTTGTAGTTTTGTTGTATACGTCTTTGGACGTCCAACCGCCTCTGTGGTCTAATAGTAAGACAACCTGTCTAATATTCAGGTCCAGGGTTCGATTCTTAGTGACGGCAAAAGCATTTAGTAGCCAAGGTCACTTCGAGCAATTAACATTTATTGTCACTGGAGTTGATAGAAACCACCCACATATAAATGAAGATCACATTATTCTTTGATCCAAGGTACCTTTATAATCTAATTTCGATTTGCAATTAATGCATTAATGTTTATACCCTATGATAAAAATACAGTCTGCAAATTATGACGATGTTACCGATACCGACAAAAAAGATACTATAATTAAAATAGAACATTCCTAGAAAGTTTTCAGGATAACTTAAAAGTCAGTGTTTTTCATATGCAAGGTTAAGACTAGCTAGCTATCAGTGTTTTTCATATGCAAGGTTAAGACTAGCTAGCTATATGTATATAGGTTCACTCGTCATGTCTGTGAACAGGCGCTGCTTTCGGGGATTGGTCAATCCAAGTTATTCAAATTTATGTATGCGAGTCATTTCTACTAGTACCTTAATATGTAAGTCTAGATATTAGCACGTCACTACCTTGTTTAATATACCACGCAATCTTGTATACCCATTCTTATGATACACCATACAAGATTGCATGGTAAATTCAGTGAACTGCTCCTGAATCGAATGTACCTACTACTACTATTTCTATTTATTTATATTAACCGGCAGACAGTGGTGACTGAGTTTGTTGCGGCGCTTCTTCTCAGCACTTGCCAAATGTTGGTCTCGAAGCGCTGGTAGGGTAAAAAGATTATATGAGACATGTAGAGGCTCCTTAAGAGCATATGACGATTTGTAAGAACTATTTATTAGTCTAAACAAATAAAGAAATTTTGACTTTGACTTTGACTATAAAACTTGCAGAAGTTGTTACCACTGTAAATATCTGTGGCAAGCCAACTTCTGCAAGATTTACACAGTGGTGAACTGGTGACAGCTTGCTGAAGTCAACTTCTGCAAGTTTTGGCCTAGGCGCAGACCACTGACTTTTAGTTGGACGATGGTTGGGTCGGGCTGTTCATCAGTATGGATATGTATGAAAGTGCGCACATTACACCGATTTGGTATCGGCCGATTCTTCATACAAATTAGAAGAAGGCGGTCAGCGCATTGGCTTATAGCTAGTCTAAACCTCACTTTAAGCTAATTTCCACTTACATCATAGAAATGTGGCCGCAGCCTCCCGATGACGTATTTGCTGGTGTTTGACACCAGCTGCTGACACGCGGCTCCGAAGGTGAACACCCCGATCGTGACGTAGCTCTCCCAAACCCACCCTGGGACTAGAGCCCCGTTAATGAATTTCTCCCCAATGCCGGATCCTCGCTTGTCGCGGATTACCTCTGTGATGATAATCTGAAATAAAAAGTAAAAGTGTTCAGTGATTTTGTGATTCAAAGGCCCGTTTAAAAATTAGATATAGGTAGAATAGAATATAATAGAATTACTTTATTCAGCATTGAACATTTTAGGTGCATTCGTAATTAATTTTATTAAGGCTGAAAAGGTGCCCGCTTCGTGAATCGTGATATAACACAAGTCGTCAAGTCACGAAGCTGGTTTTCAGCGGTTAGGTACCACCAACGCACGACGGCGGGTATTACGCGACCTTTTGACACTGACCTCCTTATTACAAAAAGTTAGACTCTGGTTTAAATTGACTTTTAGTATGAAAATGTCATTTTAAACCAGTGTTAGTTCAGGGTTTAACTTTTTTGTAATTCGGCCCTGATGGTTTATCATCAGTTTTATCTCTATAGATTCAAATGCAGTGAGCTATTCTATCCTGAAAATTTTCAAGTTATATGAAATATCAAGAATAAAAGTGTATCTCGTAGAACCTGGTAGCAAGCATGAGACAGCGGTAACAATTGGCGATTTCCCTTCTATGATCTGAGGTGATTTCTGTTGTGTCTCAATTCGCTGGTACTTGAAAGAGCGTAGATCGAAGAAAGTACCAGTCAGTATGTATATGTAAGTAGGTATATTTAAGTTTAATAAAATAGTCTCTACTATCAGGTGGATGGTATACGATGGACATGCCCATAACTTAGTAGACTGGTGACGTCATACTTTCAAGACATACTTATTGAGATTTATAGACTTGATGATAGATGATATTCTATCCAATATTGGCCAATTTTAGGGCAGCTGTGATGTAACTATACGACCTTTTAAGAGGGCTAGATCCGTGCTTGCTACTTATTAAGTTCAGACTGAAGGGTCCTCCCAAGTTTTCTAGAAACAAGGACTTTTTGAGAAGACTAAGTATTTAGCGGTAGTTTTGATATAACCACAACCTTTTATGGGCTAGATCCGTGCCTGTGATATTTACTTACGAGTATAGTTAGCCCTAGCCTTCCCAAGCTTGAAGTTTTCTAGAAACTTTTGAGAGAAGCATTGGGGGAGGCCTTTGTTCAGCAGTGGACGTCCTATGGCTGAAATGATGATGATGATGTGATGATGATGAAGTATACATTTAAAACTTAGACGAAAGACAGTTAGAGGAGGATATGTACTTACCGCAACCACAATTAAGCCGAAGCCCACGCCAGCCAGTAGACCCTCAGATATGGACTCCTGCTTGTATGGCAGACGGATGGACATGTCAAACTCGAAGTAACCCCGCTCGTATGGTTTGCCCCATAGCAGTATAGCGAGGAGTGGAAACCCCACTGAAAAATCAAATTGAAATCGTGAAGCTTTAACATAAAGATCAGTTTTAAATAAAACGCTTATTTATTATTATTATTTTGTGTAAAAGACAAATTGTAGACAGGTCAAGGGAAGTTAAATAACTATATGTCACCCTCTAAAACAGTGGTTCTTAACCTTTAAATCATTAGGGACCAATTTTACCTTTCTGTCTTGTCAGGGACCACCTCATAATCGGTAAAAATCAGTTTGACTGCAAAAACCTGTTAAAAGTGGTTTTAACCAAGGTGTGCAAGTGCACTAAACTTCGTAGACCACTTGGAATGTCTCCAGGGACCACCGGTTAAGAACCACTGCTCTAAAAGATAGTAGGTACTAGAGATGAAACGGATAGTTGTTTGGCCGGATACCGGATACCGGATATCCGGCGAGCTGCTAGGCCGGATAGCCGGATATCCGGCGGCCGGATAGTTGTCCCATTGTCATGTTGCATGTCGTAACGAGTTTAGCGCCGCACAGGTGCTTCTAACGCGATCAGTGGGTCTAGTAGACAAGACAAGTCACACTTTTCGAAAATCGAATTCGTTCGAATAGAATGTCAGATTTTGCCACTAGTCTAAGGGGCAGATCAATTCGGGCGATTTCGGTTGCCATCGTGAGTATGTGATTGAATAGCGAAAATTCAATTAGTTTACTTGCTGCGTAATCTGACTTTATCTGACTGAACTGCATTATACAGGGTGACTTTGAAATCGTTGGCATTCTTTTTAAAATAAGACTTTACTCATGATTCCCCAAATATGAGTCATATCAAATGAATTAAAATTCAATATTTGAAATCTTGTACAGACAGCACATCAATCTTCATACTGTATTACTGTGGCATGTTATTTCAATGTATTAAGTGCTACAGAAATGAGGAGATCCGTAAACGAACCAAAGTCGCCGACATAGCCCGACGAATTAGCAAGCTGAAGTGGCAATGGGCAGGGCACATAGTACGCAGAACTGACGGCCGATGGGGCAGAAAGGTTTTGGAATGGAGGCCGCGTACCGGAAAACGCAGCGTGGGACGTCCACCTACAAGGTGGACCGACGACATCGTAAAGGTAGCAGGGAAGCGCTGGACGCAGGCCGCTACCAATCGATCAACATGGAAAGAATTGGGGGAGGCCTATGTTCAGCAGTGGACGTCCTATGGCTGAAATGATGAAGTGTTATTTTGCAACCAAATGTATAGGATGATGTGCTGTTGACTGGACAATAGTTATAAACTCTTTTTAAGAGCACACTAATACAAATACATAGTTAAAATAATGACAAAAAATCTCATTGGATTTGTCTCATATTTGGGGAATGCACTATGTATCATGAGTAGTCTTTATTAGAAGGATGCCAACAATTTCAAAGTCACCCTGTATGTGATCAGACCATCGGTGAAAAAAAGATCGCCTATTTTATTTGATAATATTTCGACAATAAAATATATTTACTATTTATGTATTCGTCATTAGAGTGAATAGCCCAGAAAGGAAATTTTGGAAGGCCTTAATATGTTTTTTTTGTAACTTTTTGGACTTTAGATAAAAACCGTCATTATTATAAGCCATTTAATTGATATTTAACTCAAAGATTAATGTGTTTCATTTTATTATAGGAAATTTTCGTAGTTTTTTAATATCCGGTATCCGGCCGGATAGTGAGCTACTATCCGGTATCCGGCCGGATAGAAAATTTTGGCCGGATATCCGGCCTACCGGGTAGTTGCCGGATATCCGTTTCATCTCTAGTAGGTACTGCTAACATAAAGATCAGGTTCAGGATAAAAGGACAGGTTGTAGAAAGGCTTAGACTTATATGAAGTTACTAGCTTTTGCCGGCGGGTTCACCCGCGTGAAATTTAGTTTGTCATATAATTATCGTCATAAATTATAGCCTATATGTTAATCTGGGTTATAAACAATAATACTGTGAAGTTTCAACAAAATCCGTTCAGTAGTTTTTGCGTGAAAGAGTAACAAACATCCATACATCCAGACATCCAAACTTTCGCATTTATAATATTCGGCCATTCTCAGATGAGCTAGTTTTTGCGTGTCCGGGCTGATAAATCGTTAAAAATGACAAATTAGAGACATGCAAGTATTTTTATATGTTACTTAACAACCCTATCCAGTTGTGCATTAAATCATAGGCCTCTATTTTAAGTATTTGCGTCTAAATTAATTTCATGAAACCCTGTTTTCTAATTACCGTTACGCGTCCGCACACCGACTTAATGTTAAAAGTTGGCTGTAATTTTTATGTCGTAAAGATTTGGTTTACTCCATTCAACATTTTAAAGAGTATAAAAGATTGTCTTATGCATGGCAAAATATCTATTCAATAGAACCATTCTGTAAATAATTAGAATTAAAAAACTGCTTGTCCGAGCGAAAATCCTAATTCCCGTGACGTTTTTTGTTTTTGGGCACACAAGCCTAAATAATAATATTTGACACATCATTTACGCGCGCGGCGCGAGCCCTTAGTTAGTTCTATGACCTGTAAGCAAGTAGACGTCTATTGCGTTGGCGTACCGTCGATGAATTGCGTAAGAGTATAATTACCATATCTTTGGTTTTCAATTTTTCTATTTACCATGTCCTTATTTTTAAACTAGATTTTTGAAGGTAGATCCACGTTGTTGTAATAACTTTTAAACTAAGCGGTATATCCTAATAAAATAAAAACAGTAATAATGCTAAATAACAGGCGATACTAAAAAAATACATAAAATACACAAAAAAGGCCAAAAAATAATAAAAAAATATACTTTTTGAAAAAAATCTGCGTAAAAATTCGTGTTTTTTTGGTTATTTGATAAATTTCTCCAAAAAATGCCCCTATAACTGGTGGTTTTTATTACTTTGTATTATTTTCTATCATATTACCTTCGTAAAACCAAAAATCGCATGTCTCTATCCCTATCACAACGTTTGCAATGATCGTTTGAACTAAGCCTCTCCGAGCGCGCCATTCAACGCTTTGTTAACAACAAAACTGAAAATGGCCCTAGATTTGTAATTTTGATAAAGACAAGTTAGATTTCAAATAAAAACAAAAGATTTCGATGTAAAATAAGCATTTTAGTGAAAATTAAAATTGTCTCTACCTGTAGCGGAGAATAATGTTGTGGCAGGCCTTTGTTCAAACGATCATAGCAAATGTTGTGATAGGGATAGAGACATACCATTTTTGGTTTTACAAAGATAATACGATAGAAAATAATACAAAGTAATAAAAACCACCGGTTATAGGGGCATTTTTTGGAGAAATTTATCAAATAACCAAAAAAACACGAATTTTTACGCAGATTTTTTTCAAAAAGTATATTTTTTTATTATTTTTTGGCCTTTTTTGTGTATTTTATGTATTTTTTTAGTATCGCCTGTTATTTAGCATTATTACTGTTTTTATTTTATTAGGATATACCGCTTAGTTTAAAAGTTATTACGTTTTCTTTACAATAAGTAATTGGAAGAAAAAAAATTCTATAAAAATTTAAAAAAAAATCTCAAAAAAATTTTGACCTCTTTTTTGTCGATAAAAACAGGTCTAGTTTTATCTATTCTCATATGTACACTTTAACGTGACTCACACTGTATTTTCTAATTACCGTTAGATTAAGTATTAGCCTTATCTAATTACCGTGACCATAAAATTTTTGGATCTCATTTACGCGAAAACCGCTTTGAATAATTTGACGCCTTTACGATTGTTAAATTCGTACTTTTCATGTGTTTTATATTTAAATACGTTTAAGTCAATTAAGCCAAATTTCAAAAATAATATGGTAATTAGGCTGAGAACGCCTAATCGTGAGAATGGCCGTATTAGTAGGATCTGGGTTATAAACAATAATACTGTGAAGTTTCAACAAAATCCGTTCAGTAGTTTTTGCGTGAAAGAGTAACAAACATCCATACATCCAGACATCCAAACTTTCGCATTCATAATATTAGTAGGATCTGGGTTATAAACAATAATACTGTGAAGTTTCAACAAAATCCGTTCAGTAGTTTTTGCGTGAAAGAGTAAAACATCCATACATCCAGACATCCAAACTTTCGCATTTATAATATTAGTAGGATAAATATGGGGGGAGACCCCAAAAAGAAGAAATAATGCAGCACTGGGAGGTGATTTTCCTAGTTGTTAGAGAGTCCTTGGATAGGATCCCATTGATTTAGAACTGCTGCAGAACTCAGTTGCAGTTGTCAGAAATTAAAAAATAGTTAGGCAGAATCTGTCATGTCACGGACTATTTATCTTTCTGGAGTTGTAGGCTGATTTTGTGGGTTTTACTCATTAGTTGTCCTGTAGACGTCATTAAAATTTGGCTGAAACAATTATTATTTGCGAATAAAACACGTAGGTGTGTAATGATTTCCGATTTAATTACTTTTGTAAGGTTATTACAGGTAAAACTTTATTAACATTGGGTGAAATCTGACCTTTTTAAGGGCATTTCGGCATTTTGTATGCCCTTCGTGTAAGGCCTTAATCTTCGTATTTAATTATAGTTATTTACAAGTAATACCGCGTAATACTTAAAGGCAAAACAATAAAACATTTATTGGGTGCTTATTTATTTATTATTTCACTATCTCTTAAATCGTTGCATCGATACTAGATCGATGTGTTAGGTACCATATACCTAGGTACATTTATTGTAAAACTTATTATTTTAAATGAACTTATGATTGCTAAGTACTAAGTAGCCTTTAATATCACTCTTGCAATTCAATAACTTTCACAAAGGGCTGACTTGCACCACCTAACTTTAACCGTGACTATAACGATAACCGGTGTATTTTGTATGGAGTTTGACAGATTTTTGACGTTTGTTCAAGTCAAAGTAAGATGGTGCAACCCAGTTAACTTAAGCTTTTTAACACTTTGGTTAAACAAAACAACATCACACCTTAATATAGGTCCTTCCTATACTCTGGTGAGTATAGGACCAAGGTGGTCCTTGATCAGCTTGATTAACAAGATTTATGTTGTAAAATAACACTTACTCGTATTGTTCGTATTGTAAAATGTTACAGTTAGCTTGATATATACCACAATCTTATCCAAAGAACCATTGGTTTGATTGATTTATTTCACGGGTTGCCGGCTTTTCCTTAACCACCAAGGTTAGGTTAGTTTTTATTGTATCTCGTTATCTGTCAATGCGCAGAAATCTACTTGATTTCACTAATCAAAAGTAAATAATGTTTGTTTTAGCTAAAGACTTCCAGATAAATCGAATTACAGGTTATATTATTATGTACGTAAGTGTAAGTAGTTCGTTTGTTTCAGCCGAATGACGCCCACTGCTGGATAAAGGCCTCCCCCAAGGATTTCCACAAAGACCGGTCCTGCGTCGCCCGCATCCAGGCACCTCCCGCGACCTTCACCAGATCGTCGGTCCACCTAGTGGGAGGCCTGCCCACACTACGACTTCGTAAGTGTAGTGCAGTCGCCATATTTCTGGTGGTTCGCATACAGATTACAATGCCAGCTGTGATCGCAGGTTCAAATCCCGTTGGGGGCAAATAATGCATTCATTTATGTACAGTCTAGCTAGGTAGGATTCATAATAAGTAAATAAGTTTTTTTATCCTGCAAAATTTATTATTAAGTTTGCTGCAATATTGAACATTATTAATTAAAATATTGTTTCACACAGAAGATACTCTGTAGATTTGATTAATTCGAAATAGTGGCCCTGCTAAAATGCGGAAAAGGTTTGGCGTCAGTTTGTCTATCGCGTCGTAACCTTGCCATTTGGACACCCCTCTGACGTCACTAGTGGGATTGAATATTGATTTTGTTATTTATGTAAACGTACCCGATCAAACCACAACTCATCCAGGGAACATTTTGGCAACAAGACGATTTGTATAATATTTTAAACTATTATGTTGCATTTTTTACTATATCACACCGTTATAAAAGGTTTGTTGTAAAATCCCGTGGAGTGATAAGACGATTTTTGTTTTCATTTTCCTTTTTAAATAAAAATAATTGGCATGTAGCTAGTACCAGATTACCTTAATACGAGTAACTTAGGACCTGGATGATTTAATGACTACCTAGTTTATGAGCTCTTAATCAGAAAAATAAGTAAGATCTGATAAGTAAGTAGGCCTAAATGCCTAGGTTGCGAAGTTTCAAGCTGCCTAGTTTTAATGCTATATAAAATAAATGATTGGTACCGGATTAAGGATTATACGATTATTTTGATACGAGTTTTCACTCATACCTACTCGTATAAACATTCCTACATAATTTAGATAAATATTAATGAATATTGATAAAACGGACAAGAGAAATGATAACAGATATTAATATTGAATAACTCTAGCCGTAGTAAGTCCGTATTGTAAAGCTAATCAAATTTTAATAATCCACAAAATATGTATCTGATTCTGACATCATGCCTGAATAAAATAAGAATGCAGTCATATGAATAAGTAGTCAAAACCTAAACCAAAAGGTAAAACAATCCCACGTGTAAATACATCTTAGTTTTATCCTTATCTAATAAGGTAGGCGAGCGGTGCATAAAAACAGTTAAGTTACAGGGAAATACCTAATTTTTCATTAATGAGTGACTCCCTAGAGCTACTTAAGGCCCACCTAGGGTTGCCAGGTCCAAAATCACAAAAGCCGGACTTTGTGCTTCATTTGGCCGGACATTTTACCCTAAAAGCCGGACATGTGATGGTAATTATTAAGGTAAGGTGGGGCACAATGTTACAATGCATATTTCTCCGTCCCTTTCTATTACTTGTATGATGTTGGTATACACGTTTGTCAAGCTCATAAGAGCTGCTGAACTGAGCCGCTGAACATACAACTATAGAAAGGGAAGGAGAAATATGCATTGTAACATTGTACCCCGTGTAACATTGTGCCCCACCTTACCCTACTGTCATCATCGGTTGTTGACCAACATCCTGATACGTGCGCGTATGATTCTGTGGCTCGACTTGCAAATATCCAAATTTCCAAATAAAAAGCCTAACAAAAGCCGGACAGGCCGGACAAGGCAATATTTGGCCGGACAAGTCCCTAAAAAGCCAAACATGTCCGGCTAAAGCCGGACGCCTGGCAACCCTACGCCCACCACTGGATGTTGACCCTGAATCCTTAGATGCGGACATTCAATTGCACTAATGTCAAAATTACCGCCAAACAATAATAACACACATACATCGCCTTGACACGCCACTTACAGTCACTAACAATCACATAAAAGTTTTATATGTGTCACACAACTTAATTACTTAACAGTAACCCAATAAAATCTACAAAAAACTTACCGAGCAAAAGCGTGACGAAGTCCAAAACGATTTTCCAAATTAACCTGTCCACTGCCATTTCACAAATTCACGAAAACATTAAATAAAATTGCACACAACACAACACTACGCGCGCGCGATCACGAATGACTACCTAGTGGTTAACTCATCGCCATGTAAATAACCACAATCTTTTAGATAAGACTTATCATTTTATCATTACGATTTTGCACTTGAAATCAATTTTATGAAGGTAGAAATAATGTTAATCGGGGGCTCATTATTAGCAAGTTGATAAATGGAGAAAATTGGGTTTACTGTTGTGGTCCTTTTTTGGTGCTAGGTGACGGAAAGAGAGGGGATTTGGCAAACACTCTCGTACCGTCTTTTGTTTTGTAAAAATTAGAACTTAATAATTATTTTGAAGTTTAACGCTGATTTGAACTCAATTTTCTGTAAATTTGGATTTTTTTTAATTTTCTTTAATGATACAGTTAATTAAATTAATAATTGTGAGCAGCTGTGCTCACAATGTTGCAATATGGTTAGATTAAAACGCAAGCAAAGATTTCCTGCAACGAAGCTGTTTAATAAAGACGGTATTTCTCGGTAGATGTCGCTACTGGTATACGTTTGTTCATAATTTTTCATGATGGAGCATGTAGAAAAATAAGTTTTGTCTATTTCTTTTTGTATTCATTTGTATTTAATTTATTTTTTTATATTTTAAAAAATACTACTAACAAAAAATACGCATCACATTCGTTTGCCAGTAGTTTTTATGTTTTTGTCACTCGGTAAATAAATACAACATTTTTAAATCAGACCAGTATTTATTATGCTTTCAATACTTTAACCACGTAATAAATAAGTGTAAATAAATATAGTTGCCATAGTTTCTATACAAGGCAGTGCGTGCAAGCCTTCAGTTTGACTAAACTCTTAAAAATAATAATAAGTGATAATATTCGTCAAATAAATCAGTCATTAAAAAAAGATAAATATTTTTTCTTTCTTTCTTTCTAAAAGACCGAGACTGGTGCTGCCAAATGTGCCTGCGGACACTTTTGGAACTATCTACGTTGACGTGTGTCACTTTATGCTAGTAGTTCCAAAAATATCCGCAAAGTTTGTGATGGTGGCGCCACTGTAACTTGTTGTTTGTTGTAAGTCCGACTCTCGCTTACATCTGTTATCACATTTCGTCTCTCTCATTCATATTAGAATACCAGTGCAAGCGAGAGAGATGGAATATAGCAATCTTTTCTTGACGAATATTTAACAGTTATTATTGAACCCCAAAGAACTGTGCAAATTGTGCAAAATCATAAAAATACAACTAAGGACTAAAGGTGGTTTCCCTCTTAAATATTTTATAAGTTAGTAATATTTTAATGACGACAGATATGATATTGCATCGTTCAAATAGCAACCGGTAAATAAAAGTACCTAGTATAACTATAATCGAATTTCAAAGTTAAAGTTGTCAAGTAGTAAAATGTTGGCGCTTATAACACATCAGACTATACATTTTTATTGGAAAATGGCACCTAATGCTATTAGCATAAGGTGCAACAGTGTTAAGCTTGATGTGCCATCTAGCGGACAAGTACAGAATTAAACAGAGGCTCCGCATTTACAGGGTTAATTAATCCATCGAAAATGATACAATGAGGGTTTTCGCGTTTGAAAAATCCGCCAGATGGCAATACGTAGACGCGAGGTCCAAATGCTGCATGATTGGTTATTTTTGACATGACATTGACAGATATATCAAAAATAACCAATCATGCAGCATTTGGACCTCGCGTCTACGTATTGCCATCTGGCGGATTTTTCAAACGCGAACCCTCATTGTCATATTTGTCCGAGTTACTCATACGAGAACATATAGGTACGCCATAATCGAAGAAATAATATTTCATGAACAAATACTTATCCTGCGCACTGGTTATATAGAGTCCACATCAATTTGAACTTTATGCCATAAAGATACGGTTGAAAACCCAATGACATTTTTTTAGCCAGAATAAGGGGTAATGATAAATAATAATGACCTGTAAGAGAGCCCTGTTTAACCAATGAGATAATGAGATAGACTGAGATAACAATAAAATTGCATAATAACATTTGCACTTCAATCTTTACAACTGAGAGACGTATTTTTGAAACACTCGAAACCGAAATTGCAGAGTTGCATGGGAAATGAAAAAGTATTTGATTTATCATAGGTCCAACACTTAACTTAAGTCAGTGCCTGAGTTATGGGAGCGGCACGGGAGGGGTGACATTGATATGTTACGACGTGACACAGCATACAAATCAGAGGTGGAATGAGGGCTATCGTTTATAAACTTAACAGTTGGCACCCCTGGCGATTGACAGGATCTTACTCTACAGTGGCGCCATCTTGATGAGTGCAAATGCGATAGTCCTCCTACCACTTTCGCGCTCACCAGTTGGTGCCACTGTCTTCGCTACTAGCAAGTGACAGGACCTTACTCTACAGTGGCGCTAACTGGTGAGCGCTAAAACGATAGCCCTCATTGTGTAAAGCAATCGTAATCATTTGACAGTTCATAACGTACGATTATTCTGTCAAACGCTTTGTTTATCTGACTTTAACGTACGTTATGAACTGTCAAATGATTACGATCGCTTTACACAATTCCACCTCTGAAGCATATTTGAAGTCTCATTGACATCTCATCCTCCCAGTCCCGTGCCGTTGACATACCTCAGGCACTGGCTAAGTTAAGTGCTAGACATATTATAACTTTAAATTTTTCAGTGTGAAACGAAAACAGATTAAAGATTTAGTTCAGTTAAATGTGAAATTGAGAGTATTAGAAAACATTTCTGCACATGATTTGTTTCCATGCACTAATAAAATTAAAGAAACGATTCGATTGTTCCAAATATACCTCCCCCAGTTGTCTTTTCTTTTCTTTTAGCAACATTTTAAATAACTTTATACATTACAATTTAAAATATAGAACATTTAAAACCTAACACATAACGTGCCACATAGAAGTAAAAGATCTATTCTAAAACTATAAGTTACACTTAACTAGCACCTATGAAATTGATCCTAAAACTATACACCAAGATTGACATACTGAAATCTTTTATACTTTAGCAAATTAATGGTTAAACTCTTTCTGTCATTGGCATTTTAGCATTTGACAGTAGAAAACAAAACACTGTGACAAATGTTCATACGAGTCTCCTGTTAAATATTAAACCTTATCCACTTGCAATAAAGGGTTTTTGTTGTCAATAGTACAGCAGACATCATATTAAAAACTGCTAAACGTCATTTTGACACGACAAAGGTAACCTTTAACTTGGTGAGATAACATGTCTTAAAGATCGTTTCATCCACGAAGACGCGCCCACCAATTTTTGGTCGAGGGAAGCGCGGGGTGCGTGGAGTTTGATCCGAGCAATCCGAGCGTCATTATTGTAGTGTGCGTGTGCACTCATGGATGATTTAGCGTGTACCGACAACGCTCAAACATTAGCGAAAGAATGGTGGGGCGCGTCTTCGTGGATGAAACGATCTATAACAACATCTAAAAATATATCTTTAAAGATTTCAGAATGTGAGCCTTGAAGTGACGAGCCCAATTGGTACCATGTAATATTCTCTTTCTATTACAACTCTATATCACAGTATAAAATACATTCTTCCACCGTCTTTCAGACCGTAAAAGATCTATAACTAAACGATAAATAAAATAAATGAGCGTCGCAGACTTTCCTATAGAAGTGGTATTAAATGCATTTGAAAATTCTCAAATGTTTCCGTAACTACAAGAAGCTATATTTAATTTAATTAACTTAATTTTAATATAATTGTACTTCATTCTGCACACGTTTTAATGTAACTGTAGTCAATTAAAACGATAAAGAGGGTGTAGTAAAGTGAATTTGTGTAAAACATTAAAAGTACCAAATTAAACAGGTTCCTTTTGCAGTATTTTTGGAACGTGTAATACAACCGAATTACAGCGTTTAATTTTTTAATGAGACCCCATTATCAATGCACAGCGCTAATTTGCATGAAAGGTGGAATGGGAGTTTTTTCACGATTTCGAAAATCATGTGTATTAATTTATATCGTTGTGTCGTGTTGAATAATTGTTGCCAGCATATTTTGAACTTTAATCATGTGGACTTAAAACAAGTCCTACCACCAACTATACCGAGCAGAAAATTTACGTTAGCTGGAATTGAAACCCGGGACGTTCGGGTCTTATTTGGTAACTTTTAGTCAAACACAAATTCGCCAATACCCGGTTATTTCGAATTGTTTCTTATTTACACTAAAGATTTGTCCTACTATACAAGTTAAATATTTTAAAATAAAACATAAATAAATGAGAATAGAACATGAAATAAAATTATTAAGTAGTGCGAAGAATAATACAGACAGTTTTATCTAAGCCAAAATAGCTAAAGCTGAAGTATTAAAATTAAGAGACTATAATAATGTGTGCAAAAGCATCGGTACTTGTACTATAGCTACTTACTTAACTGCATTCGTTATAATCAGTAAAATATTTAGATCAGTAACTATTCTAATAAAGATCTTTGTTAAATTCTGTAAAGTGGCGAATTTCCACAATTTTGCGATTCTGAAGATCTTTCTTTAAATTGCATTGAAAGATCAAAACTTGGACACCCTTGACTTGACAAATGTCAATGTCAAATGTCATATCGTAACAGAAAAGGAATCGTGTGAGATATTTCTTTTGCGATAGGAACAACACGAATATGTTAGTAATAATACTACTAATACCCGAACGTATTCTCTATCCTTATTAGATCGTTTGTTTAACAACAAAATTGCACTATTCAGTAACCTTAATGAGTCTTAAATATAAGTCAATACATGGAGTATAATGACTAACAATAGCCCCCATTGTAAATATCAACAAATAAAACATCGTAGTTGCCAATAATAATAATAATATACATATTTAAATGTGAGTGAATAATTTCACTAACAACATCTAAACAAATTAGTTCATCGATTTTTACAATATTATTTACAGGGAATATAATTATTGTACATAAATACGCCACCAGGGCAAACAGGAGTCCATAAGGCATAAACAGAATACATCTTATATACAATGACCAGTCAGAAACACATATTTCTATGCAAACATGCTAATATGGGAAACTGGTGATACGTCAACGCCAGATCTAGTGTCACACTTATAATACTAACACTGACCTCATCTTTTAAGTAGTTCATTACAAGGGTTGAACCGTAACAGGAATAAACAAGCAGCTGTTAAACGTGATATGAAATTCCTTATGATAAATAGGTACATAGAATACATAAAATACGCCATCTAGAAAAAGATTTTACACTTGATAAATCGACCCCAGCATCTTGAACATAGGATATGTCAATCCATTAAACAAACAGTAAAATTACAATTATTCCACTCGATATGTTCAAGTAATAATCATATTCTAGATAACTCATAGAGCTGTCATTAAAGTGTGAAACCCACTTAACTGCCTGGAGAACTACAGCTACTGCTACATTTGTACAACCTTTCTTCAAGTCACCACAGGATCAGTTTTACACGTCCATATACTCGTGGGAGATCCAAGAGATGGTGACGTTGGGTGACTCCTGTCATGGCTCCTCATCGCTGACGGATTGGGAGCTGGTGGGGGTCGGATGTCAGACTTGCACACGAGTTGCTGAGCGGGTGTTGCCGTTGGTAGCGTGCAGTTCGGCGTCAAGGTGGTTCAGGTTTTGTCGCGATCGTGGCGTCTTGCGGAGCCCTGAGACGAAGAGGAACTGCAACAATGAGTTATAAAGTTTAGTCTAAGCGCAGATTACCGACTTTTAGTTGGCCGATAGTTGAGTCGAGCTGTTAATCATTATGGAGATGTATGAAAATGCGCACATTGGATCGGCCGATTTTTCATAAAAATTAGAATCGGGGCCAACTATCGGCCGACTATAATAACATTTTTGAAACATTTTGCCATGTTTATGGGTCGATCAACTGCTGATCATTAATTTTATTTTTTTAATTTTGCTCCACTGAAGGGGGAAAAGTTAGGTCGTTATTGTGGACACTCAATTTTTAACAGCCTTTGTGATTTCCTTTTTTTTTTTATTTACACGCATTCGTTGCAGGTCGCATTCAACCTCTAGGTCAGAAATTAAATAATTTTTTAAAGGAGATTGATTGCGAGTTGCGTGCGACATAGCCTAACGAGTAACTACACCTATTTGGCTAGTAGCAAGTAAAGATTATGAAAATAATAAATATTAATTAGCGCTGTGATAAATGCTACGAAAAAATCACGTCAATTCCTTACATTTTACGCTTAATTAACATTTTTTCACAATTTTTTTTGACACAAAATAATATGAGCGATCAAATATTGTAATACAAGTAATTAATCAATAATAACATTAAACGATTTACTGTGCCCAATTCATTATAAATGCTTTAATTATAATTTTCACACACCGCTTGCGATTGTATTATACTTTTTATGCGTTAAGTAGTTTCTAATCCATTTATTTTAATTTATTTTAAATACAGTGCTTACTATGCGTTAAACAAACGTTACAGCAGTTACGTTACGTTTACGTTGTAACTTATTCATAAAGCTAACAATATTTTACTTTTATTAGTGTACACTGAAAATACACCGTTGTACTATAATTTTAATTTAATGTAATGTTGTAACTTGTAAATTTAAGGAAATAGCATAATTCAACACGCCACCGAACTAACAAAACATGTTCGATGCCCATTGCACAGCGGGTAGCGTTGCAAGGAATATAAAGAGAAAACTACGAACCCGTTAAAGTTTATTTTACAAGCTCGTTCCCGTAACTGCGTCGACATTGATATACATATTACATCAAGTAGCCTGAGTATTTCTTTCTTCTAGGTTTCATGATTATCTATTTGCATACTGATTACTTATAATTGAATAACTAATTGCATATACACTTTTAAAAAAGCAAAAATACATCTATGCTTTTGTAAAGTGCCTGTCGAAACGAAACAGATTAGAGTCATAATTGATTTTACGATATAATTTACCACTTTTTACATATTATTATGACGTTTTCAAACGAGAAGGCTTATAAAATAACTGTGACAATAATTCAAGCCTTATCAATTTTAAGAGAAACAGATTGAAGTCTTATGACTTATGATCATTTAGACACATACGTCCTTGTTAGCAGAGTACGTGACGGTCTTCTTCTTCTTATAGTGTTGACAACAAACCTACACAGTATCAACCCAAAACTCCGCTACAAGAGTGGCGTGACGGTTAAAAGAGGGTTATTTACAAACAGTGTTTTGAAATACAGCAAGTCAAAGACACTTACCACAACTACAGCGTACAGCAATCCAATACTGGACCCGGCGAGCACGTCGCTCCAATGGTGTTTGTAGTCGGAGATCCTGGTCATCATGGTGTACCATAGCATGAGGAACAGCATAAGCTGGAGAGCGTGCTTGAGAAGCTTCGAGCCGTCCCAGGTGAAACGTTTTTGGATATACATCTGGAAATGATAAATTCGTTGTTTTTTGTGGGAAAAGAGAGAAAAATTAGATAGGAAAGATTCTTGGCGATCTTTATCTCAAAACTTGACTCAAATTCAAGCTTAGATTCAATGTGCTGTTGGTTGTATTTAAATATTTGGACAAAATATGTATAAGCTCGAATGTTATGAATGAATATACCAATCATCGTCATTGCCATGAAGGGTTAACGGGACTACTCGTAGTAATTTGTGCAATACAAACTACCAATATTGTTTTTTAAAAATCATTAACTTCTAGATCTGAATGTCATTTTGTAGGACGAGGCTTGAGTCTTTTTCTACCAGTGTTGTATGGATCAAATTCCAATGAATATGAATGCTTCAACAGTTACATGTTGGATGCAGGCCGCCACCAACCGGCCATTGTGGAAATCATTGGGGGAGGCCTATGTTCAGCAGTGGACGTCCTATGGCTGAAATAATGACGATGATGTTGAACAGTTAAATAGCATCTCTAAGTTGAAAAAACCTATTTTATTTGCTAATCTTTCTATCAAAACATACTTACCGCAAAATATATCATCGAATACGCCGAGAAGGACGAGTGTCCACTAGGGAAGGACAGCCGCATTTCTTTGAGCAGCTTCCTATCGTCGTTCAGACATTCAAACACTTCGATATACCGCCATCTGTTGTCCACTGAGTTGCAATCGATGTTCGGCTTGCACACCTGTAACAAGGAGACAAAAATATTGAAATTATGTATTTGTATAGTAAACATGATTATCAAATTCTGAATGATATAATATAAATTATATTATTCCTATTTACTATTTTTACTCGTGTATACGATCTAGCTATAAAATCAAACCATGGAATTATATTTCGCACATTTGGTGCAACAAAGGCACATGTCCAAAACATTACATTCAGGAGTTGTAATGGGATTTTTTCACGTTTAAAATTACTAAATGAAAATATAAATTTTTCACAATTTGGGTATTTCAACTGTCTCAAACTTGGCATTACCGTTAAAATAACGGTATCATACCATGCAAATTTCGTCATTTAAGTCTCGACAGACAACGAGCACCCACTTACGAGTGATGGGCCTGCAAATTGTCTGCCAATTAATACCCTTTCGTTAAAAACAATCATTTGACTGATGGCCCCAGCAAGACCTGTTCTGTCAACGTCGTAACTTTTCAAGTCTTTTTGCATATTCAATTAAGTTTCACTTTTAATAAGCGGGGCCAGTTTGTTGAGCCTCGGTATCATGAATACAGGGATAGGGGTTCAAGAGAAAATATTTCGAGATTAGATATGTAAGATAGATCAAAGAACACATGAGGTTAAGAAGCCAAATAGAAAGTGTAAGAGTCAAATTCAAATTCAATTCTCTATTGTTATTCGGCTGATGTTAAGTACTTTTTAGATAGGTGTCTGGATCATCGCAATAAAAGCATTTTCCAACAAATAATAGGTACAAAACTAATTTCACAATACGGAATGAGGACTCAAATCTTTGAATATTTCACAACTAAACAATGAAATCGATATCTTGATTATATGCTATTTGCCACATAAACCAAAAAAGTTTTTCCCTATCTTAAATGTCCTTGACAGTATCAAAAAATCTGAACACAAAACAAAGCAGTTCTACGAATTGCGACAAAAAAAAATATTACCTCAGATACGACCGTTAATCAAACAAGATGAAGGTGCTCTAATGAACTAAAGAAGGAAAATCTTCAATTCTTACTAAAGTAGCAATAAAATGATAAAATAGCTTACAAGAAAGATTTATGCACTGGAACATAGTATTCTAAACTCTACAATTTGCATTATTGTATTTTTTTAATGGTTGGTGTCTAGATATAATAATAAGTCTGTGGGAACAATAAACATTGTTACTAACACGATTATGGACCCCGGTCTGATAAAATGCTTTCAGTTCAATTGAATATTTCTAGAATCAGCTACGGATATATTGTTTCCAATTCTATCACCAATCGTATTAATAGAAGGTTAGTGACGCCCAAATCATCGAATCATTGATACAATTGAGTTTAGACAATCAGTCAATCAGATACCAACAGCGGGGTTTTCCCAAAATTAGCGCGCGTCTTGAGTCACGTAGCCACGTCAGATTAATCAATCCTTACAGCTATAATTAGATTTTTAATTGAGATATGACATTCATAAGACTCAATTTTGTAGACCAATAAGTGTGCTCAGATCTTGTATCTTGATCTTAGGCTGTGTCTGAAGCTATAATTATACGATAAACAGAAAGCGAACCTACTTAATTTACATCAAAATATGTATGCTAGTAGCAAAATTCGAATTTAATTCAAAGATCTTAATCATTGCACAAACAGTTAATTTAATGTGACTGGTCACGAACCCGATCATGCTTGTATTAAATTTTTATTAGCGACTTATAATTTTGTTTACAATCTCGATAAAGTGTAATTACGGGTTGCCTCGTTTTTCGCTTTATATGGCCACGTCAATCAACCCATCAAGTGAAGGCGGGCCCTAAGGGGTGTTCACTTTGCTAGGGGCCGTGTGAATTTGTAGAGAGAAGAAGACTTTTTTTGGAATTACAGGACGGCTGGTACATGTAGAGATACACGCCCGTATTCACAAACATTACTATGAGGTCGCACAGTGCGCGTGGACGCACAGGGTGACACACGATCACACGAACCAATCACAAAACTCTATTCAACGCTGTGCGTTCCATTTGCTGCTTCATTTAAGCAAGCATCGTTTGTGAATACGGAGGACAGTTTCACCGGACTGTATGCTAACGCAGTGTTTTGTAGCTACACCTTTACGGTACAGCTAGCTACACTTCTTGCTTTTGTAGCTGAGCAGCGTGACCTTAAAAGTATAATGATGCAATTTAAAAAATGTAATTTTTGAACTTCAACAATACCTGATTAATTTTTTTATCATTTATTTTTGGTGCAGTCCTGTTGTCCCCCCTGCTTGGCCCCCCCCTGGGGGAGCCAACAGGATTTCGAAATCCTGTTGTCCCCCCTGGCTAGGGGAGACAACAGGACTAGATTTTCAATCAATGACTTGAGGACTGTTGTCCCCCCTGGCAAACATTGGGTATTTAGAAGCCATATATTTTTGTAACATTTAAGAAGTACTGGAGTACCTACCTGACTAATATGCCATATTGACAAACTAAATACCTAAACGTACTTATGTCAAATAATAATTAACATCTTGTTAACGAAAGAAATATAAGTTGTTGGTACCGGTAATATTTCTGACTATTCCAAAATCTGCTTTACTTGCTTTTAACAGATCGCGATCGTTATGAATTATTCCTACTAAATAATATTATACGGTAAATGCGACAGTTCTTTACCTGTCTGTCTGTTACGAATTCACGCATAAACCATTGAACCGATTTTGATATTTGGGAAAGAGATTGTTTTTGAGAGTTTTTGAGTGCCGGGTCCCGGTTTTTTAAACAGGAATGCGCTCTATATTTTTTTTCTGTGACAGACAAAATTTTACGCGGACAAAGCCGTGGGCAATAGCTATAATGCTTGACAATATTTTTTATTCTCATGTATAAAAAATATTGTCTTCTGTAAAGTTGACTAAAAATCCGTTTAGTAGGTAGTTTTTACGTGAAAGAGTATCAAACAGCTATACTATTCCATACTCCTATTTGTAATATTAGTAGGTAGGACGCTAAAACTGCATAATTTTAAATTAGTCATAATATTCAACAAATTAATTGCTCAGTGATTCATCATTCAACTAGCGGCCGCCCGCATCTTCGTACCTACGCGTGGAGTCCGTTTTACCCCCTTATGTGTGGAATTTCGTAAAATCCTATTATATGCTTCGTATTATTTCATATCCTTAAATAAATAGATAAATAAAATTCGTTCTTGGCAGATGTCTACACCCCATAAGGAACCTACCAGCCAAATTTCAAGTTTTTAGGTGTCAGTACAGGCACCAACCACAAACACGAACCTTATTTTTTTCGTTATCAAAATGGTTATTATTATTTAACAAACGTTTAGGTATTCACTCATTTTAGGAATTTGGCATTCAGTCAAGTAGGTACTAGTACTTCAGTATTTCACAAATTATGTTATAAAAATACATGGCTTTTAAATAATGTTTGCCAGGGGGGACAACAGTCCTCAAATCATTGATTGAAAATCTAGTCCTGTTGTCTCCCCTAGCCAGGGGGGACAACAGGATTTCGAAATCCTGTTGGCTCCCCCAGGGGGGCCAAGCAGGGGGGACAACAGGACTGCACCTTAGTTGGACATTTTTAAATAAACAATCTGGCACATTGGGACGTGTAAATAAAACTGATTTTAGCAATAAAAATAAGATGCAATAAACAATAATTGAAATATATATTTTTATAAATTGATTATTGCGTGTATTTAAGTGTAAACAAGTCCTAGTAGACTAGTTCGTGACATTTCCAATAAACTATCTTAAGGAGTAGTTTCTTTGGATAATCAATTAAGTTCAATCATTGATAATGTATTAATTATGTTAATTGCAATATCAGGATCTAGAATTTGAGCACAGATTAAACGCAGTTCTAATCTCATTAATATTAAAGTAGAACAACAATTAGGTATACTTAAGTAGTTGCAAAAGCAAGTTGCGGTACTTTATTAAATAAACAAGGATCTTATTTACAATTATAGCTTAAAACAACCTTCAGCGGCAAAGATATGGAATCAATTTTATCAAAAACCAACTACAGTATGAATAAAAATTGCAAAAGGCCGCCTTAACCGGCCGTTTCCAGGAAAAAGCTCATTTTAACGAGGCGCGTACGCATGCAGAGTATTTATTTTTCGCGTCTCGAATACGAAATCGGTACGGTAATTTAGTGATTATGGCAACGAGACGAGGGCGTAACTACCCGCCGTAGGGCGGTAGCCTTATAAGCAGGGCTGTGCAAAAACAATTAATTATTTGAATTTTACTTTGCTTATCAACGGCCGTAAATTTTAATAGCCGACTACCCTATTTTTTATGTAATTTTTGTTTTATATTTTTATTTCATACGCTATATATAGTAGTAGGCTAGATATGGCTCGTGATGCGACGATATTAAATCGTCAGTGTACTTAATACGTTTTGTTAACAAAAAATTACATGTATTATTTATTACTAACTCACACTGTTTAATTTTGCATTAACCCATTATAGACTAGCGGTCGCATATGGTACCACTTTTTTGTGTGTTTTAATTTGGCTCTATACATTTATTAACACGTGAAAAGATGCAGTGCTCTGATTGATGCAAGTCGTAGCCAATAGATAATAATATGGTCTATGCTTCTAGGAATAAAAATTGTCAGTTATTCTTTTCAGTTGTGTGTAATTGATGATTGAAGTGAGTGCTACAAAATTTTCTTTTAAAAATTGGCAAGTCAAAAAAGCCTTTGGTCCAATCAAATGCCACAACCGTAAAATGTTAATTCCGTATTAGGCAGCCCTAACTTCAGCCTACAAAATGTGCGCACGAGTGTCGAAAGGCAAAGGCACAAAGTTATTGCTTTATTGAAAGTAGGCATTCAGCTTTAGCTTATAGCATCACAGCCCGTAAACAATAAGACAATACACTTCGAGAAAGTTCCGGAGTACAGCGTCTCTCAAAGTAGGTACTTTTAAGTAAGTTCTTTTTAGGGCTCAACTTCAAAATCGTTTCAGACGAAAAACGTCCACGGCTGGACAAAGGCCTCCCCCAAGATTATCCGCAAAGACCGATCCTGCGCCGCCCGCATCCAGGCACCTCCCGCGACCTTCACCAGATCGGCAGTCCACCTAGTGGGAGGCCTGCCCATACTATGTCTTCCGGCTCGTGGTCGCCACTCGAGAACTTTTCGGCCCCAGTGGCCATCAGCTCTACGAGCTATGTGCCCCGTCCACTCCCGCTTGATTCAAAATACAGAGAGTTTTTCTTCTGTTCCTCTATTGGACCCGCAACGAATTTAATCAGAACAACATAGGAGGAGTTCGAAGTTAAGGTTCTACTTCCCTCCAGTGCAAAGCGGAAGACAGGTGACAAACAAAGGAGTTTAACTTTCCTCCGGGACGAACTTGACCTTCACTGGTTGTGTTTTTATTGGCGGTCAAGCTGTTGATCCTGGCTACACAGAAGTTACAGCGGTGGGAACGAGAGGTGGGAATAGTCCCGTTTTTAGCATCACGGCCCGTAAACAACAAGACAATACACTTTGGTCTGTGCTTTGGGGAAAGTTCTGGAGTAGGTACAGTGACCTTTTGGGCTCAAAATACAGAGAGGTTTTCTTCTGTACCTACCTCTAGCATGAACAACTTTCGTCTTCGGATCGTTTGCTTATTCGACAAAAATCGATACTCAACCTTCGAATTTAACTATAACGTGACAATTTTGATTCTCAAAATAAGTTTCATGCAACCATTTCTCATACTAAATTCACTTTACGACACGTTCACAAGGGCGCTGTTGTAGTTTTCGTACTAAATCTTTTGATGGCGATTCGAATACGCAAACGAATCGAACTCGAAAGTTTTTCGTGCTAGCCGTACTGTTCCTCTATTGGACCCGTGTATCGTACCTACAGGTGAATTGCAAGGTTAACAATTTTCATGCAGTTATGCCAAACAGGATGACAACGTATACCTAAGGTAGTAGAAGATGCAAGTAGAAGCTGGATGCGACAAGCATAAGATAGAGCAAAATGTCACGTATTGATGGAGACCTATGTCCAGCATTAAACTGGAAAGGCTGATGATGATGACTTTTTAATGAATAATAGAACACCTGGCATTATTAAGATCTCATTGTCTTGAATCCAATAAGGAAGCTTGGGAAAACCCGTAAGTACTCGTAACTCCTGGCCAATAGTAATTTCCTAGTGAATGCATAATCTACTGGCGTTAAAACGTCGTAGCCTGTAGAAAATGTCAGATGTTATTCACTTTATTGCTTAAGCGGCCACTTGGGAAATTAAATTTTATGGCAATGCGTTTTAAAAGGGAATACGGTGGAGTTAGTGCGTTTATGAAATCATTAGCAGTATCTAGGATAGTTCTAGCTTCAGATAAATAATTAATGACAACCACAATCACAAGAATTATGTAGCCTCTAATTTAGCAAAGCTTGTTACTCGACGATACCAATAGACAAAGTGGCTATACAGGGTGTTTGGCGGAAGGTAAGGTTTAATAACCTTACCTATACACCCACGGAGTTTGTCTAACCTTCCGCCAATCATCCCAACTAGTAATATTATAAATGCGAAAGTAACTCTGTCTGTCTGTCTGTCTGTTACGCTTTCCCGCTTAAACCTCGCAACCGATTTTGATGAAATTTGGCATAGAGATAGTTTGAGTCCCGGGAAAGAACATGGGATAGTTTTTATTCCGGTTTTTGAAACAGGGACGCGCGCGATAAAGTTTTTCTGTGACAGACAAAATTCCACGCGGGCGAAGCCGCGGGCGGAAAGCTAGTCCTGTATAAAAGTAAAAAAAAATTGCATGGCCCTAAATTGCTAAATCAGAAGTCAAATTTTGACGTCACAAAAAAGTTATGGTCTAATAATTCGAGACATCGATCAACGAGGAGGATCGATTGTAAATATCGATCATTTGTTGCTCGGGTTATGCGCAGGAGTGCTTGTTATTCGGTGCGCAACTTTCGCTCTCGGCGTCTAAAGGCCAGCCTGACATTATGGTAGGGTAGCCAGAGATTCAGAGATTGAGCATTCCTGTAACGTGCAGAACAAGTCCAAATTTTTCATTGTTTTTGGACCTGAAGACAAGGGAATAAAGTTTAAAATGTGGTGGGAACTATATTCCTAACTGATTCAAGATTGATGATAACCTGCAAGATTCGAACTGAACTTGGAACCAACTCGTCTTCTAAATCGAAACCAAGTTGCCTAAAAGTATCTGGATGTTGGGATCCTTGAATATTTACACGCTATGGAGACACTTAATCTGAAACTAAGCAATTATACTTACTGTTGGTGCCAAAAGATATCTATATTAGTTACTCCACTTATAACTCAAGAACGGCTGAACCGATTTAGCTGAAAATTGTCAGGGAGGTAGTTTAGAGCCAGGAGAAGGACATAGGATACTTTTTGTCCCGTTCGAAATTTAAAAAAAAGTCTGCTTATTTATTGCCATTAAGGCGGAACAAAGTTCGCCGGGTTAGCTAGTTGGATATAATCAATCATACAACTTGCGTGAAACGCGCTGCTTTTCGCCACTTTCAGTGTACTCGTATGTGGAGAGCTTTTTACTTGAAGTGATTTGTAGCATTTTATAAAGTTATCTCCACAAACCCATGGCCACCCTACACAAAAGCGCGTATTAACCGCTGACAATCTTATCATTACCTCTTCAATGGTTGTCGCTGCATAAATTTATAGGTCGTTAAATTAGAATTTACGAGCCTGTGTACGTAATTTACCGCCGGTTGGCATAAAGTTTGCGAAACGAATACGACGCTTTTATGGCGACGACTTTACATTTTTGGAGTACGAAATACTTAGTAATCACATCATGCATTGGCTATAAAGAATTCTGAGAAATATGCGTGACGGTACCAAAAAAATATCCTATCAACAAAATAGACAAAGGATTATTTGTGAAGGTCCTTTTCGCATACGAATTTGTTCTAATCAAGTCATGACAATTTGTATAAATTCGCTAACGTTTTTGTATCTGAATTGCAGCCTAATGTTTAAAAACTGTCTCTACTTACAATGGGCTAAATTGACCCTTTATTTTAAACAGAGTCACCAAATAAATAATTATGACATGACAAGGGTGACAAAAAACAATTGACTGATTTACTTAGCATCTCAACTCAACTCCAAGAATACAGCCTACTCTCACTCAGTTTGGTTTTGCATTAATTTTAGTCACTGGGTTTCTCTTGTGGTTATTCAAAATGAAAATGTTTATTTTCATATTCAGACAATTCAATTCCATACAAATTACATTACCATTCTCCAAGTCATTCCTAATTTATAAACACTTGTCTCAAGATCTCAACTCAAAACGTTCATGTCGCCAAAGAATGAAGTTTTCTCGTTTCATTTATGTATTTATGTAAATCCTTAAGACCCATACTTGATTTAAATCTACTTCAAAACGGCATACATACGTCAGCATATAAAAACTAAACACTTGGTATCTTATTCAGTTGAAAATAGAAATATTTTGCAGCAAAAAATATGTGCAGTAGACTGTACAACCTGGGATGACATACTTACCGTACATGGAGACATGCGCGTACGCATAATCAGGAGTTATAAGTAATTTCGTAACGTATTTCTTAGGAGCATACATTATTTATACATTACTCCAACTAATCCAACTGCTTGAAATTCACTACCATATGCAGCGTTGGGTAAAGACATATTTAAAGATGGCATACTTTCTTGACTTATAAGGCAACTATTATTACATTTTCACACCTAATTCGTGGAACTAATGATGTTGAATTTTGCAATTTAAATATAATAAAGGAGAAAGAACAAGAACATTATAAAGTACCATGAAGGGGGTGAACATTTAAGTAACAGAAACCTAAAATTTCTAAAGTAACCGAAAGGTTAGAAAGAAATCATACTACAAGATAAATCTCTCTCTATCTATCTATTTGGGTTCGCCTTCGAACATAGGCCTCCTCTTCAACCCTCCACCGACTTCTGTTCCTGGCCACACGCATCCAGTTCACTCCAGCCTTCTGCCGGATGTCGTCTGTCCACCGTTTAGGCGGTCTTCCCCTTTACAAAGGAACGAGTGGATCAGAGAAAAGACGGGGGTCAGCGACGTGGTGGAAGAGATTGAGAGCCGTAAATGGAGATGGGCAGGGCACATTGCACGGATGAACCAGGATCCCTGGAGTGGAGACCCGGCCACAACACCCGCGACAAAATAAATCTATTCATCAAATATTCACAGGCAATAAAAACAATATTTAGATCCACTGAATACACGAGCGTCTGACTTTATTGTGTAAGGAACAAATGACTATGACTATTTAAACTTACAGTAATGTTACCAAACTCTTATGCCCGTTTTCACCATCAATCCCTAATTTTTAAGTGACCCCTATTTTAACATTTAACAGGAATTTTGTTTTCATAAGGGTCACTTAAAAATTAGGGATTGATGGTGAAAACGGGCATTAAACACTTATTTTTACTATAATATAATACTTAATTGAGATGTTCAATGTTGTAAAATACTCATTTCTAATAAACATATTTTACTTTAAATCTGTCTTGTACATTACAAATTACTTGTTATTAAGATTGCATGTCGTTGTCAATTGATTAATTAATATTTCAATTGGCTCTAGTAATAGCATGAGACAGCCGTTCATTGTGGTAACTCGAGCTGACGTTCAACAACATCTTACAAGACTTTAGCATTACCAGTCTAATTATAACTGCTCCAATCTGTTAGTATCTATCGTGAAACGACGTTCAAAAGATTCAATTAAATTAAAGCAAAGATTTTAATTTTAATAAGGTTGGTTAACACAAATTAATCTTCATAATGTTTGGTCTGTGGACGTCCTGTATATCACAGATTGCAGGAAAATTGTGCCGTATATTTTGGAGCGATAAGATATCTCAGAGCATTTGAGCTTGAGACATGTTTGCCCTAGGTGTAAGCTATTCTTGTATCATAGGTCAATAATAAGTGAAAATATTATTTTGCCATTCCTGTTATTGGCCATGGATACCAAAGTGTTTTTAGAGCGACAACCTTTAGTAAAAGGGCCTGAACTAAAATGCGCATTGCAAGTCTGCCCAGTCATAATCAGCCTAAATGATTTCCGACCGCAGACTTTAATAAGCTTTGGAGTAAATTTTATTTTAATACCTTCCTTAGTGTCAAGCTCAGAATAATCGGCAAGTATTCTTACCCCGATAGACTATCCAACAAGTTTTGCATAACCGATTGCTCGATTCCATTTCTCGTTTTCAATTCCCATGGCGCGTTTAATAGCTGGCATTACGACTCTATCTCAAATGGAATTGCCTTCATTTCATACTTATCTCAGTCCGGTTTCGCTATGGTGTGGCACGTGGTATTCCTTTGAGTGATAGGATCACGATCCATAATCTGATGAGTCTAGGATTCACGGTGAATCAATTTACCATGCTATAAACATTTCTGATGGGGACCTGGATAAGTGATGTGTAGTTCGATACATTGTTAGAATTGTTGCTTGAGGCTTAAATAAGTACGAGTATATTGGACGATTTTTTGGATTTTTAGAGTGAGACTTATAGACAGCTGACGAATAATAGATATCGTGAAAATTACAATGTGATAAGTTCAATGAACTGGGTATAAAATACGTGTGATACAACCCAACCAGTCAACCAGATAATTTTATTTGGAAGAAATAGCCAGATTCAAACCTTAAAAAAGAAAATATTCTTCAGCGATTATGGCCATAAAGGCATGATCTTTCTATCAAAGTTTCAGAAAAAATACACGGTAAACGTAAAATAAATTATATACTGCTGACCATATCACGACCGTAATTTCCATTATACATACAAGATTTTGAACTGCCTTCGCAAACACGGGCATTGTAGGCAGACCCAATAACCTCTAACGTGACATTATGCTCGAAATTACCGTCGTCGTTCATCGCTGAACCGATTAAAGGGCTATTCGAGACAATTGGCCGATTACATTCAATCGGCGCGCGTCGTGACCGCTGACCAATAACTCCCGCGCGCCTGCGCATGACAAAACAGTATCATAATAAAAAGATACGCAGTAGACGCTAAAAAAAAACAAAAAGAAAGGCCTGAAACCACTTGGTGACTCCACGAATAAGACGTTTAAGATAGAAATCGCGCCACACGTAACGAGATAAGGCGCGGCAAAAGAAGAAGTAGACGTAGAGCATATGCTGATTCCATTTGTTTATGCTAGTCTTCAGTGTGGTTTTTATAGAGAAAGGCGACCTACCCCCACTCTTCCCATGAATGTTATAAGAGGCGACAAAGGGAAAAGTATACAAACATCAGTGCTCCCCAAATTCCCTTAACCCATACGGTCAGCAAACAAAATGTAGGCCAAAATCACCATTTGCAACTCGTAACTTTGGAAGGCTCGTGTTATTGCAGTGGAAATTACTAGAGACTAAATGACCTGACGATGATGATAACCCTTGGACATTTTACACTGCATCATTAAGTCCCAAGCTGAGCAAATCTTGTACAGAAAACAATCCAGAAAATTGAATCTTCTGCAAGCATTTCTACTATAACACTGTTTGTACCCGCGATGATCACGATATCACACAATGCGATCGGAGGTGTCGGGAATTGTGATGATTACCGAGAAATCGCTATAGTGGAAACACAAAGCTCGATGCAGTACGTGCCATAAGACATGATTTAGGTTGTGGTCGTGCAACTATCAACTCGCGAACTTCAATCCACGTTCCTTAGGTAGATCAGTAAAACAGCACCTTTTTGGGTGTTATATTTAACTGTGTCCAACCATATCATGATGTTTTTGTAAGCAAGTTGTTGATGATTTTCTAAAGTCCTTCCCTTCATGTTCCCATCGTCACCCATCAGTGGTTTTCCACCATTTCTGTTCTTAAATAGACTAAATGTTGGAGTTTTGGTATGACTATTTTACCCGCTAGGATGTCATTATGATTGTTTTTTTTAAACTATCGGTTTAGTATCGCAAGTTTAAGATTATGTTAAACCACACAGGGTTTAAGTTTTAATTATTAAATTAAATTTCGACGGGTTCATCCAGTGTCTAAGTAGCTCAGTTGGAAAAGCAGTCGCCCGGTAAGGGGAAGATCGTGGGAATACCCGCCTTAGGCAGTTCGACTTTTTCAAGTTATTTATAATTTTCAAATGAATTATTATGATTAAAAAAACTATTCTCTGTGAACAACACGCGTAAACAGTTTAGGACAAAATCGGTTGACGAATTTTCTCGACTGTAAATAAAATGTCCACTAATGCAATCTGATCGGACCAGCGAAGTGTGAAACATGATTAATGTATCAATCTTTGGAACAACGATATCTCATTACAACATCTCTGAATTCGAGCGAAACTAATAGAGTAATAACCAGGTATTTACCAATCAACATCGGGATAACAAAGACAGAGATTAATAAGAAATCAGTTAGAAAACTAGTACGAAAAATATAAATCGGATTTCCAAATCGACTCAATGCAAAAATATAATCGGACCTATTCTCACAGTCTGCGAGTCCCGTGTAGCCAGGATCTACAGCTTGACCGCCAATAAAAACCCAAGCAATGAAGGTCAAAAATATAAGTATAAATGAAGATAAGCGTATTCAGATCCCTATAAATAAATCTAAAGTGAATAATGAAACTAATTAAGGCAATGAGCAAGTATTTACCAACACTGCGAGCGGTGGAGCAGAGGAGAATAAGACTAATACTCCAGACACAATCCCATTTGCAGACGGGCCCGGCGGAGTGTGAAAATGTTGTGGCGTTTAAGATCTCCGTGACGGCTCAGCCAAAGGCGTATCAAGAAATATATTTAGTCCCAAAACAACATAGGATAGTTTTTATCCCGGTTTTTAAACAGGCACGCGCTAGATACAGTTTTCTCTGACAGACAAAATTGACGGGCGAAGCCGCGGGAAAAAAGCTAGTACGTAAATGACTATAATATGATGATAAGAGTATTCAGATCGCTATAAATAAATCTAAACTGAATAATGGAGCTAATAAAGGCAATGAACAAGTATTTACAGAGCAGGAGAGAAAAAGACCAAGACTCCAGACACAATCCCATTTGCAGAAGGGCCCGGCGGAGTGTGAAAATGTTGTGGCGTTTCAGATCTCCGTGACGGCTCAGCCAAAGGCGACGGGTGAGGCTAGTTTATTTATGTAGGCACTACATGCTAGTATGGAATGTTGTATGGATAAGTACCAATAAAACTTGCGATTTGCGAGAACTTTTCACAAGCATTTTTTTAATACGCAGGATTATAGCATTTTTATTACGCATCATAAAATAAAAAAATATTTTTCCACACAGTCCAGTCAAAAGGTTACGTTTTTCAAGAATGTTTTAAAATATTGTAAGACTTTTTAAACCATGCCTTTTTTTTAGTAGGTACTAAAAAAATTTAACTTTTCAAGCATTTGGAGAAAATTACTTGCGAAAGTTATTCAGCTCAGATGAAAATCTGTTACTAGGGTTGTAATTGTAACACGAATCGTTTTACACGATAGATGATTAAAAGCACTCTTCTAAAGTTTTGAATGTCTATACGAGATCACTACTGAAATAATAGCGAAAACACAGGAATTAGAAAAATCACAAGTGCATTCACACCCTACGCACGACTAATGTGGAAAAACCAGTTCCATAGCCTGAGATAAGAGCAATTACAGAAACGTATAGCATCGATAACACCACAGTGGGGCCGACATCTGATACCATCTCGAGTTTACGAGCAACTTCATTGGTTACAAATGAATCGAACGCCATCGGCGCGGTAAGATGTTTTCTAGCTATCATTTTAAACACATTTACTGTCGGCAAATTTGCATTGGGTATGCTTTGAAATTGCGAAGTAATTTTTACTGCGTATTCATTATTGCAATATTCACAGTGTTATGTCGCTGTAAATGTTGCTACGGAACGAAACTTTAGATAAGTAGGCACGCTTAAATGTAAAAGCTTTGGCTTTAGTATGTAAGTGAGATGCAGTCTAGGATGGTACATGGTGAAAAGGCCCGTATTAAAGTGTTCGAGAAAGACAGAAAGCAGTGAATTCCAGTCCTTAGCTGTTCGAAACTGAGTTATCGAAACGCGTAGTGCGCGCTGGTGGAATGTCGACAATGTAGGGATGGATGATAACAAAATTGTGTTTTAAAATCTGCAAACAGAGTACCTACTCTAGAAAACTTGAAAAACAAATTATATTTCCCAATATTTACGTTACATTTAAATTCATGCTATCATAGAATCCACAAGTAGGTACATACATAAGTTAATGAGGCCCATAAACTTACAATAAAGGTAACCTACGACACCGTGACGCAAATCAGACAATGGTTGGAGGAGCAGGAACGTTTTCAATGGATGATAACGACAAACATGGTGAATGGAAAGAGGATATAGTTCATTACAAGAATCAATTGTAGCGTGAGCTGATTCAATGAATGAATGAAGCCAATGGAAATTTTCGTAGTAAACTTAATTCATAATGAAACTGAAGGAAAACCCATTAAATTACGTTCGGTTATTTTTTCGTTCGGAAATAAAGAGACTGTTTCCATCACTACAACTTCTTTAACTTGACCTAAGACTATAACCATAATACCCATGTAGAGAGCCTGTGACAATCAGGGAAAATGTGTATTTATTTGTTATTCAATGTGTAAATTTTGAATTACAGAACCTTTGAAAATACTTTACGATGGTTAATTTCATTAAACCCGCTGCTATAATGGAACCGTAAGATTAATGATTGCAAGCAACAAGACTCGCACGTAGGGTTGCCAGGCGTCCGGCTTTAGCCGGACATGTTTGGCTTTTTAGGGTCTTGTCCGGCCAAATATTGCGTTGTCCGGCCTGTCGGGCTTTTGATTTGGTTACCGCGCCAGGCGAAAGTCGAGCTACAAAATCATAATGAAGCGCACGCATCAGGATGTTGGTTAGCAACCGATGACGATAGTACTCACCCATGAGCTGACAATAATTGTACCCCCCCCCCCCCGTCACATGTCCGGCTTTTAGGGTAAAATGTCCGGCCAAATGAAACACAAAGTCCGGCTTTTGTGATTTTGGACCTGGCAACCCTACTCGCACGGCTCTAACTCGTACTTATTCCAGTCTAGTACTAGTGTCAGTACACTTAGTACAACAAACAATAAATAACTAGAAAATACATTAAATCAGCGCTGTATGACAACTGTATCGACATCTTAAATTATGCTGTGTTTATAAACAATTTGTTATCTCAGTACTATTGTTTACGATCTTACTCACTTCTAGTATTTTACCTTTGAATAATAATAGCAAAGCTGCTCTGCTGTGTTTCGGCCCGTGCTTCATATTTTTACGTCAAAAAATAGATAAACTGTGCTTTCCCTACTCACCCAGCGATCAATTTACTCGGAAACTTGTGATCTATATAGTGATACAAACAGTTTTTGTGGTGTTTGTTCGTATCGCAGTGATATGATTAAAAGTATCTCACAAGGAAGTTAATTACCAACCGTAAAACTACCTACATCACCTCGCACCGTGAACACTGCGCCCGAGTCAAACCGAATTTCACCGAAGTGTTACGAGCGCTCGCGCAGGTAACACAATGAGCTTACGGCGAACACCGCCTCATACGACACTGACAAGAGGAAGCGGGAGCGGAAGCGGGTCAGTACCAGACTCACCTACTAATGGAGACAATTCTACTACCAATGTTAAACGCCAAACAAATGTTAAAACCAGGAAACAAAAGGAGCGTTGTGAGCAGGTGGAAATCAAAGATGATTTGCCAAGTTTTCGCGCAGAAATAATGATGTTCTTCAAAGAATTTGCTAAAACTCAAAATGAAAATCTATCGACCATTAGGGCTGAAATCAGTGAAATCAAAGATGAAATCAAAGCTATAAAGTCGGTGACTGAAAAATTTACCGTACAGTTAGAACAAGTAAATGATGATATTAAAAATATAAAATCTGATAACACAGTCACACAACAAAAAATAAAATACTTAGAAAATGAGATATTGCAATTAAAGCTGAGCGATACCTTGGATCAGTCGACTTGTAAATCGCTCCCGCTTATCAATGAAAACCTCATCCTCGAGCTAAAGGAACGTTCCGAACGCGAGAAGAACATTGTTATCGTAGGAATACCCGAAAAAATTGACAAAAATTATAATGCTCGACGCAACCATGACATCGAAGAGTTCTCAAAATTAACAACTCCGATACTGAATGATTGCCCGAAACCATTAAAAACGATACGACTTGGCAAATACGTTCCGGGCAAAGACCGCCCATTAAAAATATGTTATCATAAAAGCGAAACGGCAAAACTTATACTACAAAACAAGACGAAATTCCCGGAAAATATCAAGATCTACTACGACCAGACACCGGCACAAAAACAATACCTACAGTCTGTTAAGGGAGAGTTAAGTAATCGTTTGGAAAATGGCGAAAAGGATCTGATTCTCAAATATAGCAAAGGAGTGCCACGGATTGTCAAAGCCAAAACTAGCCAAAAAAACTGAGTTCTGCCTCCCCACTAAAAGAAAAATGCGCAAAAAGATTGGACCATTGCATTGTAAATAAATATGAAGACATTCCACTTATACCTTCATCGCTACGATTCTTCTACACTAATCTACGCAGTATACGTAGTGAGGGTAAATTCGATGAAATAAAGTGCCTACTGAAAACCATACCTACGACTACACACTTGTTGATATTTACGGAAACGTGGATCATATCAGAAAATGATGCAAATTTTTATCAAATCCCGGGATACAAACATATTTATAACTACAGACAGAACAGTAGGGGTGGTGGCGTATCTATCTTTGTTCATGACTCGATAAAATTCAATGTAACAGAAGATTTGATTGAAAACGGTGACCATTATTTATGGATATACGTGGAAAAATTATCACTCAATATTGGAGTTGTTTATAAGCGTGATGGAGATTCTGACATAGATAGTTTCCTTGACATCTACTCATCGCAACTGGAGCAGCGTAAACGGACTCTTGTCTTTGGCGACTTCAACATAGATTTACTTAAGAAAGATTCATACGTCACGAAATACATCAATGAAATTAGCGAATGCGGATACAAAATCTTAAATAATATTAACCCAATTTACTGCACGCGAGAAACTAGCTCAACAAGGACAATAATAGACCATGTTACCACCAATATTACTAATCATTCTTTCAAGTTGTCTATCATAGAATCATCCCTATCGGACCATAAGCAATTATACCTTGAAGTTGGGAAGCTAGCACCAAGAAAAAGAATAAAAACTAATTATACGGCACTGGATTATGATAAACTATACGAGAGCATATCAAAAACACTACATAGCGTAGAGGACAACTACTGTGGCTTAGAAAAGTGTATATTACAAAGCATTGAGACAAGCAAAATAGAAAAAACGAAAATACTAAATCCACCGCAGAAGGACTGGATAAATAAGAACATTATAAATTCAATAAATACAAGAAATCACCTGTGGAAGGAAACTTTAAGAAATCCAGGAAATGAAGAATTGAGGAAATGTTTTGTAAAGGAGCGAAAGAAGGTCCAAAAAATAATCAAGACGTGTAAGGAAAGCTACTACCATAGCTTATTCCATAGAACACAGAATCAACCTAAAAAAATGTGGGAAGTCATTAATAGCCTTGCATCAAACAAAACTAAGAGTAGCTCTGCTCTCCCAAACCTAATATCTAATTCCAAATTAATAACTGACGGCACAGAAATATGTAACTTGTTTAACTGTTTTTTCTCTTCAATTGGTTCAGAACTAGCTAGTAAAATACCACATNTACCTACATACGTACCTCATTACAAATAAGTAGATTAATTATTTTTTCACTAGACAGCAACCCTAACAGCGTAAGAAGAGTTCAGAAGCACGCGATAGAAAGAGACAAAACTTGTAGGTGAATAAAATTGTAGGGACGTAGTGCTTTGCGAGCTGAATTCCACTGTATCGCGTCGTAGCAAGACTTGCATTTATTTAAATCGTCTTGCGGAGTAATCCTTCTGTACCTGTACTATTACTTATTCTGTGACTATACTTACATAATTGTACGTCGCATAGATCTGTGAGATCCATTCGAAAACAACCTTAAGTATATTTAAAATACGGTCTAATTTCGAATGACATGCACATGAGTTTATGACGTTTTGTCCAAGGACCATGCATCAGTGCAAAAATAAAAAAATAGCAAACATTGAGTTAGAGACGGACATGACACGGCTCCGGCTGACCCGCGCTAAACGGATAATGCTATGCTATGCGTGGATAAATTCGCGGTAGCCTTTTGCTTATATTATTTTTTACTAGTAAAGATAATAACCATAAGAACAAGGTTTTATATGAATATCTTTTTAACCATGATGGAGAAGCTCTTGGCCAAGCTACGTTGATCTAAAAGAAGGTTCATCATCATCATCATCATCTCAGCCATAGAACGTCCACTGCTGAACATAGGCCTCCCCCAATAAAATAAAGTTATGCCGAATCATTGTCGTTGTAAGTGACAAACTTACTCATAAGTAAGATAGCGGTAATCAGACTTATAACAAGCCCCACCACAAACAAAAATAAGCACTAAGCGCCTCCACTGGGAATTAGAACCCAAAACTCTGGATTTAAAATAGGTGGTCTTCGAAACCACAGAGACAGATTTTTTTTATAAATAAGTAGAATAGAATGTAAACTATAATCCGGGCCTTTTCAAGGCGAGAGTGAATAGGCACTTACAGGGCAGATATGTACCATCCTAGACTGCATCCCACTTAATATCAGGTGCGATTGTGGTTAAATACCTGCCTTGTTATGCATAAAAAAATGTTCGTATTGGAATTAATTACGATCAGTTTACTATCTGAAAACATTTACACCAAATCCCAAGCCTGTACATTACAAATTTCGGATTTTATCTGCTTAAATTAACCTCTAGATTGCTAAACAGATATTCATCTCATAACCTACTATCTTATCTTACTGTTTCTAAACAAGCGTGATTTAATTTGTACTAGCCCATTTGTTGGTTGACCCAAACTAACTTCGCAGAGGTGGAAGTATGTGCCCTTTGGAGCATAAAATAGAATTACGGAATTTACACGAACCGTGGTTTTGCTAGACGAAAAACGCATTGGAAAAGAAAGCAAAAGAGTAGACTTTAAAAGAGTAAATTAGTTATTATATATTTTGACTAAGGTTTAAAGTTTTATTTGAAGCGTGTAGAGTTAGAAGCTTGACTCTACATGAGATCTGATTAACTTTTTTGCAATACGAGCCATTATGGTCTCGCAACATTTTGCATGAAAAGGGTTTTGGTGGAAATGGGTGCTTCGGTGTGTGTATTCTCTTATCCTTCTGACTTATATTAAGAAGTCTTAAACTTATAAGTTCAAGAAGAATTTAAAGTTGAAGATTTAAGGTAACAAAGCATATTTTAGACACTCTGCAAAGTGACCAAATTAAAATTAAGATAAACTAAATGAAAAAAAAAAACAGAACAAAATAATAATTAAAAGTCTGAACATAATATTTATTACTTCTTGGTGTTGAGCTACACCGCGTTTATAAGGTACCTACCTAATTGTAATTGCCTCGCTCTATATTACATGGTTTCATATATCAATATGTGGATTACGTAGTGGGATGTGTTACCACATAAATAATACATAAGTCTAGTAGATAAGTTAATTTCTGTAACACATTTGTTTGTAATTCCTAAAATAAATAAATAAATCAATAAGAGTGATTGTGTTTCTTTACTTTTGACATTAAATGTGATAATTAATCTGTGATAGACACTTAGTAGATCGACGATCGGGTTAAAGTCGCAGGAAGCACCGATAGGGGCAGCGTAGGACCGGTCGTTTTGGAATTGCACGGAAGACTTTGTCCAACAGTGGACAGCATTAGGCTAAAACAAACGAAATTACGTAAGGTAAATGCACTTTGATTAAAAAAATTATAACTGACACTATTAAAACTAATACAGAAATAAACATAAAGAGTAATACACATAACTTAAGAAATAAATTTAAACTCAAAACAATAACGCCTAGGACCAATTACGGAACAAAAACTGTACTGTTTGAGGGAGCACAGCTATTCAACAGTTTGCCTGACGACTTGAAGGATTGTGAAAGTTTACATATTTTTAAAAAGAAACTTAAGATACACATAGCAGGCTAGCAGCTACTAGTACCAGTGGCTAATTTGTAACTTATTTATTTATTAAATATTTTAGTATCTCATTATAAGTGAAATGTAAATTTCTTATGAGAATAAAGTTCTTTAAACCTAAATAGGACAGGACATTAGTCGCTAATATGACAACATAAAATCGCATCGTGTAATGTAAAGGCCCGAACAATGATTAGGCTCGTGTCTGTTTAGCGCGCTAGAACATTCTACCTAGTTTTAGTTTTTCCTGGACATTGCTTGTTTGAAATTGAATGGGCAGTGTTAGAATTAATTGGGTATTTTGTTAACAATACTTACATCAAGGTAACTTACGTACCTATGTATCTTGCACCAATTAATGGAAGGGAAAATTGTATTAATTTATTTGGATTGTAATAATATTGGCACGGGCCTTTGAGTGAGGGTCTCCATTATAGTGATAAATCGGATTCGAATTTGAATACATAAACCCTTTGTTAGTAAACGCTGAAACCGTGTTGGAAGTAAATAGAAACCTTCGTTTGCACACTCATAGCAACAATACAACCTCTGAACATACGTAAGTGACAGCACATTAAACTATTTATTTTTGAAGCAAATTCGCCTCTAATACAACGGCATAAGATTACGGCCTTAATGTGCTATCGTTTGTACCTACTTCTCTGGATGTGGGTAAAAAGCAAAATGAGTTTTTGCAGCAATACATAAACAAAACTGATAGTAAGGGTTACCTAAACCCTCACGAACTATTTATTCACGCAGCAAAATATTTATTTAATTATACCCCAAAGGGTTGGCCCTACTAAAATCCATTTAGGAGTAACCCAAAACGTTGGGTTGAGTGAACATCTGAAGAATTATAAGCCGGTTTAGAAGTTTTTGTGCAGTCGACAGCATCAGACTTAACATTTTTGTTGAAAATATCACTTAATAGAACTACATTTCCTTTCCCATATCAGTAAAAGCTTCCATTGTAAACCTATTCTGAGTTTAAAAAAAATATAAAGGTACTTTAAAAGTTTTGACTTTGCGTCAGCCAGTCAGGAAAATATTTTTTTAAGTATAATTTAGCAATTTAAGAACTAAGGTTTTTAGGTTAAGGTTTAAGAATAAAATTTGGAATCCTTAAGGTTTAAGAACTAAGCAATTTAAGGTAAAGGTGGGCAGAATCAGCAGATCGGTCGCAAAATGAAACAAAAATATCTTGGCTATGTTGGATTTCCCACTTAAAACCAAAATTATTGCTAAAATTATCCTTTACTAACATAACTCGAGAGGACTTTGAAGTTTAAGACGGCGAACTTGCTATCCCCTCATATTAGTTGTTAATGCCCGTATTCACAAACGATGCTTGCTTAAGTGAAGCAGCAAATCGAACGCACAGCGTTGAATAGAGCTCTGTGATTGGTTCGTGTGTCATCCTGTGCGTCCACGCGCACTATGAGACCTCATAGTAATTTTTGTGAATACGAACATAAGTCTTGCCATAGAAATTGTGTAAATTCAAATTCAAATCGTTTATTGCATTATTAGTCCTTAATAGTTTTATACCTTGCGAATCTCAAGCCATATACTATCCTGAACACGGCTCCCGTAGTGTTGCGTGACTCCCCACATTTGTACCGACTATCCAGCAGATAACGCAAACAAGGCGAGCACGAGATTCGTTTTGTTTAATTAAAACTATTGTCCGGCCTCATTTAGATACACTTACGCTACGTGGATGTCACGATTTGTGTGTTACGCAATGGAAAGTTCTGAAAAGCCTATTGCAGATATAAAATTAGGACTTGTAGTAATATAGTACGTATAGTTGTTGCAAATCACGAAGGCGAGTGAGCTTAGGTACATGACGTGTGGTGGCTCGCTCCTGTTCGTTTTTTTTAAAGTTTTGAAAGACATTGCACTATCGTTATATGCGTGCATGTACACGTACACACAAGTAAAGCTCACTCGCCTTCGTGAGTTGCAACAACTATAGGTACTAAAACTTCTTCTTTTCCTGGCCCATTCCCATTTTATTTGGGGTTGGCCCTCCGTATCATGCGTCTCCAGATGGCTCGGTACTTTGTCATCTCACTGTTGACTAGATTAAAACTTAGTATGTCACAAAAATTCAAATGGCATGCATATATGAACTATAGAGGGATCGTCGTTAATTTTCTTAAAAGCAATAGGAATATTTTTTCTAAGAGGAATTTTTTACTCAGAATAACAAATTCCTAGGTATGTATTTCCAAAAGAAAGAAAGGGAGCTCGCAAAAAACCAAAGTCCTTATATTTGTAAAGCCAAGTGTTTTAAACTATTTTTTTTTTAAAGAAGTGAGCACTGAGTTACCCTGGATTGAACGAGTTTTAGGTACCTATTTACTACTTGCTTCCTGCACCTCGATCGGGAAATTTTATCTATTGCCGTAAGGAGCGGGCCCGGTCTATGGTTCTGCATTTGGGACGCAAACCAGCCCCGATCAAACTTGTTCTTTTAGCGGTTATGGTAACTGCCATATAACGGTTACTAGAATAGGTTTGAGTTTGTCAAAATAATTTAAACTTAATATCTTTATAAAAACTTTTTGGACCTTATTATAAAAAGCTAAACGCACGTTGAACAGTGGTTTAAATAGTTGACATTTAGTATGGAAATTACATTTTATACTAGGGTTCAACATGCGTGCTGCCCTCTGATAGCCCTCTGTGCCCAAATAGATTTTTCTTCAAATCTCAGTTAGGTTGATAATGTTACAAATTTAATCACACATTAAATTGTTGGTAGCATGTGAACTGAATAAAAACCTTATTCAGCCTTATTCAGTTCTAAATGAAAATCCAAAAGATGCAAGATATTTTATTTTCTTGATAAACAGTTTTTATCACACCGGAAATTTGTATGGATAACAAAATGGCCTTCTTTATTCTTCAAGACTTCAACAGTTCTTTATTTTTTATTTATTAACTTTTGCAAGCGGTCGCTGTCTCAAGTATCTTTGACCATACAATAACCAATTGAGATATTTGTATGCCCAAACCCATAAACTCCATGACATACCGATGCAAAAATGCAGACGAAATAAAGCAACTTTGTATCCGTAATGAGTTGAGTTCAGTCGTAAAACCCAGTGGATTGATGTTTGTAAATCGGTAGTTTCTCAGAACAGAAGCAATCGGAAGCCACTGCATTATTTTATCGATATCCCTACAACGGGTGGTCTTCAATCGATTTATACACAAATGAGCGCAAAATCGATTTGAATTCACGTCAATAAAATTGGAATTGTTGGGATTTTTTGCACTCAAATTGGAATCTCTGATCTATGCAGTATTGTTAGATCACTTTTGCGTGAAATCTAATTATTTAGCGTACCAATGTGAATTCTAAAAATATATACCTACTTCGTCTAAACTATTTATAGGTACCTACTAACAGAGCTTCAGCAAACTAGATTTTATGCAGAACTAAAAGTAAGCTGCCCGTGCTCATCCAGTGAGTAACATTTTCATTAAATGAACCAGCAACCACAGTGGTCGTCGTTGTTGCAATTAGTATTATTGCATGCACTATAAATACCTAACAAAATCACTTTACTGCTTAATCTGAGAAATAAAACGTTCCATATGAACTTAAATTGCACATCTAAGGTAGGAAGAATATTTTTATTGACGCCCAATATCTTCCACGTAGACGACCTCACTCAGCAAGATTCCTGACGCGCTCCGTCCTATCCCGTGATGTAATGACGTCATAAATTTTGAAGACAGGGTAATACACACCACTATAAGTATTATTCTGAAGTGGTGATTTACCAGAAAGTTGTGTGACCACGCTGACGTGGTGGGATGGGATAAAATGCCTCTTTTTCTGAGCTAAAAGGTCATTTGCAGTAAAATAAAAGTCATTTGGAAATAAGGTCCGTCTGCCGTCATTACATTTGGAATTCTACAAAATTCAAATTATATCATCATCATGGTCAGACAGGGTGAGGAAGATGGTGGGCGGGAGTTTGTATCCTGTGGAGTCCACAGTGTGGACCTCACCACACAGCTTATGACCGCAGTCTGTGGAGGAACACTATCTGTGGTCGCGATCAGATGATCAGATCCTCATCAGTGAGGGACCGAGGAAGAAGAGAGAGAAGAGAAATTATCATCGCAAAGGACTTAAAAAAGTTTTCACGAAAATTAATTATGCATTAATATTGATATTTCTACACTGGTTTTACTGTTTTGACAAGCTTTCTTGTAAGAGCAGTAATAAGATTATCTGATCAACCCAGAAACAAAGTCTGTGTTATCCAAAACTTCACCCCCTTAAATTACTACAAACACAATCTACGAACCGTTCAAGCAAAACTCTGTCTATATTTACTTCAAAAGCGAAAACCATTACTTAAATTGTCTTAACTTTCTCAAAACTTTGGTCACCCTACACCGGAGCTACAGTCTCTAAAAGAGGGCAGTAATGGGCAGTTTTACTCTTACTTTAAACTGTTACTTAGTTGCCTTAAAGGGATTATTCACCAACTCGACACGTGAGACTGGACACACGTATCCTGTTGGTGAAATTCAAAATTAGTATGACTTATTATTACGTCATCTGGACATACGAGATTATTACTGACATCACTTTTAGGTTTTCACCAACTACGCGTTACATCCTTGGCGCGTTCAGATGACGAAAACAGTTAGTACCTAAGGTTTGGGAGTGGCACGAGAGGGGTGACATTGACATTAACGTGACAGAGAATACAAATCTGAAGCACATTTGAAGTGTTGCTGACGTTTGACGTCCCAAAAACACCCTCCTATACACGTTCGTTCGTTTCAGCCGAAAGACGTCCACTGCTGGACAAAGGCCTCCCCCATGGATTTCCACAAAGACCAGTCCTACGCCGCTTGCATCCAGGTACCTCCCGCGACCTTCACCAGATCGTCGGTCCACCTAGTGGGAGGCCTGCCCACGCTACGTCTTCCGGCTCGTGGTCGCCACTCAAGAACTTTCCTGCCCCAGCGGCCATCAGCTCTACGAGCTATGTGCCCCGCCCACTGCCACTTGACCTGTGCTCGTGCTGCTCCCATACCTGAGGAACTGACTGAGCTTAACCAGGCCTGTTCATCTCCGCGAGTTTACATCGAAAACAAAACACGCACGATGGCCCACCTACAGGATACTATTCGACAAGGCCTCACATACGAGCGAACATTGACTCTCGCACGCGTATTCTTGTGTATGATGGAAGAAAATAAAGAAAATGGTGTACTAAATACTGTGCAGTATTTAACTGCCTAAATAGTAATAAAAACACAGAATGTACTTTTTTAAGTTGCCTCAAGACACTGAGAGGTAAAGAAGTAGTTAATATTATTCATGATAATTCATGCTAAATCATGTATTTCCTCCGCCATTTTCCGCAGTTTGGCACCTCACGTCACATCATTTTACCGAAGTCAGCCCTATAGCTTCGGCGCAGTACCGATCACTGACGTTTGTCAACAAAACTTCTGACAAACTTGCTTGACTCTTGAGACAAGCTAAATTACACCATATTGTTAATGACATTGAGCATACATTTTTTTAAATACCTTCGCGAAGTAAAACTTCTGTACGCAGTACTTATTATTATTATGGCTTAACTCAGTCAGACCTATAATTTTGAGTTTCACCAACTGGACACACATGTGTCCAGTGTCTTGTGTCGAGTTGGTGAATAACCCCCTTAAAGCGGCCAAACGGTACGAGAGTTAGGTAATGGCTATTGACAAAGTTTTAACGTTATTAAGATAGTTAAAAGATAACCGCGCGTTTAACAAGAGATTATGACAATAAGCCTCAGTTTTGAATGGATGTAACGGTCGTTTGGAGTATAAGGCGATGAAAATGCATTGTTATGGCTTAAAAAGAGATATGATACCTACGTAAAATCCATTTGGAAGTTGTTTTGTGACGGTGTTGAAAGTAAAGTACCTACTTAGGTACTTTAAGTGTGAACAATATTCAAATGTTTTTAATCTGTTTGCCTCCTGTCTAAAAATAGATACTTCTTATAGACAAAATAATGTAAGGAATATCTTATTAAATTGAAGGAAGATTAAGATAATATGTTGTTTTTTAATCTAATGCCTCCATATGTTACCCATATGATGAATTATGGAAACCCTTGGTAGCTTGAGGAAAATTCTGTAAAAATTATGGAACCTATAGGATTACGCCGTTTATTCCAACCTTTGCATTAGTCTTTCTATTTTCTTTAAGTAACTATTTAGTATTAACGAGAAAGAGAAAAAAACAGCGCTCTCTGAAAAACATCAATCTTTTAAACTGCGATCTCAAACCCGCCTGCCAAGCGTGGGGAGTATGGCAAAACCCTTCACTATAATGGAGGAGGCTCATAGTCCAGCAGTGGACTGTAAAGGGCTGTTGATGATGATAATTTACGACAATAGTAGGTATCCACAAATAAAGACATTTTTGACTTTTCACTTCATAAACTCCAATTACCTTATTATGCTTAATGCGGGTATACTTCATGCTTTAATCTGACTTCAGCATCAGTGGAGCAGTTTCCTCATAAGTGGAAAGGGCACTTGCACCGCTCACGATCGACATGGGTTGAGATACGCTAACATTGCGTGATAACCCGTATTAAATTAATTCAACTCCAGTTACACACTACATGATCAGATTAGGGGTCCATTACCATTGGAATTGGCGGGTAGTTTTAAATCTGCGCTGGGTATGGAGTGGTACTTGTATGTAGCGCTTTGGTGGCGATCACCAAAGTTATGCAGCCTTAGCCGCGGTTGGTAAGGGATGGGTGACCATTCTAATAATTTTTAGTGATATTTATCATCATTTTATACACAAACACACGCGCGCGCTTTATTCTACGAGTACAAACAACCTTACAAAATCTGTCAAAAACAGGTATTTTAGTGCAATATCACAAACAGTCATGTTGTTGTGTTTGAATTTACCTTTGATTATTTTTAATTGAATGGTATTTGACCAATTTCAAAAAGAGTTGGAGAGTTTCATTTCTTCCATATATTTTGTATGTTTGTTACCTACCTTTACTAATTCTGCTATGTCAAATCCTGTGCCTTTATCATTAAATATTTATAACTATGGTTTGTAGCATAAAAATAAAAACATTAAATATAAAAAATAAGCGGGTTTCACATAAAGATCAGCCACAATCGAAAATCCTATGTACATTAAAATTTGTATACGTAGGTTAGACAAAGAGAACTTAATGCCAAAAAGTCCACGATATTCCTTCATTAACGCTTAATTTAGCTTAAACGGTCTCGAGGCAATTTGAGAGACAGACAAAAGCACTCGGCGTATCATTTGACCTATCTTAATGGACGGACGGCTTCGGTCCGCGTCAAAAAGTTACGAGAAGCCAAACGAAGCTTAACGCTTTCAAAACCTTTAATACATACTTATTTGACTATGAATCCTTTAGCATTAGAAACTTAGAGTGGTAATGCGATTAAAATTATTGAAAAAACCGATTGAAAGAAATCACAAAAAAATCCCATAACAGATCTCCGAATGTGCGCCTGGTAATATTTTTTATTTCGAATTTGGCCTCAACTCGCCACAAAAAATTAATAGGTACAAAACTTGTAACCCTTATGAATGTTAAGCCATACCTACGTATCTAATTACGAATAAATAGGTTAGCATAACCGTTTATCATTAAATATTATTTTGACGATTTGTAACAAGTATAGTATAAAGAATCGAATAAAGTGAGTAAAGATATTTTTATTTTGGTATACAAGCGAGTGGGTAAAGTGCTTTTCACATATTATCACCTCCCGGTCGGTAACTCTATACTACTTGGGATGCGAGCTATTAGAATCAAATAATATTCTAATAAAGGCCGGAGAAAAAAGTCAATACGATTTGTTTTGTCGTAAATTCTTGTCTCGCTTCAGAAAGGGCGACCGTTTATGGCCCAGGCTAAAGCGTGTAACACACTGCGAGGTTCGCTAACGCAGAAAATGGTGTAGCGTTTTATTAGTAAAGATTGAAAATCACAAAATCAAAGTTTATGCTATTAAGTTCACAGTGAGGCGCTGTTCTAACGAGATGTAATGAAAGTTAGTGATAAAAATTGGCGCTACAATTGAGCGCTATAGAACACATTAGTCGCATCGTACCATTGTGTCGTTTGTCGCATCGTGAAGCCTGTATCGTTGGTCGCTAATAGACACACTGAAATTACCAGGCTTTGGGACTTAGGCTGGGTTGCACCACCTAATTTTGACCGTAACTATAACGATAACCGGTGCTTTTTGTATGGAGAGACAGATTTTTTACTTTTGTCAAAGTTAAATTAAGATAGTGCAACCCAGCCTTAAAGTTTACTGACATAGTAAAAATTTTGCTTTTAAAAAAGCTTCAATCTTACGATAAAATAGCCTTTTCTATTTCGACTTACGTGCTAGAAACCAAATCTCTCCAGAGGCGAGGGATTTGGTTTCGTTACAGTCAAAAATAGGCACTCTCTACCAATAATTATAATTATGCTTGACGATTAAAGGTTGTCAGCAATTGCTGGCAGACGAATGCCCCTAGTGAGGATGTACCTTTAGAGGTGCCGATAAATCTATGGTATCGTGCCTCCATAGATAGCTAATCTGAGTTGTAATAATAAAAGCAGAGAGGAACTGAGCTTTATTCATTTATGGGTTCGCGTGGGAAACTGGACGCCTCGTGAATTATTGGTGCGAGTTATCTTAGACTTTTTAGAGCAGTATCAAGGGATCAGAAGGTCATTAAGCTAAAGGTCATTACGAGATTGGGTTACAAAGGCGTAGGCTGGAGATAAGTAAAGATTTTTGGGATTAATTTAATGTGAAATATGATAAACTCTACAATCTAAATTCTATTAAATATTGTATGATAACGTGGAAATTAATATTAGTTAGAGTAGTTTACAAAAGCAATTATAGAACTGAGGTCTGAATTTTTCAGGCCCTATTTTTTGATTTTCATTCAATCTAACCGATTTTATCAAATTTTTTGACTGAGCTAAGAAAAGCTAGTAAAAATAAATTAAAGTCTGAAATAGTTTTCATGTTAACCAAGATGACACCGTCTTTCTCATGCTACATAATAAGCTTTGAAAAACGGTTAAAATGTAGGTGTTCATAACCGTACTTGAATGAATTTGATATTATTTTTGCCGCGGATTTCAACGGATTGAAATTGACCATACCGAGCGAATGCATAGACCACCGTGACTTATCCTCTCGTGTTAACACTTGACATCGCGATTGCACGCTCTCTTCATAGCTGTAATAAAGAAAAGATTCAGTAGATCCATACCACGACCTGATAGCCACGATAGCCGAACGGTGAAGGGGTCGGAGGAACGCGGGTTTGAATCCCACCGCCGCTCGACTATTGTGGTGAGCCCACTCGTAACACAAGCTTATTTAGCTTACCACGAGGGGCTAACGGGACTATTAGTAATTTGTGCAATACAAATTGCTAATAATCTTTAAAAAAAAAGTAGCAGGAAGGCGCTTGTTGCAGGCCGCTGCCAACCGTTCGATGTGGAAGTCATTGGGGGAGGCCTATGTTCACCTGTACGTCCTGTGTTTGAAATGATGATGATGATGATGATGATGATGAGACCCATACTAAGAGCAATACAAAATCCACTCAACGATCTGGCGTAGTCTACTGCAGAGACGAACTCCTAAAGAAGCGAAGGTTATTAAAAACTATGGCAATACGTCATTCCAAGATGGACAGAAGATGGCAGCGTAAGTTTGTGGGGCTCTAATGATTCTAACAGAGCTATTTATTTTTGGCTTATACTTGTCCAGTAATTGTACATCATGGAATACAGATTCCCATTCATTGTTAAATACATTTTAATCAATTTCGCACGTTATGAAAATCATAAAAAAAACTTTCTTTCATAAATGATAAAGTTCTTTCTAGACCTACACTTTACCTAAATTTTGACCTCATGTCGAATCTTGAAGACCTTTTATTAAGCTTTTGGTAGATCCTTTATCAGAACAGCAGGAATAAAAGAAAAAGAATCAAGAAAAGGAAGATCTGCGTTTGATTCAGTACCTATTACAAATTCAGTATGTAGTAGGTATCCATAATTCGACTTTTATTCACTTGGTGTACCTTCTGTAAGTCTCTAGTTTATGTCTTAACGGAGTGTGAAATGTGGAGCCACTGATTTTCTGCTTCGCTACTCGCCTTTCCAACGGAGAATGTTTTTATGAAGTTTACATGCCTTTTAAGGGTTAAAGTTATATAACTGTAATATTTTCAATACATAATGTTATTTTATACAGATTCTATTAAATTTCAGTTGGCGCTCACTGAATTGTCTAACAAATGCATTATTGAAGATTGTGTACTTATATACGTAAGAATCAGTCTCCTAGTAGAAATAGTTCTTACTATACCTTCAGTTTTCAACATTTAATTTTTTTCAGCCGTTGAGTCGTGCTCTTTCCTTCGTTCGTTCGTTTCAGCCAAATGACGTCCACTGCTGGACAAAGGCCTCCCCCGTGCTCTTTATTGATTGATTTTGGTTGGTAACAAATACCCAATTACCAATACATAAGGTACTCATAAATAGACTATACAAATACATTCATGGCTCTGGACATAAAATTTAATTTAAACAGTCAGTCAGTCGAGAAACTCTACCAGAGCGACGGGAATTCGTTCACAATCAAATTTAAGTTTAAAATGAGGCGTCAAGCGGCTGGCGGTGAGTGGTGACGTCAGATTTTGTAATTGTTAAACGTAATTTAGAGTTAGCTCCGACTTTTGCCTTTATTATTGAATATAGCTGCAATACGTCAATTTTGAGCTTGCTCAATATCGTTAGATATCGGAAGAGTACTAACAAAATATTTCGTTCTGCGTAGTCCGAAGGTAAACTGACAGATAATGTCTTATAGCATTAAGTTTGTCCTAAGCTCTAATTATTTTGACATTAAACATAAGATAAAAAATAAAATGCATGTAAACCCGGAATTATTCATTAAATAAATTAATAATTTCAGACTATATATTATGTAAAAAGGATTGAATAATATTCCTTATGATATTATTAAGCGAGCCTTATAGCTTATTTTTCAGAAATGTAGGTTCTTATTTAGAAAAAAATTAAAAGCCATCGGTGACAGTAACTATCTCATATTACTAGGCTCTTAAGATGCCCTACAAATGCATTTGCTAGCCTGACACTTTTTTATGTACACATACATTAACTTTTTTTCATACAATTTCAAAACTTTTTTTCATACAATCCAGAAAGTACCTCCCATTGTTAAGTCCCCTGAAGACATTCAGACCCGCAGTCACGATTGCAATGTCCGCTATTCATAAACAGGCTCACAGACCCCATATCTGGCTGTCCAAGGTTCCTTGCCATTATATCACAGAACCTTATTTATAACTATCCTATAGTGTCCTAACTGAGGAATGTTTGACCAAATGGTTGGTTATTTCTCTTCTACATATTAATATTGTTAATGATGGATTATCGCTTCCTTCATAAAGTAGTAGGGACCTTTTTTATTTCTAAATAAATCAATTAGGCAAATCCTTTTTGACTAATTAAGATAAAAAAATACTAAAAAAAACTGTTTAAAACTATGCAGGGAGAAGGCTTTTCATCATATTTATACACTTACACCTAGACTAGCTAGACGATTATTTAATTAATCAAATCTTAAATGAATAAGCGTACCGGAAAAAACGCAGCGTAGGACGTCCACCTACAATGTGGACCGACGACATCGTAAAGGAAAAGCAGGGAAGCGCTGGAAGCAGGCCGCTACCAATTGATCAACGTGGAAAGCATTAGGGGAGGCCTATGTTCAGCAGTGGACGTCCTATGGCCGAAATGATGATGATGATAAATGAATCTTCGTCGGAACTCGGAATTGCTATTAGGTTATTTAATTACATTAAAATACGTATTACACAAACGATGCTTGCTTAAGTGAAGCAGCAAATTGAACGCACAGCGTTGAATAGAGCTCTGTGATTGGTTCGTGTGTCACCCTGTGCACACACGCACTGTGAGACCTCATAGTAATGTTTATGAATACGGGCGTTTATCTTGATAACCACAAATTACTTGTACCTACCTTAACCTTTCCCCCGTGTCAATTTCATATTATTAACAATAATGTATAATAAACCCGTTTTATTGGTACGCAACAATAATAAGCAATTGAAAGGCAGACAAGCGGTGTCTAATTACATCGGTAAGCGGCGAAGAATAAATAATAAAGTATAATCTTTATGGGCGTCGGTTGTAGAGGTGATGATGGACCTTTAGACCCATCTTGATGATGTTTGGTCCAAGTTAGAAGAAATAAATTAGTTAACTTGACAGGATTTTTAACATAAGTAATTGTCTACATGCACTGAAAAAAATGTTTGGTTACTGCTTACACAACAAAAGTGACCACCGAACTAAGTGTTAACTATAACCAAACTAAGTCTAGCTCACTACAGAAGTATTTGTTTAATTTACACAACATTTTGTTCCCCATAACTAAAGTGTTCGGTAGTCACTTTTGTTGTGTATGCAGTAACCAAACATTTGTTTCAGTGTGACATGGCTATTATGCCAACTCAGTACTTACTTCAATGAATAATTAATTGTGAGTGTTTATTTTTAAATATTTTCTTTAGTGAAGACCATTTCAGAATTTAGAATAGATATCGGAAATCTAATTTATTCTGTAATAGCATTTGGCTTCTATTTACATGATTAAATTCCCATTCAACTGAATCTAGAACTGACAGAAACCCAAGCGAGAGTCCCACATAACCCAATGGTCGTCCCCATTGGCTTGTATTATGCGCAAAGCATTTCACGACGCGAAAAAAAATGTAAAGTTCTTATGTAATATCTTCACAATGATTAAGTACCCTAAAACCAATAAGTAGCCCCATCATATTTCAACATCAAAACGAAAACTACAAAGCATTCCTAAAGACAGTAACTAGATATTCAGAAAAACTTCAAGCCAATTTGAAAGGCTTCAACAAAAAACCCGCTAAATTCTGTGCACTGCGTCAGTCTCAAAAAACTATCGGACCCGCCCCTCTTGCCCGATCGCTTCACACCTAAGAATTCAATTAATCTGGGCACCCGCATCGCTGACCATAAGATTCGTGACTCGTAATTACTTTTTTGAATAAAAAAAACTTACATTTACTCGTTTAAGCGGCTCGACATCCCCGCAACGGTCACGTAAAGCCTCAACTTTTCTATTAAACCGTATCAATCTCAGTAATAGCTTATCGAAACAATACCGATAACTAACTGCCAGTAAATTACAAACAAGATTTACATCCACCATTCATCATCCAGGAATTAATCTGCCCAGTCCCGCGGCATCGCCTAGAGATATTTCAATATTCCTCAAAAGAATTCCATTTGTTGTGGTACCTGGATCCTTCATATTTCTCGTGGAATAACAAAGCATTCGCGGGATCAAGAGCTGACCCGTGGGTGAGCGAGAAAGAAATAAAAAACTGCGCACGAGCACGCAAATGAAATCGAAATAACGTAGGGTGGAAGTACCGGTTTTAATATCTTTGTACCGTTCTGAATACGTTAAATTTTAACCATTAAGTAAAGCATCATGAAATTACAAAATTGTTGTTTGTATTTATCTAAGTATACACTTATAATTACTAATTATTTTAATGGTTTTATCTTCACCATTACAGTTATTTCAACAATAATAAGGCCTGATCGTCACTTACCATCAGGTGAGATACAGGCCAAGAGCTTCCTCGTTGTGGATAAAAAAAAAAAAAAAAAATGTATTTGAATCTTAAATCGTATCTTTATATTAATCTTCAGTCTTAAGTAGATATTCCTATCTTTTTTAAAATTTATAGTATTTTTAATAAATGTACTTTTATGACCAAAAAAGGTAAGAACAGTGGCCACAAACTGTGTACATCGACCCTAATGTCGGGCTGGCAAGGTCCAACAAAATGAGATACGGCCTTTTGATTAACCATTGTCGGCCAGCCCGGAGTCTGCATATTTCACTACGAATAAAAAATATATCAGAAACACTACAACTGCGAAACTGCCTCTGTCCCCTTGATAAATTTTCTTAGAACTTTCTCTGTAGGGCTAAGTGAGATTTATTATAGACATTCCAGTATAAAGTCATTTATGAACACCGGCATTTAGCTACGATTTCTATTCTACAATTCCTTTCTTTTATCTAGTGTTGTTTGGTTTTTATTGTAAGTGGCAGCAAAAAATAAGAAAAAAACGGAGCTTTTTAGGTAGAGACGACAGCACATGAGCCTGTTCATTTGTGTTGCAATCTCGTCCCTAATAAAACTAGGTACATAATATTAAGACCTCACAGTGTTTAGTGTGTGTAAAGGCACCGGAAAGGCGCTGGATGCAGCAGGCCGCCACTAACCGGCCATTGTGGAAATCATTGGGGGAGGCCAAGTCGTCAGCAGTAGACGTCCGATGGCTGAAATGATGATGATGATGACAGTGTTTAGCTTGACGTGCCGTCCTCTGTTTACGTACTCCTACATAATACAACATACTGACGAAATTATTCTTCAACTAACATTTACCACTAAAATTGAGAGGTATTGGAGCTTACGGGAAATATTCAAATCAAAAACGAACAAAAGGAATATTAAACATAACGCGTGTCAAATAACTACTTAAAAATAAGACGCGGCGCCTTTGAAACCGACACGCTACCTCATAATTTGCATAAAGATACGGATGAGGCAGATCATCTATAAATCCACATTCCGATTGCCTCGAATTAATCAAAATTATTTTACGACGTTACAAATCAGAAGATTTCAAATGCTAATTCCGATTATAATGAAAGCGTAATGGCCACTAAGATTTATTGGAAACTAGCTTGAACTGCAATTAGGTCTGTTGATTGTTAAACTAAACTTAGGGTTCTCGCCCCTTTGTTATTTTTAAGACGGAGGGTTCCGTAAGTCACGCGTTGCCCCAAAACCGGCAAACTTCTGCGGGTAATTACATGCAAGACGGTGACCGACGCAGGGGGAACCCCGGAAAATCACGCGATGGTAAACCTTTTCGTAACAGAAAAGAAAACTGTAAACAAACTACGTATTGAGTGATATAGATCGATGTGGCGTGCGGTGAACTGATTCCGAAGTCTGACGTCACAGTGTTCCCATGAACTAAGTTTGCAGACTTGTGAAGCTTGCAAACATGGAAGAAAATGAAGAAAATCTAACTGCCGATATACGACTACATTTCAACTTTCCTAACAGCCGTTTCATTTCTGTTTTCCGATGGTTTCTAGAATTACTTATTTTGGGAATTACTGGACCCTAACAATCCGTAGGAAACTTGGCTATCTATAGTTTCTAAAGCGAAGAATCTCGGATCGTTAAATGTGTTAATACAGTCCGCTCCAGTATTAAACTCGAATGCAAAAAGGTTCGTGATAAAACGTGCAACAAGAATAGGCGATGCAAGGTCTGCCCGTGTGTGCCGGGCTTAGGTCCGGCTGTCTTCAAATCGGTAGCCATGGCCGGCCGGTTCTCGACTGACTAGTGACTAGTACGGCACAAACCAACTTGCGTATCGGACGCGCGCCAGTCGCTCCCGGCGCGCGCAACCAAACACGAAAGTTAAAAACTTTTGCCGGCTGTGTTTAGACTGTGCATGTGCCAGTGAACTGTGGTGGCTGTGTTTTTTAGACTGTGCAGGGTGCGTTTTGGCGGGAGCCGAATGTCGCGAAGGGAGATACTCGTAACTTAACCACTTTACATAAGCTGATATCGCCGAGCTTTCGTAATAGTTGCGTGATAACCGTAAGTACCGAGTTTGATTTAGTTGTTTCTAGTTTCTTTGTCTGCATTTCGCGGATTGCTTAATTTTCGCCTTCACTTGTTTTATTCGTGCCTAGCTCTGTATTTACACGGTGCATTTTACGTTCCCTTACAACGAGTTTGGCATGGCGTCTCGAGGATATTGAGGCTTTATTTGATTTTATTGGCTGAAATTATGCGGTTGAAAATGTAGTTTCGCTAACCGCGCAGTCGTAAATAAGGTTGTTTTGTGTGTTGAGGTATTTTTGTTTTTAGTTCAGATTGTTTACGATTTGGGGCTTGAAAGGTCAATAGCATATTTAGGTGTTCTTTCTTAGTTCAATAGACATTTCTACCGGATTCGTATGAGTGTGTAGACCGGAGGTGGTGTGTTTATTATGGAATCGCACCACAATAAAGTCAATAAACTCATCGGGATGCACCCCGCGTCGGGGCTTATCCTGTAATGCGAGATCGTGGCAGACACGATATCTAAACGACAGATCGGAAGACGTTTTTAAATCATTCGAATCACCTTTGAATTCGTGCACGGAATCACGTTTATAGAAAGGGCTTCTCAATAAAGCAGGTAAAAGAATCGTAGGTAATAATTGGTGCAGATTCGTATACGAATTGGAATGCTTAAAAATACGTTGTCTGTATTTCTGGCTTAAAAAAAGGTTGATATCTAAAAAACAAGTGAACTCAACAGAATTCACTTATTCTATTTACGATAATGTTCTATTTAGGTACATTTCAGGGTTAATGGTAGTAAACCTTATTTGTTTGCTAGCAGAATTTCTTTTGGCGCAGTTAGATGCACTCATCTAGACTCTCACACTCTTTTTTATTTTTCTAGTAAAAGCTACTGTACTGAACAATTCACTATTCTAGTCTATTATATTATATGCTGTGAGTATGTATTTTACCTACTTTCTAGAACGTTATTATAGGTATGTGGTTAGGTAAAACAAACGCGGGCATGTTCAGTCAAACTTTTCCCCTTAACCACCGACTCACGGTTAACTTTAACTTCATAAATTCCAAGTAAAACTCAGGTGAGCATATTTAATTACTAAACTAGCTCAACCCGTTTCGTATAGCATTAATAGGTAGCTAACCTCATTATATCACATAATGTGTCCATTTAAACCCGACTGATGTGGGCTTGGGCATAAAATGGTATAAAACTTTATTAATGTATTAATGTTGGACAGATGCTTGTTCCTTTTTGATGTCTTAAGTATATTTTTGTGATAAAGGTTTGAAAACTTTCTTACTCGTAAATTGTTATCGATTTACTTATTATCAATTTCTAACACGAGTTCAATGTCTTCTTTTCGTTCTTCTGTCCACCAGAAGAACTAAGTTTTTGCTATAGGCAGGGCAATATACATAATTTAGGCTAGGTCTAGGACAATAATAGGTGCTGTAAAAATTTTTACTTTTTTCATTGTCAACCACTTTTAAGCATGGTGTAAGCTTGACTATTACAAAAACCTTATAAAAACTTTTTGTAAACATTTTTTATTTGTCCACTCAAAGTGAGTGCAACTCAATTTCTCCCGTATTATCTTAATACCCTTCTTGTCTACTAAATTAACTAACATAAAAGCAGATTTAAAGTAATTTAACCCTCGATTCGCATAACGAGCACGACTCGAGAGCCATCTAGTGAGGATTGTGCGATGCTCTGTGCCTACGCTGAAAGGGTTAAATGGGTATTCACTTGTTTATGGTAGATGATATTCGTTGAATGGCAACGGGACTGAACAGGTTATTTGAATAAATTTTGTCTATGGTATTTTATCGATTTCATGATGAAAATAGACATTCATGTTATGTCTTTGCGGGGTCTTAATGGTGATAAAATTGCTTACAAATTTCCTTTTTTAGACGTTTAAGCGATAGGTACACGCTCAAGATTTAACTAAGCAAAGCTTCCCAAAATAACTAAAGCTTCTATTATGGGAACCAGATAACGGATATAAACATAATACTGCCCTTATGAAGCTCTTAATAAAATCGAGCCTTTAGTCTAAACACAAATTGAATCAACTCTAAGTACAGTATTATATCCCCAAAGCTATTGTATCTCCTATCCAATATTTCCAGTCACTTACCTAGTATAGTTGTTGCAATTCACGAAGGCGAGTGAGCTTTACACGTGTGGTGTCTCGCTACTGTTCGTTTTTAAAAGTTTTGATAGACATCACACTATCTTTATGTGCATGTAAACGTACGAGTACACACACAAGTAAATCTCACTCGCCTGCGTGAGTTGGAAGAACTATAAATAGATATTATGTACAGTGTTCGCTATTATTTTGCTACAAAGTCTACTCCCTTTTCAAGAACAGACTAATATCACAAAATATAACAGAAGGTCAACTCCATACTAAGCGCGCTCGAGCCACGCACACATAGACACCGCTCACGTACGCGTTATTAAGACTGTCTTGGACGAATGCGAGGCGCGACTGCGTTCGCTTGAGTGACGCTGCACACGCGTTCCTAAAATTATTTTGTTTGTGCGAAAATTAGTGAACAACAAAAAAGGGGTATTATAACATTTGTTAAGTAGACGGTTGCTTACACTCAACATTAAAAACTAAATTTTCGTTTTTGAAACTAACGGTTGATTCCGGGAGGTGAGTAAAGTATTTATTTGTATTTCAATAGTTCGTTTAACGTTGACAAATTGAAAGCCAACTCAATTATTAGGAATATCGAAATGTTTTAGAGAGGTTTCAAATTGAAAGCCAACTCAATTATTAGGAATATCGAATTGTTTTAGAGAGGTTTTAGGAATTATTGGATTATAGTGTCAACCACTTAACTAAATACTAGGTACTTCCTTCTCGTGCAAACTATTACTATAATAACGTACTAAATATAACTGTATAAGTATACGTGGATATCTGTTATTGTCTTTCTTCCATAGTATTAAGAGTAACATTTTTCTATCATAACGAAATAAACGCAACACATGACAAGACAACCCTAGCGCGACGGCCAAGCGTGCGAGCGAGAGAGGTATGCAAAGCGAGGTACATACATGAGTTTACCTTCTGTTATATTTTGTGCTAATATCCTAAGCTGGCGTCGAGTCGTGACGTGTAAAGCTGGACTCTTTCCCTAGGGTTGTCAAAAGTTCAAGGCTTGTAATAAGAAGGCTTGTATTTTTTTAATAACACTTATAATACATCGGTGACTCTTCGGATGCCAACTGCTTACTTTACTCGATAGGTACTTTTGATCACGATCATACGCACGCGAATATGCGGAAAAAGTTCAAACTCAGTAGTTATGTTGTAGACATGTTGTCGTCAATATTAATCGCTATTATTATGTTGATCTTAGGCATCCCAGCATCTTCGTTGATCTTAATAAAATTGTTTTTAGAAAAAAAATTGAATAAGTATTCCTTAAGCTATTCTTAATACTTAGCTCACCGCTGGCGCGCTGGTTTCACTTCAGTTGCTTTTTTGCCAGTAAATACATGAATAAGAACACCCGTATTTTTCTAGTTAGAAGCAGCCCTATCCCTTCCTGTAATAAGGACGAGATGGTCCATTGTTGAGATAAGTGGACTTAGTTAACTATACAAACTACTTTAAATTATTCCGTGTAAACAGTTTTACTGGAAGAAATTGCTTAGACGCGTACGTGTTACAATTAATGACTTAGGTGTGTTCGTGATTGTTTGTAGTTTTGTTTGTTCCTTATAAAGAACTTTTACTTAGAACTTATAAGTGTTACGATTTGTTAAAGTTATTTGTTTATTTGACGGAATATTTGTACTTAATACTCAAACTTTTAGTAAGTATAATAATAGGACTAATTCTACTTTATTTGTAAAATATTGTTTTATGATAAAAATATTTTTTTTTAAATTGCCAGTAAACAAGAATCTGAGGACAGCCTACTTTTAAATAAAACTAATGCACGCCGCTAGTAAAAAACATAATGTAATATTTTAGCCTAAGTTTATCGTATCTACCCTTACTCTAATTTACTAGTAGCTAACTTAGGATGAGTTGTACCACCTTACTTTAACCGTAACTATAATAATAACCAGTGTTTTTGTATGGAGTTTGACAGACTTTTGAAATTTGCTATAGTTATTAAAGTTACGTAGTGCAACCCAGGGTACCTAAGTATTATCGTAGGTAGGTAACTTGGATTCTTTCACATCAATTTACGGCCAACATATCTAGGTGCTTAAAGGTTACGCTCGACCCTAATATTGCACTTTTCTCACAATGTGTGCGGATTCCATGCAATAAAACATAAGCACAATACACTCAAGCGCATCTATCGCTATAAAATCCCCGTTTATTTTTATTGCAATCGTAAACCGTAATCAGTGTTTGAATTGAGTCAATTTGCGCATCGCGATCTGCGCACACGCATGTACAGTGAACTACACATTTTTAACGCAAAATAGCATCTATTGCAAATGCATAAGTTCAGCTTGTCGTGCCGTAGTCTATAGTAAGTAGGTAGCCGTGTATTCTAAGGGATACGTTTTTGTCGGATTCGTTTGCTATGCTACTTTATTCTGTTTTATTTATTTAAATTACTAAAAATAGCGTTAGGAGCACATTTTTTTTTTTTAAATCTTCTTTTTAACAATATTATACAGGAATTTAAGGTAATTGTTTGAAAGTTGGCGTTGTATAGTTGTCAATATTGCACAGCGTACGCTTATGTAAGTACTCTCGCTAAAAAGCTCCTAAAATGTCAGAAAGATGGCTAAGTAAATAATACATAGTACTATGTTTACATCTGACTTTTTAAACTTACCTACTTTTCTCTTCTTCGTAAACTTTTTCAAAAGATAAAAGCCCCCATTTAAGGAAAATAACTCTTACTAATGAATCAAAATCCATAAACATAACAATGTTGCATAGTTTAACATTTAACAAACACAAACCGGCATCATTTCATCAAAATTTGAAAATCGTGAGTATTAAACTGATCTTACTTAAGCGCAGTCGATATAGTCTTATTAACGAAAAGTTATAGCCCATTTAAGTAGCCGATGTCTAGTTAGATGGGGAACTTAAATTTAATTGCTGACCTGACACCGAATGTGGGTAGTTTTAGGAATTACGGATTAAGTTTAGAAAATTAAATAAAAAAATCTAATCACGATAGCCGAACGGTGAAGGGGTCGGAGTGGCCGACTCGAGATCCGTGGAACGCGGGTTCGAATCCCACAACACGAGGGGCTAACGGGACTATTAGTAATTTGTGCAATACAATTGCTAATAATCTTTAAAAAAAAAACAACTTGTAGTAAGTAAGTATGTGAATTAAATTCTATTGCAAATTAATTTGTCTTAAATCAAATCATTTATTGCATTGCATTATATTATATTATGATGTGACCTTAAAGATAATTTTAATTTAATTATACATATTCTCAGCACTAGCCCATAATATTGTCCCGAAGTGGCGCTAGGGCAAGTTACATTTGAGACGTGTACCAGCGCCTTGAAAAGGCCTAAGTACCTACCTACTAAATAAATGATTTTATTTCAATAAATCTCTAAAGTACGGCCAACGAGAAGCGATACCAAATGTAAACAAACCCAATGTCATTGTCATTTGAAATAGTAGGGGTGGGTTGCACCACCTATCTTTAATGGTAACTATGACGATAACCGGTGCTTTTTGTATGGAATTTGTCAAATTTTTGACGTTTGTCAAAGTTAAAGTAAGATGGTGCTACCCAGCCTAAGGGTTTGACTTTGACATATTTTGGCGGGAGAACGAGACATTACGGCAAATACACAAGATGGGAAGAGACAGAATAGATTGTCAATTCGAAAGTCGAATCGAGCTTTTGTATCGCTTCTCGTTGGCCTTACTTTAGGCAGTTTTTTTCGTTCACCTATTTCAAGTTTAGCTTATTATATTACTCAAACTACATTTCTCAATATCATGTAGATACATAATATTGTTATTAAATTAGCCAATGCTGTTTTGTTTTAATTCATGACTCATTAAATAAACTGACAATTAGTCTCATTGTCAGCTGATATGCAACAAGTTTAATCGAAATACTTTACGCAATAGTTAATTACGGTAAATGTTGTTAGGACAGTTAATACGGGATGTAGAATAGTAACAGTAACCATTAAATAATCTCAAAACTAGTTTGTTTTGTTTTCGTCAGTACGAGATTGGTAGCCGTTTAATATCCACTTAGTACGCATTGTAATTTTCTCTAATTGGTCGTCCACTTTCACTCGTTGTCGTCACTATTTATTAGATCTTAGTAGGAAATCTTTGGTCACCCGCCCTTGTTAATTACTTATTTAGAATTGCTATAGTACAGTCAGAGTCAAAAGTTCGTAACACCCAAAGCAGCCAAGAAGTTCGCAACACGTCTTTGTTACAATTGGAATACCTAAGGTTGTGTGAGTTGTCAACTTTTGGCCACCTTGGATGTCACGGACTATTTGAAGCTAGCTGTATAGTGTGGTGTACAGTCGACAACACATTTTCATCATACCTACTACACATTTTTGCTGTGAAACAGCATCTAATATAACTACTAGTGTTGTAGAAGTCTTCTTACGGACAAAGCATAGGTAGGTATAACTTATCCGTGGGTGCAGTAAGAATATTCTTTGCCAATTTCTTCTGACGAAATGTAGGAATGCCCTGAGTTTTAGGAGTCATCAAAAAATTTCGAGAAAAAATTAAATTCTAAGAGGTGTACGTTCACCTGATACTAAATTAATAGTTTCAGGAAACTAGTCATAAAAACCGCATTGCGTGTATAATGGACCAGAAAATCGTAATCGTAATAATTTCTTAGATAACATTTTATTAAATAACTTATTGTATTAAATAGGTGCTTAGCCTGGTTTATTAATTTTAAACTAGTTTAATTAAGCAAAACAACTATAATAAAACAATGGTCACTCCCACGTCTGCGCTCCACTTACAAACTTCGTGGTTTGACGTAATAAGATCTGCGATAGCCTGGATTTTTGGCGATTACAGTCCGGTCGAATAAACTTACTTACTAGTTAGATCTGGGTCGCAGGACATACAGAAAGAAATAAGAAACATGTAGTACCAAGCTATATCATGTGGACTTTAAACATCTTCGGTTGATTTCCTTGCGATACTTACGCCCGTATTCAAAAACGATACTTGCTTAAGTGAAGCAGCAAATCGAACGCACAGCGTTGAATATAACTCTGTGATAGGTTCGTGTGTTACCCTGTGCGTCCACGCGCACTGTGAGACTTCATAGTAATGTTTGTGAATACGGGCGTAAGTCCGTAGGAAAAATGTAGCATATTATTTGTAGATTTTCAGCATCTACATTCTACAGTGGATGATTCAGTTTCTTTGCGATATTTATCAACTTTATTTTCTGTTCTCTTAGTACTGCAAAAAATCTGTAATTGGATGTCCATTTTAATTGATTATGCAAAATTTCGACAGTTGGTAAAACCAGAACAAATTCATCGCCTGAAAGCGAAGAGTCACCTTCGTAATTTAGTTTCCAAATATATTGCGTTGTATGCTGAAAGACACTATCTTACTGTCCTCTTCAGTAGGCACGTAAAGTATTGACATATTCACATTACACACTTTTTTTTAATCCTCAATGTACCGAATTAATGAAATAAAACTCTGATTCAGTCATTACACACTTCATTAAGGTCTTATTGAGTTGTTAATACCAAAAACAGTTGAATTCAATTTACCTACTTACCAATATCTACCTACGTCTGCAGAACTGGATCACTTAATGCATAAAATCATCATCATTGTCATCATCATTGCCCACATCCTCCCACTGGCAGCATTAAACAGTTTTGGCTTTCATTCATTTGCAAATATAAAAATACTGTTTTCTTTCTTCAAATTACATCTACACTAATAATTTTATAAAGAGAAAAGATATTTTGATTGTTTTTTTGCATGGCTCCGAAACAACTGGACTGATTTGAAAAATTCTATCATCATTAAAATACACATCCGTGATGAACATAATAGATGAAAGAATTATTTTATGAAAGTTAGGGATCCGTATGAAAACTTCGATAATGTAACCTAATTTTCCGCGTTTGAACTCCTCCATTTTTCGCAACTGACACCACATTCATGTCACACATTAAAATTGAACTGGCCAGCTATATCTTTTAAATTCCCTTTTTATACGACTTAAAAAAAAGAGGAGGTTCTCAATAATTCAGTTGGTGTGTTTTTATTTCTATGCTTCAATAACACTGGCCATCTACAACCTTGATCATTAAGAATGTAATAACCGCGTCCAATTTAAAAACTTTTTATTCGAACCTTACGATAGCGATCTGATAACACCACGCCGCGAGGTCAAGAGAAAATTTAAAAGGTCACACATATTGATTTTATTAGTAGAAACCTACGTAAATTAATATAATAATACTGTGTACACTGTTAATATTTAAGTAAATCTCGCGATTTCTTGCCTGGAGGGACTCCTAAAGTGTGTGCATTATATGGGTGGTAAATTCTGTGACGATTTGAAACAAGGATTAGTACATCATAATCTTTAATCTGCACACATACCCACACGTTTCAAGTAAACAAAAACAATAACTTCAAATTACGTGAATAAGTGTAAAATTGAACAAATAAATAGATACCATTGCAATGGCTCCGAAGTGCAACGCCTGTGGAAGATTTTTGGCGGCGGTCGAGGCGGTGACGTGCCCGAAATGCACCGCAATGAGTCACAGGGCCTGTGTCGGTGTTCCCCCGTCGGCACAAGTGGATGGCTCGTGGCTGTGTCCCGAATGCAGAGCCAGGATGCCGAGGGCCAACGCAGACAGCACCCCTGTGAGACGGGCAGTTGGCATGCAGATGCACAGTATGGACGTGTCGTGCCTGGAAGACCAGCTGAACACCACTGCACTGGATACCACCATGGAGATGCAGACGATGCACGATCTCTGCCTGGATGTCCGCACTTTTCGTGAGGAAATGAAGAAGGCCAGCGAGGAATGCAAGGTGTGGAAGGCGGAAATGCTGGAGCTTCGGTCATTTATGGCTACAATGGGAGACAGAATGACGCAGCTAGAGGAGCGGATTGGTGTGATTGAGAAGCAGGTGTCGTCTCAACAAGCAGATGAAGGTGCCATAAAGTCACTAGAGACTACCGTTTCGCAGCTGAAGAGGGACCTCAATGAGCGGGATCAGGAGCTGTTGCTTAATGATGTGGATATCGCAGGAATACCAGAAGAAGAAGGTGAGAGTGTCCAGCATCTTGTGTTGGCCAGCGCCGCCAAGCTGGGTGTCTCTCTGGACGAGAGGGACATTGTAAGCTGCAGGAGGGTGGGCATTATCAGGCTGCCAACAGAAGCTGAGCCTCGTCCTCGTGCCATCACGGTGCGGCTGGCACGGCGTTCCACTAGGGACCAAGTGCTAAAAGCAGCTCGTGTCCGGAGAAGCCTAACCACTGAGGGACTAGGTTTGCGTTCGCCTCCGCGGCCCATGTACATCAACGAGAGGCTAACGCGAGAAAACCGACTCCTATTCAACAAGGCTCGGGAGCTGGCCAGGAAGACCGGATGGCGGTTTATCTGGACGCGGGAGGGCCGGGTCTACGCCCGCCGGGAGCACGGCGAGCCTGCCAGGCGCATCAGGTGTGAGGAGGATTTGAAAGGGGTTTTTGGAGGGGGACCCGTTTGAGAACCCTAATCAGACCCTAAATGCCCTAAACGTACTTTTTCTATTTGTCTTTCCATTGTTGTCGTGTCCATTCAAGTTGTATTGTTTTTTGTGCTATTTAATTTCAAACTACACTGTTGCTTCCACTTTTAGAACTGAGCAGTGTTATCTTTATGCCTACAAATGCCGCGTATTTTATATATTTATAATTTCTATATTTATAATTTCATTTAGCCTATTACATCCATTCCGTTTTATTTACTCAGTCACCATTCATATTAAAACTACAGAACACAACTTATACACCGAACCGCACTCGCGAAACCGGTTTGTTATTTCATCTCACTCGCGTCGCACTACTGTTCGACTTTTGCCTATTATCCACAGCTCAACAGCTACGTATCGAATATCGTACAAAATACGACGTGTGCCGATCGGTACACACTCATTTTATAATTATTTTAATAGAATCAGGCGCGAATAAACAACGTAAGCTACAGTTAGGTTTACTTAATGCTGGTTCTCTCGGTACACGTCACGACGANACGACGTGTGCCGATCGGTATTCATTCATTTTACAATAATAATATTACCGGGCGCGAGTAAGCAACGTAAGCTTCAATTGGGTTTATTTAATGCTGGTTCTCTCGGTACACGTCACGATGAGTTCATAGTAGCTGTGGAAAAGCATCACGTCGACCTACTGGCAATAAACGAGACGTGGCTGCGTGAGGGACAGGACGCGCGCGCGCCGGCGGTGCCGGGATACAGACTGAGACACGTTCCGCGGCCGAGCTCCGTGCGCTCGCGCGGCGGAGGAGTAGGTTTTTACGTGCGCCGAGGAGTGAGCGCGCGGGTTCTGTCCCACCCTCCTTCGGAAAATGTCGAGCAGATGTGGTTATGCCTAACTATGAGTGGAAGGAAGCTAGTTATAGGGACCGCGTATAGACCACCGTGGCTTATTATTGATGTGTTTCTCGATGCAGTGGCTTTGTCATTGGAAACATTTGCATGGTGTGACAATGTTATATTATTAGGGGACTTTAATGTTAATATGCTTAGTTTACATGAAAATAATTATATTAAGTTAAGTAATTTTTTGACATGCAATGGATTGGTTCAATGTGTACAGAACCCAACACATTTTACATCGCACAGTGAAACTTTGATTGATTTGGTTTGTACTGATATGAAGGGATGTTGTGTCCTAGTAGATCATATGCATGACCTAGGTAATCACGCGTTTATAGTATGTAGTGTAAACGTCAGGAAATTCAAACCAAAACCAATAAAATTGAGACGCCGAGCTATTGGGGATATACATGAGGAGTTATTTAGAGAACAAATCGTAGGTTTAAATTGGGATCGCATATGTAATCTGTTTGATGTGAATGAAATGGTTCAGGTATTTAATTGGTTTGTGATAAATATGTTTGACATACATGCGCCGTTGAAAACTGTTAATGTGAGGTTTCATCAATATCCATGGCTTACATATAATATTAAATTGATGATGAAAAGGCGGGATGAGGCTTGGGAAAGGGCGCGTCTATCTGGACGCATCGAGCATAAAGAATATTATAGGGATCTTAAGCGCTGTGTGAGTCAGGCAATGGACAGGGAGAAACAGGTTTATTTTGATCAATACATCAATAACAAAACTAATGACCCCCGAGTCGTATGGTCCCATATAAAAAAACATGTACGTCTTAAAACAACACTTGACAATCCAGGCTCTCTCTGTAGCGATCCCAATCTTGTTAATAATCATTTTTTGAACGTGCCTGGTGATGATAGCGTTGACATATCCCAACTGACTTTTTTTGAATTTAACTGTATCGTTGCGAATCAATTTGACATACAACCTGTAAAGGAAATCGACATTCTAAAAGTATTGAAAAGTTTAAAATCAAATGCCGTAGGATTAGACAGTGTTTCTCTTGACATGATATTGCTGACTTTGCCGCAATCTCTATCAGCGATAACGGCTATAGTGAACTGTTCTATTACCACAGGTGTTTTCCCTAGGGACTGGCAGAAAGCGCTAATCAAGCCAATACCAAAAAAAACGCTGCCAACATCTTTGTCTGATTTACGCCCTGTCAGTATACTGCCGTGTTTATCTAAAGTTCTGGAGAGAGTTGTGTCGGATCAAGTGAAAAATTTCTTGGAACAAAATGATATACTTCCACATAAACAATCTGGCTTTCGTAAGGCTCATAGCACCGCAACGGCTCTGCTCCAGGTAGTCGATGATGTGCTGGCTGCTCAGGACAGGGGGGATGGCACTGTGTTGACCTTGTTGGACTTCTCGAGAGCTTTTGACTGCATAAGTGTCCCGCTGCTATTGGCCAAGCTGCATTACTATGGTTTCAGTCCACATGCGGTGAGATGGNATATTAAATTGATGATGAAACGACGGGATGAAGCTTGGGCTAGGGCGCGTCAGTCTGGACGCGTCGAGCATAAGGAATATTATAAGGACCTTAAACGCTGTGTCGATCGGGCTATTGACACGGAAAAACGGGTATATTTTAATCAATACATTAATGACAAAACTAATGATCCTCGCGTCGTATGGACGCATATAAAAAAACATGTGCGTTTAAAAACAATGCCTGACAACCCAGGCACTATTTGCAGTGACCCTAACGTAGTCAATGGTCATTTTTTAAATGTTCCTGGTGATGACAGCGTGGACATATCCCAATTGACTTTTTTTGAATATAATTGCATAGTTTCCAATCAATTTAATATACAACAGGTTAATGAAATCGAGGTTCTAAAAATATTGAAAAGTTTAAAATCAAATGCCGTAGGATTAGATGGTATCTCTCTTGACATGATATTGTTGACTTTGCCACAATCCCTTGCAACAATAACGTCAATTGTAAATAGGTCGATCACCACAGGTGTTTTCCCTAAAGACTGGCAGAAAGCGCTGATTAAACCAATACCAAAGAAATTGTTGCCGACCTCTTTGTCTGATTTGCGCCCTGTTAGTATTCTGCCATGCTTATCTAAGGTTCTAGAGAGAGTTGTGGCAGATCAAATGAAGATGTTTTTGGAACAAAATGATATCCTCCCTCAGAAACAATCCGGTTTCCGTAAGGCCCACAGTACCGCAACGGCCCTGCTTCAAGTGGCCGATGATGTGTTGGCTGCTCAGGATAGTGGGGAGGGCACTTTGTTGGCTTTGTTGGACTTCTCGAGAGCTTTCGACTGCATTAGCGTCCCACTACTATTAGCAAAGTTGCATTATTATGGTTTCAGTCCATGTGCTGTGAGATGGTTTTATAGTTACTTTGAGCACAGAACTCAATGTGTAGGGGTGTCAGATGATGCTGGTGAGACAAGAGTATCTGATCACTTGGCTGTTAATCGAGGGGTTCCACAGGGTTCAATTCTGGGTCCACTTCTGTTCATTATTTATAGTGCGGACGTGGTTGATCATATACATAATTGTAAGTACCACATCTACGCTGATGATATACAGCTGTACATTTCGAGTAAGCCGAAAGATGTTCACGAAGCAATTACGTACCTCAATGAGGATCTTGGACGGATAACAAATTGGGCTAAGTGCAATTCCCTAGTACTAAATGGAAATAAGTCCAAATATATGGTGCTGGGTTCTAGGGATCAGATAAGAAAAACCATAAACAGGGGAATTAGTGTGTTGATCGAGGGGGAGCCAATAGAGAGGGTAACAGAAGCTAAAAACTTAGGACTTCTAATGGACGAGGAGATGCGCTTTGAAAAACACGTCAATAATATAGTAGGAAACTGTTTTTATAGACTGAAAGTATTATATCAAATACGTAAATATCTTTCTACTGACAATCGCATTAAATTATGCGACTCTCTGGTTCTATCTAAGTTCAACTATATGGACGTGGTCTATGGCCCCCGACTGCTGGCGCGTACCAAGAAAACTATCCAACGTGTGCAAAATGCATGCGCCCGTTTTTGTTTTTCAATCCCGCCGAGAACACACGTTACGCCTTATATAACTAATGCTAAAATATTAAAAATGAACTCACGCAGGGCGTTGCACTTCGCGGCACTGCTTTTTGGTATGATGAAAAACAACACTCCGACTTATCTACTAGATAAATTAGTTTGGACAAGGGAATTCCACTCGCACAAGACCCGTCGCTCCAGCAGCACTCTCGTTCTTCCGCCGCACCGAACCGTTGCCTTCCGGGGTAGCTTCAGGTTTGCCGCCTCCAAGTGCTGGAATGACTTGCCACCGCCATTACGTCGTCTGCAAACATTGTACACTTTTAAAAAGAAATACCGGGAACACATTTTTAACGAACAAATACTGGAGTAGGTTACTTGTATGCTTACCTAAAGGTTTCAGACGATCAAGCACGGAAGTGGGCAAGACGATCGAGACTGCTGTAGCCTGACATCACTAATTGAAAATTGAATTTTTTTTTTCTCTCCGGACATACTATTTGTAACACCATTATAACACCATATTAAATACTTGTTTCATGATTATTATTTTATTTCTAATGACATCATAACTATATATTTGACACTAATTGAAATTGAATTATATGTTTAGACGACCAATACTGCTGGAATTTATTTACTTTTTATTTTTTTTATTTTTTGTTTGTGGGTGCGCGTGTAACGCTAGGAACAATATGGGATGAACTAAATTGTCGAATCGCGCGCAATCAATCATTCGATTGCACAAACCGGTTTTGCGGGCGTCGAGACCACGAGACACTCAGCAACGCGTAACAATGTCACTCTTTACGAATATTACACATTAACACAATTACTACACACACACTTATACAAACAGTTTTATCTTTTTATTAGTATTCTTTTCATTAGTATTCTTAATAAACGTAGTCATATCATCCTTACCGATTTCCCGTCTTTTGTATTTATCTGTGCACTAATATTACTATTTATGTATGTTTATCTAGACAATTTTATGCAGCTTTTTTATTTTTTTTATTTTACCAATGGTCCGTGACCCTCACTCGGCATGGGGCACACTGAAAACCAGCGCCGTGGCCTTCGTCACCGTGGGCCACGGCATATGCTGAGTGGGGTCCCGTTGCAGTGGGCATCTTGTTGGTGAATGGGTGGCACTGCTCAGTTTACTCTTGTTTTTATTTTTTCTTCTTTTATTATTATGTGCCACTGTCATGTCTATGTAATTGCCTGTATTTGTGTGATGTCCACTGTAATAAATGTATCTTTCTTTCTTTTCTTTCTTTCTTAAATAGTTTGTTATATCCATGGTGTTTTATTTTAACTATGGTTCTGAAACATTTTGTTACATTGCACCGGGTTATGCTGCGTTGTATCAAGTCAAATTAATCATTCTTTGCTATCAGCTTTTAAATTAGTACGTGCCACATAGAAAAATATAACAAAAGTCATTAATGTAAATTATCAATTTTATTCAATACCTCTAAGTGTAATTAAGAATTTGTTAGAGAGTGTAGCTTCGTAAAAAAACTGCATTAAATGAAAAATATGTACGGAAATTTCACATGTGAGAACAAAGCACAATCATTCCATTTTTTTAGGATCCATGGGAATGAAAACCCATAAAATGTCTGTGAGACCAAAATGAGAGTTGCAACTTTTTTTTATTTTAAACCAATCTTTTTGATACTCACAAACGAGATCTAGCTTATGTATTTGAACCAGTCTTTTTGGTACCTAGTCCGAATGTCCGGCTGGGCTATTAACTAGGTAGATCTAGGTCGAATACTCCATTATTCATGAACAATTGTTGAGTTGACGGAAAATCGTTAGCTGTCTGACTCATTATAAGAAATGCAACCGGTCAAACAACTGATTGCATAGATTTGTTCACTGATAATATAGGTTTTGGGTTTGGGCACGTGCTGCCAATTTTTTGCATGAATAAGTGTAACACTTATTAATATTTGAATTTATTTTTTTGTACACAGTTCGGGTTCGACCACTGTGCAATGTGTTACGATAATGGATTAACACCCGTATTTACAAATATTACTATGAGGTCTCACAGTCCGCGTGGACGTACATGGTGACACACCAACCAATCACAGAGCTCTATTCAAAGCTGTGCGTTCGATTTGCTGCTTCTGAATACGGGCGTAAATGGTCACACAATGGTAAATGTTTGTACCTATTATTAAAAATAATTGACGTTCATAAGACTGATAATTTGATTTTTATTTGTTGTTACAAAAAATTAAAAAGATTTTAAAGGCTAGCGTATATTTGCTTTCAGTTAAAATAATTAATTGGAGTTTTTGCAGAGAACTAAAACAACAGCAATTAACAGTGTTGCAATAACTATATACAATACCTACCTAATTAAAAGATTTAATAAATAATTTTTCATTGATGTTGTAAGTAATATACAATTTTACGCAACTGTATTTATTGAATTTGATTACTCGTGTAAACCAATTGTTGAGTTTAGGTATTTTGTTTGTGAATATAATAGGACTTCAAATAATAAAGTTTCTTCGTAAGAATTTTGCAATATTGTTCACTTATGCCTCTGTCGCATGGAAATTACGAGATATTGCTATTTGGAATTTGCTCGCTGAACTTTACTCGGAGCATCTTATGAAAAGTCGAAGTTTTGAAGACTTTAAGATGCAAACAACTTACAGAAAGTCAGCATCAAATAAGCGCAAATACATACACAGGACCGCAAAAAAAAGAGTTGGTTAGAAATCTTATAGTTATCTTCAAAAGTACCTGGCCTAGCTTTATGAAACAAAACATACTAGAAAAACTACGCATTTTTATCTAATTTACATTTATTAAAATTAACAAGCTTAAGTTAATTTAGTGTTTATTTTTTAAAGCTAAAATACTTTTGAAGATTTGAGGATTTTCTCTACTACTTTCAAACTAGTGTGAAATAACTCCGTTTTACGAACGACACCCGACCGGTCAATTACAACCTTGGGCAAACAAAAGTTTTGAGCATGTTTACACGTAACATTCATTGATACCTCGGTCGATACCACGGCAGTAATGGAAGTAAAATCAGTAGATGCAATCCTCTTGGTTCATCAAGATTGGTTCATAAAGGTTGGTGCATTGAACTTGGTTCGTAACTTGGACTGTAATACAACTAAAATATCGCATACCTACAACATAAATTCTTACTAAAAATTAATGCTCTGCCCAACGAGGACTGACAGACAATGCTTATTTTCCTATACGATACTGCAATCATTCATATCTGTAAACTTTATTCCATTCTGATAGTAAAAAAGATCCTCGAAAATACTTCCCTGAAACTTTTTTATAAAGACGTCATTTAAATTACTTGGTCTTCGGTTTACCAATACTACATCTTATTATATAATGTTTACTTGTAGTCACTTAGCAATACAAGGTACACATAGGTATCCTAATTGGACTTTTAGTTTTTGGATCGATTCTTCTTAGTTTCATTTCCATTGTGTCTCGGACGAGCTTCGCAAACAAAACTAAACCGTTATGAATAACATGGTGTCACCACGCTGACTAGCCCTGAAGGTTGTTTGTTCAAATCAATTGCTGCAATGTTTATTATCTTTTTACTGTCAATCATAATTGAAATGTTCAATTATTTCTTTTAGTAAATAGCGAGAATAGCGTGTGCTATGCCTGACTGGATAGATCACACTACAAGCTTTATATGTGCACTCGAAAAGATGATATTTCCTACTTCAATTCAATATTTTAATTATTTTTTACATTTCTTTTCTTTTCCCTTCAAAACATAACTTCCACATACAAGCTTAATTGACATAATGTCTTAATTGACAATACAAAATGGCAGTAAAAATTTTAAAAATAAATATATAGTAGTTCAGTTTTTATGCTAAAAGGTATAACTGTATATCTAACCATGTGCCTACCCGAAATATTATTATGATCCAGCAGTATTTCTTGAACAAAGCTTTTGTAGTGCTTTATCCCAAACATCCATTTACACAGTCGCTGTTCCGATTATACCGACCCGCTCATATATGTAGCACTCAAACACAACATGATTATGTTTGCCCCCTTACAACACAACATGGCTACCTTCGGTGCACACGGACTGAATCGGTAACGTCTGATACCTACCCATTTCGAAACTTGCACAGATCTGCTTATTATCTACACAACCGGTTTGTGGATCGACAACAGTGCCCGAGACTACGGCCTATGCGCATAGAGAACAGTCTACTTACGTCTAAACCGCAATCCTTTTTAACTCAATCTGAGTTTTGAGTTACTCAAATAAACTATGCACTCACTGAAGTCTACTCTCGTCTAAATAATTATCATTGTTGCTCTTTTAACTTAAAAAATCCAACATTGTTTTTCTGCTGAGCAGTCACAAAATGCGCCATCCACGCAATATCATTAATTAGTGTAAAATCAAACTCGTGTCTAATTAATTTAATAAGCGATGGCGTAACTAGGGTATGCTACGAATTTGCATTTTGATTGGTTTTTTTTCCTTTACTACAATATAGAATTGATTTCAAAATTAATATTATGATGATGCTTGTAAGTAAAAAAATGACAATACAATACCCTATAAAGTTCTTGACTCAAATTCAAATGTGCAATAGAAACTTCTCCAACGCCACAGTAACAATCGTCAATATCGTCATCGACTTGATTGAACTGTTGATTAGGCTTCCCCAGTAACTATCGGTTAGTTGAAAGGACTTTACAATATTTTGACTTCGTCAACTGATAATTGACAACGGGCGTTGGAACCTATAGCGTGATATCAAAAATAACTGTAAATTATTATGAAAAGTGATTGAAAGGCTTCTAAGGTGGAAAAAAATAGATTTTCCATTACGCGTAAGTGGTAAACCTACGCTAACATTAATATTCAGTTTTATATTAGTTTTTGATATTATTTTTGGTACTCTACAAATGTAGGTGTTCGTTTTACTTCGAGTGCTTGAGCAAAGTTACAAAAGATACCAGATCACTCGGCTGGCAAGCGAAAGGTCATAGGTTCTAATCCTACTAAGGTTATGAGTTTGCTCGAGTTTATTTAAAATCTGCTGAACATAGACCGTCCTATGGCTGAAATGATGATGATGATGATTTAAAATCTTATCATCTAAGTAAAACGTCGTTTGGTCGCTGTCTACTTGTTAATATGCACCCCAATCCCCTGGTCTTCCAGCTTAAGCTAGTAACAGAACGGAAAACAATTTTATAAATATTGTAGGTATACCAATACAATAGTAACAAGAAAACTACAAAGAAACTCCTTGAGAATTTAGTGTGTTCTCTTCACCAAGTTGATATAAGTAAACGTTAAATCTTTTTTAGATTAGCATTAGTACTTAAGACTACATTTTGGTAAAAAAATAAATCACAAAGTCACACAATAGGCTACTCCATAAGAGGCTATAAAGGTCAACTTTGTGTACTGTTATAACTTGAAAAAATCGAACTGTCTTAGGCGGGAATTGAACCCACGACCTTCCGATTGCCGGGCGACTGCTATTCCAACTGAGCTACTTAGACACTTGATGAAACCGTCGAAATTTTCGAGTGTAATACGCTGTTACGGCCAGCGTTTGTTTCATCAATGTTGGGTATACCTACTCTTAATGCCAATGTTTATTGCGTCCCTGGTGACGCTCTTTTCAAAATGGTTCCTACAGAATACCAGCATCATGTTCTTTACGGAATATGATACAAGCTGAGTAGGAGCCATTTTGGTTCAACAATTTATCTATAATTATTAACCAAATTGTGTAACATTACTATGTTTGAACCAAATAAACAATTTTTCTTTCTTTCTTTCTTTCTTTCTAAACTGTATACTGTTGTACCTTGTGTACTCTTGTACCTTGTGTACTTTTCTCCGTACATTAGCCTACATTGCTCATGAATCGAAAAGCATACAAAACAGGTAACACATCAACACGTTGAATAATGAAATGGATGAAACGGATCTGTTGTTCTCGGGCCTCATTAACACCAATACTCATTAACATTCAGTAATTGACTGTTTAATGGATTAGCACGTGTACCAAAGCTTAATATTGACCTGGAATGTCGCAGTTACATTTTCTACAAAATATTTTAGAGTACCTAGTTGTACTTTTTCACATAGAAAGTCAACCCGCCATAGTCTTAGCTTGATGTGTGACTTTTGTTGTGGGCGCAATCAATGAGAATATTCGTAACTAGCGGCCGCCCGCGACTTCGTACGCGTGGATCCCGTTTTACCCCCTTCATCTATCTTACGCGGTTTAGATTTTTTCATACAAATGTTTTTTCCCGCTAACTCCCGTTCCCGTTGGAATTTCGCAATATCCTGTTGTAACTAAGCTTTAAGTTTACTAAGGGACCTGCATGCCAAATTTCAAGCGTATAACTTAAGCGGTTTAGATTTTTCATACAAAAGGATTTTCCCGGTAATTCCTGTTCCTGTGGGAATTTCGGGAATTCCTTTCTTAGTGCACCTCTACGGTACCTAAGCTACGTCCCTTATAAATTTCAAGTGCCTACGTTTAGCCGTTTAGGCTATGCGTGGGTATGTCAGTGAGTCAGTCATGCAAAAGGAATTTCCCGCTCATTCCAGTTCCCGTGGGAATTTTGCAATATCCTGTTGTAACTAAGCTTTAAGTTTACTAAGGTACCTGCTTGCCAAATTTCAAGCGTCTAACTTAAGCGGTTTAGATTTTTCATACAAAAGGATTTTCCCGCTAATGCCCGTTCCCGTGGGAATTTGGCATCAGTATCGATCACTAATCACCCCCTGATAGTTATTTTGAAAATATATTTCATGTACAGAATTGACCTCTCTACAGACTTATTATAAGTATAGATTATTATTGAGACATTTTGCTACTGGATACGTGGTATTTGCTCAAATAAACAATCAGTTATTAGTTCCACTGCTAGACTGCCTTCCCAGGAAAGCCACAAAGCACTATCTTTAAGTTTTTTCATCCAGCTGCTTTTCTTCTTGACTATTATATTTTCCAAAAACGTCATAATTATCATCATCAGGTCATTATTTAGTCTCCAGTGCAGGAGCATGATCCTTTTTAATTTATCATAGGCTAATGGAGAATTTGGTCATCTCAGTTGCATTTTATGAAACCCACGGAAAGAGGAGTTCCACTCTGCTGTAACCACACAGCAAAAATTCAAAGAAAATGACGTGTATACTCGTAACTATTCCAAATTGCAAGGATTGTGATCACAATATCATCTTTTTAATACTAGGATTCTTGGATGGCTTAAACATAGAGTGCAGGTGCGGTTTTGTTCCCCAGTCGATGAAGCACCTGATGTCGTGCCCTGAGTGCCCAAGCAACTGCACTCAAGAGGACTTGATGAGTGCTGCTGACAACGCCACTCTTGTGGCGGAGTTTTGGGCGACACTGTGTAGGTTTGTTGTCGACACGACAAGAAGAAGAATACTAGGTACTGTAATATTATTCAATATTGCACTATTTTTGTGTAATAGCACATAATAATAATAAGTACTACGTACAGAAGTTTTACTTCGCGAAGGTATTTAAAAAAATGTATGCTCAATGTCATTAACAATGTGGTGTAATTTAGCCTGTCTCAAGAGTCAAGCACCATTTTGTTGACAAACGTCAGTGATCGGCACTGCGCCGAAGCTATAGGGCTGACTTCGGTAAAATGATGTGACATGAGGTGCCAAACTGCGGAAAATGGCGGAGGAAATACATGATTTAGCATGAATGATCATGAATAATATTAACTACTTATTTACCTCTCAGTGTCTTGAGGCAACTTAAAAAAGGACATTCTGTGTTTATATTATTATTTAGGCAGTTAAATACTGCACAGTATTTAGTACACCATTTTCTTTATTTTCTTCCATCATACACAAGAATACGCGTGCGTGAGTCATTGTTCGCTCGTATGTGAGGCTTTGTCGAATAGTATCCTGTAGGTGGGCCATCGTGCGTGTTTTGTTTTCGACGTAAACTCGCGGAGATGAACAGGCCTGGTAATAGTCTTAGAGACTACAATAAAATAAACACAGCCCACTGTATCCGCGTACCTTGCGATTGACGCTAGTGAGTGTAGCCTCGCGCCGTCGCGTGACAGAAGTCACTCTGCGGCTTGCGGAATGGCCGATATTATCGCTGTCGACTGACAATAAGGTCCCAAATTGAAATTCCAACACTAGAACCGAGCTCCACGATTTGCTATGAGCTGTTTAATGAAATATTGCGCTGATGTTACAATTAGAAGCCACGAAAGGCGTCGTTAGACCGTCAATTTGGTTAAGAATGCTAATGAAAGTTTTCTTTTGTTTTTGTACTTGAACTACAAGCAAGCCCTGACTTGGTGGTGGCTATAATAGCTCCAATTATTAAGTGTTATAGAAGTTTATACTAAAATCATGTCTATTAAAATAAATTTTATTCATCTTTGCGTTATCTACTCATCATAGTAATAAGTTCTGCTTTCAATGCTACTTGGGTAATTGTTGTGAATAATTATTCAATGGAACATTTTATTATTTTTTATTTATTATTAAACCTTGCCTTGTGGAACAACTCCTGTAGTTAACCAGCTTGTAGCAGATAAAAATAAAAGGGCAAAAAATGCGTCCTGTTCTTGAACTTGTCACATATAATATAATATATTATTATGTGAGATCTAAACCAGATTTATGCATAAGAAGTTTACTATACCGCGCGTAAACACCGGACGTGGGTGGCTCTAAAGAGCGATTTCCGTTTTTACATAACCGGAAAATATTTAGTACTTTATTATTGACGTAGGCGAAAACCAGTTACCGGTTAAAAGGTTCATGACCTTCAAAGTCACACGTGATTATGACTTTTTTACTACCTTATCATCAAAATAATGGGATAGAATCTCGAAAATGGATGGTAGTTTGCATGTTTATAGAAAACAGCAGGGGAGATGAAACTTAACACATAAAAATTAAACTCATTCAGGGACTTCAAGAAAATTTTACTTATTTTAAGGTTGGTGACGTTCGTCGGTTTTCGAATCTTGTTTTTTTGTAAACTGGTACTAGTAAGCTACTTGTGTAATAATTTTCTTTTAGTATAAATTACACCTCATTACTAAACTTCACAGCAATAAAAGTACCTACATGTAATGTTATGGGCTTCTTCTTTTCTTTACACACGAAATGCTAAATTATATGTAAAGTAAATCTGTCACCTAATTTCAAACATCCCTGGCAAATGTTCCATGAATTTCAGCTTAAGCTAATAAAGCTAAAAATACCCTCCAGGAAGAAAACTTCCTAAGTGTACTCCATTTGCTTTTAGTATCCGATTATTCGCCAAGTCGTAACTCCGTACATTCCGTCGTAAAATGAAACAAAATATAGAGAACCAATACTTAGTGAATAATTACGGAAATTATTGAATACAAATACATCTCATAAAGCAACTTTAATTAATTCTAAATGAAAACTGAGTTCAAGGCAGGTTTCATGCTAAGTACTACATTAAATGTACCAGTAAAAAGGACACTAATAAGAAGGATCATCCAGGAAGGTTATGAGGTATAATTAATGAACATTTGCGAAAACATGCAACAGGTAATAAAGTAATAATATTTGTTAATTGCCCAGTCTATGAACATCTTCTCTGGTAAGAGCTTAGTAATACTAAGATTGGGTGGATTGTTAGTTTTCTATGAGATAAATAAAATTAGGTTCGCCTTCTAAGTTATAGTTAATTTAAAATATTCCCTGCAGATTGAGTACGTTAAATTCTTTGGAATATAATTCAAAATCAATTATTTATTAAATTAGTAATTTTATGAATAGAAGGTAGATGTTTAAGTAAAATTCATTTTCCCGCAAATATGCAGCGCATTATTAAATCAAGTATTTACGAAAGTCATGTTTTAAAGAAACGATAATACTAAAAAACGTAAATGAAGTTTACAACTAAAATTTTTGTTGCAAAATCAAACCTATCACAACCACGTAAAGTGTCACATTGTTCACCTTAATGTGCCGTTTTTTCAAGTACCTATTCCATAGGTTCCTAGGACTTGTGAAAGTTATTTAGTCAATGCCATAAGTTGCGTGGGAAGACTGTGTTAGGCTTTGGGTACACTATTGGACGGATATAAATTAAAATAATAAGTAAATCATTTCTAAAAATACAATTTTTTTTTTGCTAAAGTAGAGCCTACAATGAAAACTGATCCTGAAAAAAGTGTCGCACTACTGTATTTCTTAGTCGAACCTTAAGCAGGCCTGGCTCACTCCGCGCGGTACATCCGATAATTACCTACAGCGAAGCGCCCCGCCGGCGGGGATTATATCAGTCGAGTGTCACGCGCGCGCCCGTCAGGACGCTGGCGTGCGTTGTAGTACCTAATTCTATGATCGAAGTATTATTACAAAATGGACATAAAGAGAAAGAAATATTAATGTGTGGCGTTCGGGTGTTTAAATTCGAAAAGAAATCTACCGGATTTATCTCTTTTTTCGCTTCCCAAAGATGCTGAAAGGTATGTTGGCCATGTAGGTAATCAATAATTCTTAGGATAGTATAGGAATCTAACCTACCATGACTACTGCTCAGAATGCGTTCGTTCGTTTCAGCAAATTAATGACGTCCACTGCTGGACAAAGGCCTCTCCCAAGGTTTTCCATAATGAATGCGTACTTACCTACATACGTACCTAATTACAAATAAGTATATTAATTATTTTTTTAATAGACACTACTAGACAGCAACCCTAACAGCGTAAGAAGAGTTCAGAGGCACGCGATAGAAAGAGACAAAACTTGTAGGTGAATAAAATTGTAGGTACGTAGTGCTGTGCGAGCTGAATTCCACTGTATCACGTCGTAGCAAGACTCGCATTTATTTAAATCGTCTTGCGGAGTAATCCTTCTGTACCTGTACTATGAGGATTCCGTCAACTGCCTCGTACTATGTACTATTACTTATTCTGTGCCTTAAGGTGGTATCACCGGGAGTATTCGCGTGTAATGTAACGTTACAGATTCGAGCATTACATACGACACTGAGAATATTATAATATGGTGTAATGTAAGAAATGCTCAAAATCGAATCTATAATGTTACATTACATGTGAACGCTCCTGACGATAAGCAGAAATTCTACGTCTTCCTATGAGCAAAAGCTCACACATTGCTCCTTATTTAAAATCCACAAGGCCCAATTTTCTTTGCGTAACATCTTTGCTTTAGCACAAATTATTTATTACCAAACGATCGAATATCACACTTTTTTTCGCACCGCACTTTTTCACAAACGCACTTTTTAAAAGGTCACAAACTTCACACCTCTTCTTGCTAGTGTGTTCTAGGCCTAATCCGATGGGGACGAAATGTATTACAAGAAATAGCACAGGTCATTATAGCTGAATCATGGCGCGTCAATGTTCATGAATAATGGAATTGACCTTTACGTTATAGTGAAATGGCCTGACGCAAGCCCTATAGTAAATTGTTATCATGTAAATAAACGTCGTTAGGTGAAGGACGATTGTTATCGATTAAATGAGGTATAATTGCTGCTAAATGACTCATAGGATATGACACCTAACCAAATAAGTAGACACAATATTTAATTTTAAAAGCCACTTCGCACTATACCAAATGGTATACATAAATATGTTCATCAGAAATATTGTCGGATTCAAATGGTGAAAGAACTTGTCAAATCGGTACAATAGTTTCAAAGCCTATTCAATGCAAACGAACAAACAATGAAATCTTTATTAGTGTAGACTACACTCTAAGTTATAAAACAAATGTACAACATCACGATTTAGTACTTTCCGTACATTTTTAATAGATTATTTACCTAGTACTTGTTACTAGCTTTTTAGAGCCATTTTATTTCCAACTCCAACCCAACAAATAAATAAAAACCACCGCTTAAAAAGTTAAAATAAACTCTTTCTGATCTTCAAAGAATAACACCAATTCCCTGCCATTATTAATCGAAGTAAATACACCTTTAAGGTTTGCGAGGAGCCGTAAAATGATCATTACTTAAAATTCAACTCGGGCCTTAGCGATGGCTCCATGGCTTTGTTTAGAGGTTTTTCAAATTGCTTTTCCACCATTAGGAGTCATCTGGCCAGAGTCAGGTTACCAAACAGAATGTTTTTTAACTTAAATCTAAAAGGATTAAAATATTAATTTATGTCACCGTGTCAACTCGAGGTGACCCCTTTTAGAGGTGACCGTAAGCCGGCATTTTTCAATAAGTCTGAAAAATTGTGAAATTTCTTGGGAAAAATAAAAGATCAGATACTAAATATATTTTATTCTATAATAGGTTTCCATGAATCGGTATAATTTTATTAGTACATAATAAGCAATGTTTTGTTTTAATTTCGATTGTAGGTATGTGTTTTTTCCTTCTATGTAAATTAGGTTAATAAGTTCAGCAGATTTTGAAAGGAATAACCAAAACTTCAGATAAAACTAGAACAGTGACAGCCCTATTGTAGACTAACGACCTCACGTACAGCAAATACTACAAACAACAGTTGAGGTGCCTTAAAATAATCGTAAATTGTTGCGTCCGATCGACTAATTTAGTCAAGCGAAATTTTCATAGCCGGTCAGTTACTATCTTCTTCCTTATTGTTAAAGACCCACCTCGGAGTAGGCCTTGCCCTTTCATTATTTTTTACGATCGCTGGGAAATTATTTCCCACTACATAAATCCTAAGATTTGTAAGAATTAGTTTTACTTTAGGGCTTCTAGAATTGATAATTAACCTTCCTTATAAGCTAGGTGTGTTTGGCTGTATTTACCAGTTGTCTTGTATAGGTTACCATACGAACTAGCTAAACAGTGTCACTCAGTGGCAATCATTAGTTTTATTTAAATGTAGGTATTCTTTAATATAGGTACTTTAATAATAACTAGCTTTCCGCCCGCGGCTTCGCCCGCGTGGAATTTTGTCTATCACAGAAAAACTTTATCGCGCGCGTCCCTGTTTCAAAAACCGGGATAAGAACTATCCTATGTCCTTTCTCGGGACTCAAACTATCTCTATGCCAAATTTCATCAAAATCGGTTCAGTGGTTTAGGCGTGAAAGCAAGACAGACAGACAGACAGAGTTACTTTCGCATTTATAATATTAGTATAGATACAGACATGAAACCATGATTTTCGTGAATAAAACGCTCTACGCACTACATAATACGGCTTCTGAATCTTAATGGAACTTTTAATTCACTTTGCAACAATCAATAAGACAAGAAATTGACAGCCAAAACGTTTTTCCATTATTACTTAACACCACAATAGCTTTTTTGCGCGCCCAATCTTGTGTAATACCTACGTAAGTGAAACTAGGCACACTCACGCTGCCTTGTGACCATTCTGTCAAATTAAATCTGACTGCTTATTTTCATTATCCTAAGGGCCATAGCAGACATGCTACTGTGCTGTGTGCACTAGTGACTGAGTTTCTTGCGCTGCTTCTTCTCAGCACTGGCCCATTTATTGTCCTGAAGCAGTGGTAGGGTTAATACTGGGACGTGTAAAAGTGCTTTTTTAAAGCCTATTTGCAGAAATAAATGAGTTTTATGAGTTTTTACATTTAGCATCGACAATCGGCGATCTTGCAACCGTATTACGATTTCCCAATCGACATACCCATCAGATTTACTATAAAACCCGCTCAGAAACGCAGCACTGAATGCGTTCGTCTGTTTTCGATCCATTTCTTTGGTATTCACTGAATTCGTACACTGATTACGATAGTGTCCCATTTGTTTACATCGGAAACATTTTATGTTCGACTTTGACAACTGGTCGCCATCTTTACCGCGATTTTTGTCTCGACTTCATGCGTTCAGAAGTGGTACCGGAATAGCGCGTTTTAGCGACTCTATCGATGCAGCATCACGATTTCACGTCTTCACGTATCGAAATTGCACGATTTAGCGACTGCTGCCGCTGCGTCAAGCTTCCGAAAAGCGAATCGCTGCGTTTGGCGATTTTTAGTGTGTTATGTGGAAATGTGTGGTCGCAGTATTCAGCTTCTAGAAAGCGACTAAATCGCCGATCGCCTATGCTAAAAGTATATGTGTGCTATGGCTCTAATAAGCATTACGTTCATAATCGCCAATACGTCATTTCGGCCAGCTGCAAAGTTGAAACCGAACCGCGGACAGTTGGCATCGATTATTGCGATACAAATTGGTATCTAATCGCAGAAATGGCAGTAGTAATTCGAATAACTTACATCATAATCGTTCGGATATTTTCTCGTGGGCTGTTATACGGATGATATACCGTATAGTGTAGCCGGTGTATCGATATTTCGCATGCTTATTTGTGAATTTTGATCATGTGACTTACATGCAAAAAATCTAAGTTATGGCATTTCGTGATCGTGATTATACTGTTCATGTTATTACTTGGATCAATATTGAAAGCTATCACTGTAGATTAATTACTGATTTGGTCCCTGATGAAAGCTTGTACGTACCTATCGAAATATAAACGGCTCAAATATCAACTAACCATAAAACGTGAACATTATCGATAGTATCGCATTCGAACAGCCCTATTCCGAGTTCAAACGGTGCGCTGGCGCCGGTTGTCTCTTTCCGTGTCTATTAACTTTAATTTATTTGCCAACTGAAGGGACTACGTTGCCGTACATTGAGTGGCTAGTGGCATATTGAGAAATGTGTAGGTAGGTACATTAACGACAAAGTTTGCCCATTTATTCAATAAGATACTTATTTACGTTTTTTAAGCCATAAGGGTGAAATTCTTAGCCTGGGTCTCACATGATGGAAAAAGATGATCAGGCAGAAGGTATTTTTTTATCCACCACGAGGAAGCTCTTGGCCTGTATCTCACCTGATGGTAAGTGACGATAAGGCCGAAGATGTAAGCCAGCTTCATCGGAATCATCAATCACAGAAGAATTGTCTATCGTAAAATCAACTGCCACAACACTGCTTTTAAGATTGTTGATATGGCGACAAACTTAGGTAAAATGGTAGTAGCTAGTCAGGCGAAGATAGAACAAGCCCTACCACCAATCAATATTTCAAAAACGTTCGAATTTTCTGTATTAAATTGATAGCTTAGTAGACCATCAATATGCCTTTTAAGAGTACTGCTAACTACAAAACTACATAAATAGCTACTTACTAAGATGACGACAGTCGTCAAAAGGACTCTAACAGAACCTGCTATGGCAACTCGAATGCGTAATGCATTTCCTTCGCGTAAAAAACTCTTTTTATGCATACTAACCGTGCCCGTATCGTAAATACTTCTTTATGTTAATTTCTTAATAACGGAAAAACTTCTGGTTGGTTAGAACGTTTTTGCTAGAAGCTGAACATGATTCTTTATGATTCTTTGATACGTTCTGCATCAGTATGTAATGATGTGCAAATGCCAGTCAATATACAGGATATGTACACGTTTTTGTTGCAATATAGCTCTTATTGCTGGTAGATAGGTGAGTTGCCAAAGTTTTTAGTTTGCCGTTGACTGTACATAATGGCATTTTCCAAGCAAGCAAATAAAGTCTTTGTAGAAGCGATACGACAGAAGAGTACCTACTTAATCAATACTAATTTATTATTAGACATGAATATGAAATAATAACTCTACATACGAGTAATATTGCCTGGGTTTTTATTGATTTCGTTTACGTTTTACCACATAAACTGCAAAACTTATCTTTATAATTTTAATTAAGTACAAACTTTCGGACATCATAGGCCTTAGTGCCTCCACAAATAATATCTGAGGAGTTTTGTATATGATGTGTTTCAGATTAGTTTAAAGACGATTCTGTATCGTGACCGTTTACAAATGCCCCAAAAAGGGTCTGAAACAAATGTTTTCAATTTAACCATTATGAAAAGACAATCGATTTCTCTAATATTTATAGTGTCTGGTGGACACTAAACAAACATAGACCACACACACAGACACATTCCGTTCCGTCTTTATCAAGGCGAATGCGATAAACTAATGCGAACACAATCACAACATACGAACGTGGTTTAACTAAAGTCTAGATTCTAGACAATACATGGAAGTGAATTCAGATTTAAGGGGTAATTCAGACTGTGCTTTGGGCCTTAAGCAGTGGGCCAGAAGCCAGCATATTTATTGACGGGGCGTATCCATCTGTTACGCGTTTAGGTTTATTTACAGTCGGCCGAGAAAGTTTAGATTTTAATACAGACTCAAAACTCATTTTTTTTTTGCAAGAGGCTTTTAAAAATCACTTTTACACGTCCCAGTATTAACCCTTGCATTGCTTCGGGACAACAAATAGGCCAGTGCTGAGAAGAAGCAGCGCAAGAAACTCAAGTCACTATTGTCAGCCTATTTTTCAAGGGTCACATCTTACGTAATTGGAATAAGAGAGAGATTGCATCAAAATGTTGAGCCTGATGATTGTTCAGTGCAGCTCTCTCAAGGTTCGGTCTTAAATAAAAGCATAAGAAGGAGGTTCAAAATGACATGACATTACAATAGCTACCATTATAGTCAGCCATTGGGCAGTCAGAGACTAGATTTCTGCATGTTATGAATTTAATTTATGCAAAAAATACTAAGTAGGAATAATTTGAATATTTATTATGTTTAAATTTGCATCAGAAATATGCATTCTTGTGTTCAAATATACATTATGCAATACATACAGGCACAAATTAAGATTGCGAACATGGCATGTAAGAAACGGGACATGTGGACTTTAAACAAAAAAATTTTTGTCCTATGACCTGATTGATATATTATGATCAGATTTATACTTATTTCATAATAATTACTTGTAAATCTAAGGGCTGATTTTACCATCGTCGGAATACCAAGGACAATAAAGAGCAGTAGAAGGCAAACGCTTGAACTGTATACAATTTCATTAACTCAAAAAATCTTTCTAAATCTATCTGGTCACTTTTCTAACAAGGTAAACTTAAAACAAAGTAATCCTATAAGGGTTCCAGTTTTTCCTTTTGTGGTACGAAACCCTAAAAATTAATAGCTACATTGTACTGGCATTCCAGTAACTTCACGTCTTAACACCATGCAGGAATTAATTCTGAAAGTAACACCAGTTTTAAATCTCGCCATTCCAAGCCCTAGTTGTGTTCTAAGCCCATTCACGTCCTAAAATGGCGTTACAAACGAGTGAAACCTAGGAAATGTGGATAGACGTCATATTTTTGCCGGTGGTACAGTCAGCGTCAAGTAGTTCGTGACACCCAAGGTAGCCAAAAAGTTCGCAACTCGTTTTTGTTACAATTGGAATAAGGTTGTGTTGTCAATCAACTTTTTGGCCGCTTTGGGTGTCACGAACTATTTGACGCTGCTTGCAATACTCACTCATACCACAGAATAATAATAAGTACTACGTACAGAAGTTTTACTTCGCGAAGGTATTTAAAGAAATGAATGCTCAATGTCATTAACAATATGGTGTAATTTAGCCTGTCTCAAGAGTCAAGCACCATTTTGTTGACAACGTCACGCGTCAGTGATCGGCACTGCGCCGAAGCTATAGGGCTGACTTCGGTAAAATGATGTGACGTGAGGTGCCAAACTGCGGAAAATGGCGGAGGAAATACATGATTTAGCATGAATTATCATGAATAATATTAACCAATATCAAAAACTGAAAATTGTAGATTTCCTCTCAGCCAGTTTTAAATATTTTAAAATGAATATCGCGTTTTTACAGAGGCGCGTAAATATTTTAGCTGTAAATATGTATACATTTCACGATAAAGTTGCATTCCCAATGGCATTAACATTATTAAGTATTTAAAACCCGTGTTATTATTTGCATAAATGATTATATTATCCGCCCGAGTTGTTTCCTCTTGGCACTCTACAAATACCAAACTAATATTAAAATGTGGAAATAATTTAGGACACACGTGAACTTTATGTAGCATTGGAGTACTTTTGTCGGACTTTATAACTTTGAAAGCTGTGCATTTAGCCACTTGTTACTCTTTATTGTCCTCACGTACGTTGTATGGTTCACACTGCGTCCCATATAGTGCCGTAAGTCAGCCTTAAGTACGATGTTACTACTTAAACTGCTATTATAATGCTATTATACTGCTAATGTACAGCCATAGTGAACTTAAGGCTGTCTAATTTGTGCCCAAACTGGTTCTATAAAAGCATTATAGCAAACTATACAGCTCGTATACAGCTGACATACACAGCTTGTGGAGTACATGTGAACGACTATTGAACTCTTAAATGGAGTAAAATGTTACTTGGGGTCAGTGATCGGCACTGCGCCGAAGCTATAGGGCTGACTTCGGTAAAATTATGTGACGTGAGGTGCCAAACTGCGAAAAATGGCGGAGGAAATACATGATTTAGCGTGAATTATCATGAATAATATTAACTACTTATTTACATCTCAGTGTCTTGAGGCAACTTAAAAAAGTACATTCTGTGTTTTTATTATTATTTAGGCAGTTAAATACTGCACAGTATTTAATACACCATTTTCTTTATTTTCTTCCATCATACACAAGCATACGCGTGCGTGAGTCAAAGTTCGCTCGTATGTGAGGCCTTGTCGAATAGTATCCTGTAGGTGGGCCATCGTGTGTGTTTTGTTTTCGATGTAAACTCGCGGAGATGAACAGGCCTGCTCATACTCATTTCATTGACACTTTTCAAGACAAGATAACGTGAGAAGACTAGGAATGAATCGGATGAGTTTATTGGAATATATTAATCTCCGGTCATCATCAGCCAATAGCATCCTCCTCTCTTGCCCGCTTTGTAAATCTATCTAATTAGATATTAGTTAATCCTTCTGTTCGTTTAAATCGATCACCTCATCCGCTGAACCTTTTATTATCAATAGTATTTTTATACTAGAGATAACTTAGCATACGGGCATTGTTGCAAAACAAAGAAAACTTAACAAAGATAAAATTTTTGAACGCATAGCCAATATTCAACGTAGTACAAGCGACATCGAGCTTGGAAAACTTTCAGTAGTAATATTGTTTTTGTTTTATTGAGGTAGGTACAGTTTTTGTTACAAACTTCACCGTTAGCAGTATTTATGTAGGTAAATGCGAAGCGAAATAAGATTTTTACGATTCTAAATGAAATACAGTAATAGACAGAATTCTAATAAAACTGTTTTAATAATGTCAGTACCATTACTTTATTGCTATTCGAATGCAGAACGCATTTAAATAAAACAAGACTTCAGTAATAATATTTTATGCATACCAGGATTACATCGCAAATCGTTCTTTAAATCATGAAAATTTCCGAATACATCATACTTTTTCCATGAAAGTGTACGCTTTTATGGGATCTGACCATGCCTTTACATGGCATTCACCATCAGTTATGATATTGAAGCAATATGTCTCTGGACTCCAGATCAGATACGAGGTATCGGCTGGCCATATCGGTGAGTCTGGACAATGTACTTATTTATTGCCTTGAAGATTTTTTAACCCTTACAGGGCAGCGGTCATTGTGCCCGCTAGATAAAAAACATCTTCTGTTAACCCTAATACGATAGCATTTTATCCGATCAGATCTTTTCATTATACTTAGACTCTAATCAGTTTTCTCAGTCTATCTTAGAGTTTTGATCTTGAGGCCCGTTTTGAAATCACGCTTAAAACTAGATTCAAACGCAAAAATAGGTTTAGTCAGTGATATGGCGAATTTCAATTATTCAGACCAATCACAGGAATCTAAATCTCGGTTTTCATTCGTTCGAAAAGAATCAATTAGACAGTAAAATTCTTCTCCAAAATTAGGTTTGGTTAAAAAAACATCATGAGTTAAGTTGTTCGTTAAAAATAAACAAAGTGGATTCGCGAATCGTATTTTTTATCAGCGTATGGAATTCACGACTTCACTCACTTCAGCACAGACTTATAATGAGGTGTCAGTCGAGCACAGGAGAAAAAAGGCGAATCTTTATTCCATTCTCAGAATCTATTTCTGTTAACCTAATACATCTCGACCTTCGTCCAAGAAAAACAAAAGAAACGAGTTTCTGATAAAGGGGCAGCTAGACTTTATTGGTTTGATGTAACATTCTTTATTGGTGTTATTGTTAAGGCGAGTGTGCAATAAGACCAGTCACGGACTCGCGGGCATAGTAATTTACAATCGATGTGGGAAACCCTGGCCAGGGCAGTGGATCGAAACCTTTGTCCTTCGCAAGAAAAGAACATAACTAATAGGTCATCAAGATAAAAAGTTGATCGAGATTGACCTTAATTATTGTAGTAACCTCTAAAAAGCGGAAATTTTGGATGGAAGTAATTTACCTATAGCTGAATTTTTACCTTGCACGAATTTAGAACTTTTGAGTAGGCAATTTTTTATATTCTAACTCTATTTGAAGGTTAAATGCAATCTTTGATGAACTAAATTTTATGCAAAAACTTATCAACAATGTCTAGAGACGGGACGTTAATTTAAAATACTGTGGCATCTTATACTTGCAATAAGGGTGAATGGATACAAAAATTCAGAATGTGACTTGCTGTTGTTAGTACGTGACATAAGATACAATCGAGTAAAGCCCTTAATCCCGCTTCAAGACTAATAATCCAATCAATAAATAGGTAATTATGTCCTTAGCAAGATCAGATAAGCTACGGTCAAAGGGCCGATAATTGTTTCTCTATAAATTTCTCGTAAAAGTAGATCGTGGGTGAGCTTGGACCAACAGACGTACACGCTGTCACCGCCTAGATAGATACGAAGACAATATGGGACGAATAACTGTAAGATTAGTAGCTACAATGCTTTGTTTGAGACTGGGGTTTCTTAAACAAGGCTCAAACGCTTCGAGGTACTGCCTGAACAAGTAATGACCCGCATTTTATAGGGATTCAAGTAGGAATATAAAATTCAAAGCTAATACTCACATAAGTAGTAATCATTGATTTGCGACTGAATAGCATCAATGCAAAAATAGACATCTTTAAAAGGTAGACCAATTGATTGGGACAGCTGATCTCGCTTAACGGGATAGGGCAAAGCAGAAGAAGAATAAAAATAGATTGATAAATTGCTTACTATTATATACTATTATATGTATAATGTACCTATATGAAATGCGAATTTTCCATCTCAATCCCAAGTTTGATCGACAAACTTTTCCCTGAATCAAAAGGTATAACTAATAATATTAGTTAGATTCGGAATATGTCCGCCCCATGGGCTTATTGGGAAACAATTAACAATATTTGTTAGTGAATTGATATCCCTTGAGAATTTAATTGATTTCGCAACAAAACAAAGCTCGTAAAATATTCATGGAGGGAATAACCGAAGGGATTCATTTGCATATAACGTGTAGACGGGTCAGACGTAAAGGTCTTTTCATGCTGGCCACTCTTGGATGTACAGGTTTTAATTTAATTGTTTTTAAAGTACAGCTTAAGGGTTTTCTTAGGAATCGTGCGATGGCGTTCTAAGTTTAATTTGCTTATTACCACAAGGACCTTAGAGACAATACAAGTAGGTACATAGATATGTGTATATTGTTTTGGAAGTCAGCCGCTGGACTATTGAAGTGAAACTACTACCACAGTAGATATATGAGCTAAAGCAGTACGGAAACTCAGCCCTTTCGGCGAGTTAAATACCTACACTTCAACTGAGTGTTAGGGTTGGCACTCTTAATCTTTATAAAATTAATAAGGTTCTGACTTACTTATTTATTAAAACGTTTATTTAGGTTTTTTAATTATCAAATACCTAATGGAATAAATTAATTGACTAAGTAGTTAACAAAAAAATAAAACGTTAATGAGGTTCTATAAAAATCGAATACATAATCGAATAAATTGATTAAAAGTACTATTAGAGGCCGGTAGAAGATATTCTATTCTCATAAATAAAATACCGGATACTTACTTTCACATAGCTATTGCCTCATTTTAAATACAACAAAAGCGTGCGGAGCAAATTACTTTATCAAATAGAACACATAAATTGTTAAAAAGCGTAATTACGTAATTTAAAAAGAACTATTACTAAATGAGATGTAAGCACTTTATTTAAAAAGTAATATTTAATAATTTTTACAATTCAGAATTATTACGAAGTTTAAAAAATGAAAGTTCTGGTTTTGAAGATGCCGAGTTCAAGCAGCCGTATACTACGCAATACACTCGTGGCATGTTTTTAAAAATACAGCGGACAGTGCTTGCAATAAAATTATTATTAAAAACACAACGCGCGCGACACTCGCGACGGATGGACTGCGAGGTTCGCTTAGAGCTCGTGTAAAGCGTGCGTCTGTGTGCGTGAGTCTGATTTCGAGCGTTTGTATGAAGCTTCCGTACTGTTTGATTTATCTACTGTGCTACTACTAAATTACGCATTACTACTATAGATACTGTGCTACTATTAATATTTAGTGTAAATAATAAAAATTGACAGATGGGATCGACTTCTAAGACTCAAATAACGTCCACAAGTTAAAAAAAAATCACTAATTACTATGAGCATCTGATAAAACTTGACGAGTTTACGTTTTACAAAGAATCTAGCGTTGAGTCACTTTTTACGGCTCTACAGTTTTATTATCATGGCTGCTAAATCTTTTGCCCACCTTTAAACAGCCCTTATAAACCTAAGCTTGTGTGTGGTCCTTGGTTGCCATGGCAACCGAACTACCACGGTCAAGACAAATCACCTAATGGACAACGGTATTTTCAGTAAAGTAGTGGCGAAAAAGTCGACAGTTTTGGGGTCCTCATGAATATGAATCCTGTTTTTTTTTTCATCATAGAAAATAACTCTTTAGGGTAGACCGAGGAAAGTTGTAACAAAGGGGGGTTGTTGTAACAAAGTCAAATTCTCTGAACTTAAGACTGTTTATCGAGCTAGCATGCGAATTCGTTGCTATTTCGGCGCTCCACAGTTTGCATGAAATTGTCAGCTCGCTGTCATAGGCGCAGAGAAATCGGCTTTGTGACGACTCATCTCTGTAAACAACTCTCCTTGGTCTCCCCTAATTCTTAAAGAAAACTCAGAAAAATTAAAGACGAGACATTATTGGTTGAATATTGCCAGTAATATCATAGTACAAAAAACCTAATGCATTAAATATTCACTTACAATGTTTGACTATGTTAAAGCAATTGCATTTCAACTGTCATGCTTCTTTAAACTGATTGATCCATCCAACCGGAGTATGATTGTAGTCACTGCCTCAATAGTTTTTGTCTCTATTGTTCCTAAGTAGCTGTGGTAGCTTCTTTATGTGTGGTCTTCAGTTTGTGGTCACGACTTCTCAGAACGTTCTTGTAGTTTGCCTTTTTAGTTTAAAAGTCTATATTTTTCTACCATTAAAAAATATGCAAAATCCTAGCTTGGAGAATGTTTCTTTAAATATTGTTCAAGCTTTCCATGTTTTAGTTAAACATGGCTCTATGTGTTGGACCAAAGCTTGCACTTTAAAGAAAAAATAACATTATAAAGATAAAGTTAATAGGTCTTTAAGACGACTTTCATGGTAACCGTTACCAAAACATTTCCTTTAGCAACCGTGTGTGGTCTAAAGCGTGGTCAAGAGAAGCCTCAACTGATGCAACACCGCACTGGCTGAAATGTCATCGGTCGCTGCTAGATTTTCAAACGCTTGCTCTTAAAAAGGAAAGAATAAGGTTAGCAGGTCCGCCAAAAGTCACAGATGAACTGTCAGCCATTGTTCACAGACATTTGATTTGTGACCTATGAATGCTCCTTTAGGATCCGTGTGTGGTCTAGAGCGTGGTCAAGACGCGCCTTAACTGATGGACATAGCTAATTGTGCGATAGACGCCGCACCGGCTGAAATGTCATCAGTCGCTGCTAGTTTGTCAAACGCTTGCCTTTAAAATAAAAAATAAGATTAGCAGGTCTGCTAGAAGAGTTTCATGATCACAGGTTAACTGTCAGCCTAGTTCACAGACATTTGATTTGTGACCTATGAATGCTCCTTTAGGATCAGTGTGTGGTCTAGAACGTGGTTAAGACGCGCCTTAACTGGTGGACATAGCTAATTGTGCGATAGATGTCGCACCGGCTGAAATGTCATCGGTCGCCGCTAGTTTTTCTTATCGGCTTGACAAAAGGTTGCACTTTAAAGAAAATATAGAATAAAGTTAGCAGGTCTACAAGAAGAGTTTCATGGTCACATGAACCATTCTCGTAGAGTAAACATTTGATTTGCGACCTCTGAATGCTCCTTTAGCAACCGTGTGTGGTCTAAAGCGTGGTCAAGAGAAACCTTAACTGATGGACATAGCTAATTGTGCGATAGACGCCGCACCGGCTGAAATGTCATCGGTCGCCGCTAGTTTTTCTTATCTGATCCCCGACCAATTACCATTAACAGGAGTTTTAGAATCGGAATGTTTTATGTGAACCGACCGCAGTATCTTATTGGAGTTATGGCCATCAGTATTTTACCAAAGATGGATTTACGGTCCGTTAGCTAATCGCAGATAGATTAGAAGATACAAGTTATGAATGGCGCGTTAGAATCTATTGATGTTAGGTCTTTTTTGTTGGAGTTATACCGTTGTTAGGTTTTTCTTCTCTGTTAATGTTTCCAAATACGAAGTTGTTTAATGTTTTTCTCATGGTAGGGTAAACCAACAGTCATTGGAAACTGCCAGTCATTGGACAAAACTCTTGAATTTTCTTAAAATGAATATTCCTTCAAATGCAAACTTAACACCCTTTTGTCCCTAACAGTTGGAACCTCTCAGTTGTTGGAATACAAATGCTATTTTTGTTCAGTAAATAACCAATAAATAACTGTCCAATAACTCCCTTATGTGTCCTATTACTGGCAGTTTACCCTATTTGATTTCCAACTGTTTTTAGTCGTCAGTTCAATAAAAATAACTGTTAGGTAAAGTTGTATGCTCTAAGTTCTTCTTTTGTTTTACATTGTACAGTTATTGTAAGAAAAATGATTCATTTTTATAAAAAAATCTATCATTTTCGTCAGAAATTTTGTTTCAAAATACTAACTCATCTGAAAATACTATTTTCAAATAATGTGGTACTGTTTTATGATACTTGCATAATACACGAGCGCCTAGTCCAAGACAATCGCTATAAACAATCTTAGGTCCGTCGACATAATATCGAGAACGATATTCAGCAAGATACAACAGAAACTCGATATCATCAATAAGACACGTCTAACGATATAGTAACCGAGTAAGTTACAATAATCTGTCGGACACTTGCCCGATGTTGTATCGAGCTGTTTCTAATATCAGAAATTGTTGTTGTAAATGTAACAACACTTATTATTATTGCAAGTAATTTTAACTTAAATGCCTCACCCACACGCACTTCATTTCGATTAAGTAAATGGTAAACCTTTTAGTTCTTGTAGTCAACTTTTACTTATTTCAATGATTTTTTACTTTTATACTTAAAACAAATTAATTAAATAAGTTAAAAATTTAGACAATGACACAATTAATTACACGTTTTTAAATACGTTTTATTTTTTACTTAACATTTAGCTCAGTCAACCTGCTAATTCTGTGACAACATTATTGCATTGTAATTTTTTACTTAACTTGAAGTAATATAAAATTTTAACTCAATTGTACCTACTCCAAAAGGAGGCATAATTCAACTTATAAGATCAACAAACACAGGAAAAGTTGACAGTAATGAAGCTTGTATAAAATAAATCCTGTCCACAGTCATAAAGTCATAGTAAAGTAATATAACTCTAGTTTAATGTCTGCAAATGATACATCATAAAGCGTAAATATAAGCTAAATAAAGCTTTTAAGAGTTATTTTCCTGAAGACAAGCAAGGTAGCAATTTACTTCCTCGATAAATGAAAAATATCCGCCGTATGATTACGCAATTTTCAACTACTTGATCAGTCAAGTATTTATACCTCTTATTTATATGACACTCCTTTTTTTAGTGCCTGAGTATATTGTAGTATTGAAATAATTTAACCCGCTTTTGACTTGATAATCGTTATCATCAGCAAGTTGCTGATGATAACTGATGATAACGATGTGGGTTGCTGACAGCAACCCACATCAAGCCATAGGCATATTAAGACATAGGCTTTCCAAACGCACGTCACTTAGCAAAAACATAAACTAGTAGGTGGGAAAATTATAAAAATTAATAAGTAAATTGTCACAACTGCCTTTTACTCAATTTTAAGGCGACTCGATAATTGGTGAACATAAACATGAATAAGATATTACGTAGATGTATTAAGTAGATGGACGGCTTACTAATCTGTTCTAAATTAAATCCTATTATTTTGAGTAATTATTGTCGTCCTATACCTATTTGATATTTGCGTGTCTGATGATGAATCGATTAAATACAATTAAAGCCTAACCAAAACAAAAATGTATCATTCTCTCAAAATCAATCCCGCCTTATTCATACGGGCCTGGGACTGGTTAATGTGTAAGCAAAAACGTCGCCTGACGTTTTCAATGAACAACCTGTTAGTATTTAGAACCTGTTCGTTAGATACCTGGACACGGTCAGTCCTCGTGAGAAACGGTACGTGAGATACTTGCATTGTGACATTGAATCGGTATTTGGCTTATGCCATTATGGCGGTTAAAAAATTACAGTGGCGTTTAAGGCGTTTGATTTTTGTAGATGTCCTTAGAGTTAGGCGCAGGAGCGTTCCCACGTATCGTTGCCAACTGCATTACAACTCTTGTATTATAGCAAGATCCTACAGCTTGGTTGCAAAATCTAACCAAAAGCAAAGTAGCATTTAAATGTCCCACTGTAGGGCACAAACCTAATACCAACCGTGAGGTGGTTTCAATCTCGACCAGTTATTAAACGCGGGGGTATGTATGTAATTGGACTTGAATGTTTTTTTTGCAGTATATCAGACGCTGTTGTATCATGGCTACATATTCCTGTAATATTTTGTTTGCACATTATGCGTACATGAAGTTCTTAGAACTAAATACAGTGCTGAAAACTTAGTAATCTAGTTGAGGTACTGCAATTTTTTGGATGGTTACAAATTCCTCTAAATATTATGTTATTATACGAAATAACACTAGGTATTTTAATAAGTATAATTTTTTAATGGCACAAAAATATGTTTAACAACTTTTGTTTTGAATTCTATAATGACTTAATGCTGAAGGTGAGAACTAATCTTTTACGTTTAAAATAGGTTCAGTCACGGCTGACCTTGTTCTGTAAAATATAATTTCTCTCTTAAAAATTAAGTGCCTCAGGTGGGACTTAACCCTAAGACCTTTCGCTGGATTGGCGCCTCCTCTAACCACTGCGATACTCGATAATTTCGAGTAAACATTTTCTTGTTATTTTCGCTTTATAGCTGAACAATTTATCATAGAGCTTTATTCTTTAACTTAAAAAATCATTTCTTAAACTGTAAGTGGAATAAGTGATATCAGTTTTTTTAAATTTTCAGCTTTAAACTTTTACTATGTCCGCCCTTTTCAGGGTATATCCAAAATATTTATGAGAATATCTAGAGCTTATCTTATCAGACTATCGGGACCTTATTAGGACAGCCAGTACTGAGAAGAAATGTCAGAAAAAACTTGGTGACCTTCTTTATTTATTGCAGGAAACACAATTTTCTAAGATACTTTAACTTAATAGACATGCGAGCAAGGCTCCTGTCTCTTTTCAAATATCCATCCATTTTATAGAGTTCCTTTTTACTTTAATTTATGAACCAGTTCTACAAGAGTGTGTGGCTATTTATTAAACATTCACGAACACACAAAATATAAAAGCAATTTTATAAATCGTGTCACCCGGTGGCAAAAGTTATTACGCGGTGTTACCATACATTACAAAGTTGCTACTACACAAAAGTCCAGTTCCACAAATCACGCAAAACAATCGGGTGACCACACGTCATCCGTTATTTAGGTCAGTCCTAATTTAACTGTTTCACTCTCGCAAAATGGCCGCCTTTATTGGTCGTGTAAAAAAGCTATGATAAAATAACTTCGCTATTTAATAGTTTGCGTTCTGTTTTTATGTAGGACAACAATAATAAGCCATAAATGTTTAATTAAAGTCGGATCGCGTGAAATAAAACTGGCTTATGTTTGAATTGATTAATCGTGCTTTTAGGGTTCCGCACCTTAAAAGGAAAATGTCAATATCAGTCAGTATCCTTGGATTATTAGTGCTCGTCTTGCTCTAAGACCCTTTAACTCAAGAATGTGTAGATCAATGGTTTGAAATTAGTAACAAATGCTAAGTCAATACTCTACCAAATGTAGGTATGAACATTGAACATTATGTGTTTTTATTTGCGGAACCCTCAGTGTTTGTGTCCTACTTGCACTTGTTCACTTTTATTATAAAAACACAATTTGTTCCAGTCACCCACTATAGTTACGGGCATTTGTCATAGTCAAACGAAACCTGTTTACTGATCGTATCTGAATGGATTCCGCAAAGCGATTCCCGAATTCATGGCATTTAAAACGCGGTGGCTATCTAGTTTTTATAATGTTATGTCGATTACGACAAAAACCACAACTTGGACATTAATGTGAGCTATCATTTACCGTAATTTATCCATTGATTACAATGACAGCCGAAGGCCGGCGCTTTGGCACGTGATAATATTATTATAACGATAACTAGTGATTTAGAGTTGTTATTAGTTTAGATAGCGTTGTGCAACATTCCTTTTAATGGGTAAGCCCGTAGTAATTGCCTAGTATAAGGTTATTGTCAAAGACCCTTGTAACGAACCAAATCAATTTTAAATGAAATTATGCATTTCCAGTCATATTCATATACAAATCGCAATGCAAAACATAATTTCCATTATGGCTTCGTTGCAATATTTGGTATGATGCATGAATGGCATGATCATTATGCATAATGCAAAGCTAAGCAGATTGACAGACTGACAATCCTTGTATCAATCAAATGCTGACAGTGAGCCAAATTGGTATAGATAACGGTAGTTAACTTGTGTAGATACTACTAAGTTTTGATAGGTAATTGATATTGATGTCACAGAAGAATGTAAAGATGTAAACTGAAGAAAAGCTTTTATTAAATTTCTCTTGAAGACTGGTTTGTGTCCTTTTAGTTAAAAGGCTATGTTCGACTACACAAACAAAACTATATTGACAGTGTTGACTTGACTTATTTTAAATTAACAATGGGTCTAACCTCAGATCATTCTATGATCTGCGGATCTAACTAACATAATAGATCGATTTTACATTTCTTATAAGTTTAAAGTAAGAAAACTAAAGCATGTTATTTACTATTTGAGAAAAAATCAACTGTGAACTTCTCGATTGAGCAATCAGTATCGATTTCTTTCTCGTCTTAATCGGCATTAATTAAATTGCAACTTTACCGTCGGTTCAGACGTGATACTAGTCATACCAGGCGTTGAGATTTTCCGAGACAACGAGTCATTAAGTTTGATTACGTTTAATCGTAGTAATTACTGTCGACACTAATATTTTATTCTACAACCTCTTAGTTGCCAGTTAATAACACGGTTTGTTGTGAAATAAATGAAAAATCTGCATAATATGATTATGAGACCATTGCAGTGTTTGCCTTGATATCTGCTGTTATCCTCCATAGTTTCCTAACAACTGAACAAAATACTCATCCCAACTAATATTATAAATGCGAAAGTCACTCTGTCTGTCTGTCTGTCTGTCTGTCTGTCTGTCTGTCTGTCTGTCTGTCTGTTACGCTTTCCCGCTTAAACCTCGCAACCGATTTTGATGAAATTTGGCATAGAGATAGTTTGAGTCCCGGGAAAGAACATAGGATAGTTTTTATCCCGGTTTTTGAAACAGGGACGCGCGCGATAAAGTTTTTCTGTGACAGACAAAATTCCACGCGGGCGAAGCCGCGGGCGGAAAGCTAGTAGCAGATAATTGGAAAAATGATCTGATATAGTCGTATTTGCCTCTTCCAATATCAATCTGTTGTACCTATACTCGTATAAAGCAGCGTTCTATGTAACACGAATTATTTTTTTATTTAATGATAACCTTTCTGTACTTGTATAAAATAACATTGTTCTATTAAATGATAACCTTTCTGTACTTGTATAAAATAACATTGTTCTATACGCCTAACATTTTTAGCATTAACTTAGTTTAAAAATCTATTCTCTTTTCGTGCACAATCTCCCCCATTACGCGAGTTTATTTCGCCACCAGTCCCGATCCTACCTAATTACTGGCAACACTACTTCGATCTTTTAATCTGCCTCTTGGGTAATTTACATACTTTAACAATTACTTGGCACATTCTTTCGTTCGTCCCATCTGATATCCTCAGTGAATTGAGAACGCCACATACTACCCGATAGAGATGTAGATTTTTATTGTTTGTTTACGAAAGGAATTTCTTCGCAGGCTTAATTAGATTTTCAGCTGGCTGATTGTGTGAAAGGTTCCTTTGTACTTGCGTAATAATATAAGGAAATATGAGCAAATTTTAAATCAGCCTGTGAGTCTTTTCAGCTTTGTCTTGTCAAAATAATTGTTTTATGGATTTTTAAAAACAGCATTAAGTTGCTCGAAAATATGACATTTTGTAGAGCAAAACTTTAATAATTAATATTTTATTATTAAAAAAATATATATTATTGATCTTGAACTTAGGATCATGATTCCGATGTCCACACGTCCCACTAAACACGGGGATGCATGGGATGGGAAAAAATGTGTAATGCGTCTAGCAAAAAAATCATCAAACGTTTTTTATTGGAAAAAATCTAGAACTGTTACAAGTTGTAAAAGTTTATCTCCATGTCCAATGTCACTATACACCGATTTTAACTGCTTCGATAGTAAAACATAAACGAGTCTATGTTACGAGGTGGTCGTTAAGATGTTTTACCGCCAAAAAGTGAGCTCATAACTCGTGTATTACTAGCGCAGAGTCGAGACTGGCGTTTACGACAAACAGAGGCGTGCGGTGCATAGGCAATAAGGCAGTGTCAAACTGAGGGGCATTTTATTGATGAATCCAGTGAATATAACCTAAAATTAAGCCTTTTTAAATCTGAAAATACCTCATGATTCTTTTGTAGTTGAAAATACCATCTTTTGGGTCGAGAGATTTTATTTCCTGTTATGCTAGTCAGAACTACGGAGGTATGAATTTTTTTTACCCTTTTTTATTATGAAGAAAAATCTCTGAAATTCTGCATAGGACAAACTTCGCCGAAATGGATTTTATATTGTCCAAAGTTTGTTTTCTCTTTTGGTTCTTCACGTGGGTTGCCATTTTTTTGTTAAAACGGGGAAGTAGACTCATAAATTATCATTCTTCTGTCAAAAGACAAGTTGACATTGTAATTTAAAAAAATACCTCCTCCTTTTGGTTAAAAAATAGAAACCCGATTGTATTTTTGATTTTACCATAAAATGCAGTCAACAATAGCTTATTTATAATAATACTAGTCAGTGTCGTTTACTGGCAGTAAACTAGGAGACTGACCCTACCGCCCGTGGCGGTTATGCTTGGTACCTATAAACGTTCAAGAGAAATAGTCATATTTTTGTGTGGTCTATGTATTGTTTATTGTTGTGAAATCTTGCTGCATATACAACAGTAAAATGTGCCAGTAAGTGCAACTATATTTTGTAGAGTTAGTTATATGCGCTGAGGTTTTAAGAAAATATTGTTCGCTCTATAATTTTCGCCACACGTTATCCGAATCTACATACATGTCGCAGTCCTACAACAAGAAACATATTGTTTCTCACGAACATATTTAGGGCACGCTCGGACTCCAATGTTACTTTGAACTCTGAAACCGACTGTGATATATCGTGAGAGAGGTCAATACATATCGGTTATTAGTTGCATTCATTAGCAAGCTGGTGATTTCAAGAACATTGTAGGAATATAAAGGTGAGTATAGACTAGAGTATTTACTTGTAACGGAACGACCAGCCGCTCTATGTAATGTTCTGTATCACCCTTTCAAAAACTAAACGCTGAGCACGCTCGCCGTTTTGTTACAACCTAGTTGTACAAACCAACGAGCGTATTGGTGTAAACTTACGCCGAGCATTCGCAGGAATATTACATTACATGAAAATGATTTGGCAACTGGACTTTAGCAGCAGCAGGAAAGCGCTGGACGCAGGCCGCTACCAACCGGGCAGCATGGAAAGCATTGGGGGAGGCCTATGTTCAGCAGTGGACGTCCTATGGCTGAGATGATGATGATGAAGATGATTATGAACTGGACTTTTAATGAAGAATGACACATTACATAGAAATGCTCTAATCAATACTCACCTTAAGATTTTACCGGCAATCGCTAATTTGTAGTACACTTAAAGTTCTCTCATCAGATTGCGGTATCTTCTTAATTTAGTTGGTTAATACTTCGAATGTTATACGAGCCATTACATCGGCTATAGCTCGTAAATTTAAATACAATACTTGTTTGGTTATTAAAATCTAAAGGATATAATGAAGATGCTTTGGCCAGACTTAATGGTAGCAGGGGTTGAAGTCTTAAATTTTGATGGGAGAAGCACTTAAACATGGACCTAATAAAGTAAACTTTAAGCATCATCAAAGTAACTTTGATTAAAGATTAGTTAGAAGTAAGAAATGATTATAAATAATTTAAACATGACACCACTTAAGCGACTAAATTAATGACGAAAAGATAACGGGACTATTCACACCTCTCGTTCCCACCGCTGCAACTCCTGTGTAGCCTGGATCAACAGCTTGACCGCCATAAAAACCCAACCAATGATGGTCAAGTTTATCCCGGGGGACAGTTAAGCTGTTATTGGACCCGCAACGAAATTAATCAGAAGAACATAGGAGGAGTTCGAAGTTAAGGTTCGACTTCCCTCCATTGCAGAGCGAATGACGGAAAGATAAGGGATAATCGTACACTTACCTAAATCTAAATATATACGAGTATAACTCAAAGATGACTGACTGATTGACTGACTGACTGAATGACTGACGTAGTGATCTATCAACGCACAGCCCAAACCACTGGACGGATCGGGCTGAAATTTGGCATGCAGGTAGATATTATGACGTAGGCGTCCGCTAAGGAAGGATTTTACGAAACTCCACCCAAGGAGGTAAAATGGGATCCACGCGTACGTAGTCGCGGGCGGCCGCTAAGTATAGTGTAAAAATAAATAGGAATAAAAATGCTCGTGCTCATTACAGTAAGTTTTGACCCTGATAGGACTTAAACCCGCAACTGAAGTTGGAATTTTACTGTGTAGTCTGATATGAATATCAAATCTCCATTGTATTACCAGATCAAAAATTAGCATGAACTTTACGTAATGGTATTATTACCAATAGACGTATCATAACCACTCATTATTTACTCACTCTATGTCTCGATGTCAAAATAACTCATTAGTCTCACGTGAAACCCAGCCAATTATTTCCCTACTCTATAGACGCCTCGTACATGAATAGGCGAAAATCGCTTGCGCAAACTTGTTGCACATTTTTTCCCTTATTTGAAACGTTGCGATACGATTTGTTATACACGATCCCACGATATTCGATATTTTGTTCCGTGTCCAATTTTTAATATGCATGAAGTACACTCCACCTGCAGTACTTATATAACAGTTCCTTTTTCATCGAAGGAATTTGGTGTAACATTATTATGTGGTGAACTGTACAACAACCTTGCCGTTTTCAGCGAAAGTATGCTGTACAACTGTTATTGTTAGTTTTTTTTCCTTTTAACCAATTTTGTGGAATCACAACAGTTACCGTGAAAACCGTGGACAAACGTGACTGAACTCTTTGATTTAAAAAATACCCACTTTTTAAGATAATAAGAATAAATTGTCCCAACAATTTACCTACTTATCCATAAATCCATGTGTCTCTTAGATCAAGATGGTCTGGTCGTCTTTATTGCAAAATTTATAAAATAAACATTAACAAATAAAAAACTAATGAAACACCTAGCACGACCCAAAAATGTCCGACACGCATGATTATAATACAAAAGTCATTAACAAACGAAACTTCAACGTTACATAACCACCATATCTCACAATCAACAAAACATTCCCATTTCACATTAGATTGACAAATCGGGTTATGCTTACCGAGTATTACTTAAGTAAATAAACGCGTAGGCGCCATGCTCAAGTGCTCAACACGAAATGAGCTAGGTTTGTTTCCAGGTTTGTTATTCACTCCACCGTGACCACAGCTCACGCCTACTGATCCCTAAGGGAGAGTTATCACGAAGAACCGTATCAGAAATGGTAGCATATCACTGCCGGGTCTCTCAGACCCAAAGGTCAGTCGGGAAAGGTCACTTCCTGTCGCCTCCAGTCCGCTTTCTATGACCATTAGAAACTAGTGCAGTCGCGTTTTAAAGGTCTCTCGGGGCTTAAGCTGTTAGTGACGGTTTGTGGATCACATTGGCACTTTCCGGGCTGTATTTAGGTTCAGCTTTTTGATCCATAGTTAAAATAACCAATTCTCCAATTTTCTTACTAATGGTACGTATAAATTAATTGCGCCTTAATACGTAAAAGTGTTTATCCATCTATCATTTCGTAAAAAGTTGTTGAATTTCAAACCAATATAATGAAAAACTGTTATTCGGAAGCAGACAGTAGCTCAATGCTCTTAATTAGTTTATTATTCAACCTGTAGCCAGATCGAATCAAAATTCAATTGAGAATTGAACAAAAACTGTAACAAAATGCCGAAAGTTAAACGATATAATACCTATCACTCACGTTTTGACACAAAAACGTTTTTACCTCAGGTTTAATTTAAACCGTTTAAATTGTACCTGCATAGTAGAATTGTTTTAATAATTAACTTAACATTTACAAAAGTGAACTTGACTGATAATATATTTACAAGACGTCCATTAACTAAACTACAGCATAATAGTTCGAGTAAAGTATATCCCATAATCATACCAAATTGCATTCTTACCCTTTCGTATAATGATGACATTTTACCATCGCACGGTCTCACTGTCTAAAAAGTAGTCACTTTTAAAAACATAACATTACTCTAGACTGGCATTTTAAATACTCAAGTAACGAGTTTTTGCAACAAATTAGTGATTACGCTTTTGACATTATTTTTTATGAGGTTGAGCAAAGTATACGAGGAAACGTTTCAAAACAAGCACCCATTTCGTGCACTGCAGGCAAAAAAACTGAAGCATGATTTAGACAGATTGAGCGCCGCAACGATACGATAAAAACGGATCCCAGCTGCACAATAGAGCTCAAGAGCAATCAAATTTGCAAAGTTTTTGCCAACCGGCCGCTCGAGCAATCCGAGACGTCAGATACGGAGCATGTTATCGACGCCGGCGCAATAAACCAAAATACCCGGAACTTGAATAAAAGAGATGAGAGAAAAATTCCGCCTCGGCTCACTGATGGGAAACTACACCGATTTACAGGCGTCCAACACACTCGTGCTCATGAGAAAAGTTGGTACACCATCAGTAATTCCGAACTCGCATTTCATAAGCGGCTTAGACTTTAAAGGGCTGTGCGCGGACGATAGCCGGTATTGCGTGGCATCCCATAAAAGGGAGACGATTCATTTTTGTTTCATTGTGCGAGAGGATTTTATGTAAACTTTCTACTCGCATTATTCCCATCGACAACCGCATCATTTCATACATAACTCTCATATCCTTATAAAGGTTCTCAATCAGACGCATTTTTCTCTGTTTTTGTTTTCATTTCATCCTCCCACTTCAAATAAGTTCTGAGCTTGTCTGATTGAGTTGAAGGCCTACTCTCATCGTTTCAGTCTTGTTTTGTTTTTCTGTTTCTTATACATAGAAAGATGACACCTATTGACTTTAATATAAAAATAATAATGCTTTGAATCATTTCGTGCTTTTTATGGGACCTGAACTGGTTTGTTAGATGTTGTTGTTTCCTAACGTGGCCAGCACCGTTTTTTGTCCTTCTTCATAATCTGCGTCAAAAATCGAGCTTCGGAATCCTTTTATGTTTGAATGCCATGGGATTTTATGCATGTCAGTCCTACCCGCAAAGATGCCGAATTCACGATTTCTTTGAAGTTGAACTCCGCATATGCACCAAAAAAAAAATACGATGTGAGGTAGAATACCTATTTTTTGTCGTGCGGAATTTAACGATGCTAATCTACTTTTTTTACAGACTGAGAAAATAACATTTCAAAGTTTTTGTTGCCTTTTATTACATCACTTTATTGGCCAGTTGCTAAGTCAAAAGAAAGCAATGAAGTTTTTTACCAAGGTAGCTGCAGCAAGCAAGCATTGGTTACTGGCGTACAGCACAAAGAGATTTTATATCAATAACAGATTGCAACTTATAGAAGCAACTAGTTTCAGTTTGTTATAGTGCACGATAACATCCGATTTATCGGGTTCTGATAACAACTGTTCCAATGAAAACTGGCGGAAGACAGCACATTGTGGTAGATTTAAGGCCCTTCCTTGACCATTAACTACTGCTACTGTTTAATAGGCCTTCCTTATTACCTGCCCACTTTCATTCTCAATAAAAGCTGGTGTGAGACCGTTACCTTACACTTTATAATTCCCAACAAGATTTATATTCACAGTCGTTTTCTTAATTACAACTCTAGCAACAATTTTACGCATTCTAGATTAATCAAATAACTCATTGACATTTAGATTATTGCTCCGATAAATGTCATAATAAAGTAATTAATATCGAACTTGGTGTTGCAGAGAAATTGTGTGAATTTGCATTGGCCGAGGTGGCTATTATTTTGCCGTTCTAATATCAATGCACTAATTCTTAGTCAAACCATTGGCCTGATAGTTGAATAATCCGCTCTCCGAAGCCCCGTTACGTTTTCAATGCTCACAGACTGCATAATAAATTTTGTAGATAAAGACACTCCACAAAGGCGCAATGGGATAAGCAAGAGCAGAGTTCGCTGTAGATCATGATGCACGATTGACAACGAATTGATATATTGCAATTACGGATTGAGCGATTGATATGAGCAAGCTGTCACGATAGCATGCCGCTGCCAGAAATGGAGGTTGTCTGAGAAAAATCTTTAATTTTATCGTTGGCTATAACAGGCTCGAGCAATCATAAAGGTTGGAGTAAAATATTTACTTGTCTTTTCTTTTGAATTCCATCAACATAATATTTGTATGAGTTCTTTTTATATGGAGATTCTGGAGAAAGCGTACAAAAGAAACACCTGGGAGTCGGAATTGTTGCAAGCCTGCATGCCTAAAATAACATCGATGAAGTAATATCTGTGGCACAAAGGTACAATGAAAGTGGCACGATGGATCCCGCCCACGGCTGAGAACGACTGTTGCCGCATACAAACGTAAAAGGCGGACTCTTACGTAGGTCTTATTGCGGTTGTAAAACCCCGACGAAAGTCTAAAAATCTGGAAAATAAATCTGATACTATGTGACTTATTTACTCCATAAATGGCCCGGTTTTAATGTCAACGGGTCATAAACTCAAGTAAGTACACATACCGTACTACAGTCACACCGGTCTTGGAAAGCTGCTTGCCTTGCGTAAAATAATTCGTCAGATCAACCACAGGTGGTGTATATTTTTACCGTACGAGTATCTCTTTATCTAAGTTGATATTCTGTGTACCTACCATGAGTTTACGTTAGTGATCTGTGACGTTAGGTGTGCTCGCTAGCGAGTACGTCAAAAATCTCTATGAAGATTTGGTTTCTTGAAAGTAGCCGCTAGGGGCGCTGCACAATATGTCATACAATTAATGTCAATTTTTTTACGCAGTCGCTAGCGAGCACACCTAACGTAAACTCATGGTAAGCACACTGGTCAAAAATCCGCAGTCTTTGTTTAGCTTTCAGCGATATTTCTTTGGCTATAAAGGAATTTTTTGCTAAAGTAAAAATAGCAATCTGCATCGCGAACTCTACTTTCATTGTAAATGTTGGACAAGTATATTATGTTGGTCGTACCGCGCCGGCGGAAAGCTGCTTGCCTTCACTGACCGGCTGCATTTGTTCCAGCGTAAACGCTGGCTCGAATATTTGCTCGTTTTTTACCGAGCCCAAGGCCGCGATGTATCCGCCCGAGTTCAATGAATTGCATTCATAAATATCTTTCATTGGAGTTCCATGCGCAAACAGGTATTCATTATGAATTCGTCATGTTCATCGTTGATCGGTGACAGTACGACGTTTATATTGGAAACTGGTATTAAAGTTTTCTTGCTCTCTGTAGTGATGGTTAGTGACCTTTAGTTTTGATTATCGGTATGAAAAGATTAATTTATGTTTTGAATAACTTTTTGATGGAGCTTTATTTGTAAAGCCCCTAGCGATTAAGTTATTATTACTGCAGATTCAGCTGTTTTCAATAACTGACTTTTAATAACTCTTAAGTCACATCCAAATGAAAAAAATCTTTAATAGTATGTACGAGTATATCCCAGTAGACCCTTTGAGGGCATTTTTAAAGACCCCAATATGGTTTGAATTGAAGAAGTGGCGGAAAAAACTCAGTCACCTTTGTCAGCTTATTATTTAAATGATATTCAATGCCTTCACACAGAATAATTCATACCTAAAGTGAACGGTTCTTATTCTGAACGAGATTTCGCGCATTCATCGTTATCCCTAATAGGCAATGCAAGATTAGAACTAGCACGATCAGAATCTTTATGAAGTTCTCAACATCGCTTAAATACACGGCGCCATGACAAAATTTACGTTGTTTCAACCGTAATATATTACGTTTACTACGATCCATGGGGTTTATGGCACCTTAGGGAAGGAACTAAAACACCTTTACGTGAAATGGGCTATACTTGAGCTAGTTTAATTACTTACATCACCGGTAGGAGGAAACATAAAGAAGTAACAACATATTAAGGCATTGCATCGTTTAAAATACAAAGTCAAAAGTTTGACAGCACAAGTGATGTGTAGAATAAGTACCTATGTGAAAACCAGTGTCTTGGCACTTGGCAGCAAAATGTCAACTGTCAAGATGATACTGAGTGGGTGACCTCTTTGACAACATTTTTTTTTCTCTTTTTCTTTTCATTGTATTTACTTTTATTAGCTGTGATTTTATACGAGTAACTAGGTATTTTAACCCCACTAGAACTGTCTTAGTTGTAATTCTAGAAAATGTATTCAGCTAGTTAAATTATTCACAAAGTTAATGTACAGTGAGAGAAACTTCTATACTTATAATTCGAGTATTCTGAGTTTGGTTGTACAAAAAATAGTGTATAAATGTAATTATAGTGTTATGTCGTTATAATAAAAAGTTAATAGATTCGTAAAATGATGAATAAATTTGAAATAAATTGGTGACATTTGCAGTGGGACTTGGACTTTCAACGACGCAAAATTACGAAAATTGAAATTGACGCTTAAATTATCTATTTAACAGAAAGCCCGAAGCTCTACAAGCTTCCTTGGAGCTTTTAAGTTTTCTAAATTATATTCGTGCCTCCTCTAAACTGCTTTACGTGTAACGGTTATTATTACAGTTAATTTGATGGTTGGAACTGTAGTATTTAAAGTTGAATACTAAAGTAAGTTCTAAGTAGTATCTTGTCAATTACCTAGCTTCTATCGTTCGGTTCATAAAGTGGAGTAAAACAGATCCCAATAGATTTATACTATAATTTATACTAATAATTATGTAAATATAGAGCTATAAACTTTCTTGACTCCTAATAAAATGATAGCTCATTATTATCATTTTCAACAACAGCTGTCTGTTTTCCAGTACTCTAAAAAAAACTCATAAAACTTATTTGTTTTTGCAAAGAGGCTTTTAAAAATCACTTTCACACGAATAGCCAATCAGACGCATCACTACATACTCACTCGTACATAGTTCAAAACTAAATTAAATCACTTTCCACTGTCTGTCCCTACGTATGCTAAAAGCTTAGATCTTTAAAACGGATTTTGATGCGGTATTTTTAAATATAGAGTGATTCAAGAGGAAGGTTTATATGACGTAGATATACTTAGTACCTACCCGTGCGAAGCCGGGGCGGGTCGCTAGTTAATTAATAAAGCAATCACAGCTCTCAATTCGTTGGTGTCAGATGTTCTATGATACTTGTATCTGATCGTAGCTTAATTACAAAGTTGCGCAAAGGCAGCCATATCTTCATCGCCACAAAAACTGGTTGTTGCAAAAGTAAATTTGCTACCACCCAACAACAATGGCGGAGCTTATAAACAAAACAAGACATGAATTAGCATTCGGGCTTTGGGTCACGGGTTCTCAAACTGTAGTGAAACATAAGATAAGTAAAGAAAGATTCTGCTAGAAAGTTTCTGTTGGTTAGGTCATAGTTTTGTTCGATTTAGACTCATTTATTCAAATTCTATTGGAATAAATAGAATGTAGTGTCTTATTACATGTGCAGTTCTATTCGTGACGATGTATGCATGAGTAATACGTCATAAAGAACACATTCTTAGAGAACCGTCCTTTCTCGCTTTGTTTAGCAGGAGTTAGCAGGAGAGATACCTAATAAAAATAGGATTTTACATTACATTTTTTTTATTTCTGTTGGGAAAAGATGTATCCGTTTAACAATAAACACTTAGGCTGAGTTGTACTACTTAATTTTAACCGTAACTATAACGATAACCGGTGCTTTTTGTATGAACTTTGACAGATTTTTGACGTTTGTTGATAGTGCAACTCAGCTTTAGGAAATATGACTTGTAACATTGACTTTTTAGGCAAGAAGATTTGGTTTTCAAAAGATTAGCAATCCGTGGTACTATACCCGAAATGCTTTTGCAAGCACACTGACGTTTATCAAGAGAGTAATTACGACTGATCCGCAGCCACCGTGATAAATCGATCAATTAATAATTTGCATTCCATTTCGAAGGTGAATCGACTCGATTTGTTCTCGCTAACCTGAACGTGTGTTTTCAACCGATTTCAAAAAAAGGAGGAGGTTCTCAATTCGACCCGTATGTTTTTTTTTTTTTTTTTTCTATGTTTGTTACGCGATAACTCCGCCAATTATGAACCGATTTGAACAAATCTTTTTTCGGCGTATAGGTAATACCTCAAGGGTGGTCCCATTTAAATTTAATAATAAAAAAAACAACCCCCAAGGGTGGAAAATTGGGGATGAACTTTTTTATACGCAATATCTCCGCCGATTATAAACCAATTTGAACGATTATTTTTTTGTTGAATAGGTATTATCAAAAGGGTGGTTTCATGCGAATTTGAAGAAAATATTTCACCCCCAAGGGTGGAAAATTGGGGATGAACTTTTTTTTATACGCAATATCTCCGCCGATTATGAACCAATTTTTTTTGGTCTCAGTGTACTGCCTACATTCAGTGGTAACATCAAGGTAATAATTAGTTAACTAAAAAGCAAGAAATAAGTAAAATTTTATAAAAAAAAATAAAACCGACTCCAAAAAACCTACACTAAAACGTAGAAAAATAATTACTAATTACCTACTTATTTATTAGGACGAATTATTAATATTTATGTAGGTATACCATGATTGATACTTTTGGAGTCGGTGCAGGCAAACTTTACATGTTTCATAAACTTGGCACCGACTCCAGAAGTATCAATCATGGTATACCTACATAAATATTAATAATTCGTCCTAATAAATACTTACTGGCAGGCAATTCGTATTGACATTTCGAATGTTATTGTCCCGATAGTAAAATCCATCCGCCCACTTACGTACTATTTTGACAAGTAAAAGCTCCCCGCAATTCCGGTAGAATGCAGTTTATTGTCTGCCCAGTATCTCGGACACGATTTTGAAACTATTCAATCCAGTTCAAGCATTTCACTTTATCTCTTATCAGATCTACAGACCTCCAATGTTTGTGGTTTGATGTTTCCCGATTTATTTACTTCTATCGCAATCTCTACCTAAATCTAATATTTTCCACCTGAATTATGCAAATGTGATTTTAGTTTTTACTCATTAATAATGCATTGTTGTGTCTACCTAATTCAGTCCACTAATGAACCACGGATATACATATCCAGGTGCTTCCCAAGACCTTTGCCAGATCGTCAGTCCATTATCACAGATCAAATGTCAAAAATAGCTAAGTAAAGAAACAAAATCACTCTTGAAATGGTCGCATAATTTAGATACTTAGGCTGAGTTGCACCACCTAACTTTGACCGTAACTATAACGATAACCGGTGTTTTTTGTATGGAGTTTGACAGATTTTTGACGTTTGATAAAGTCAAAGTAAGATGGTGCAACCTAGCCTTAGAGCTTTTTTTGTAAACTTACGTAACTAAGACATTTTCATCACAATTTAAGTTTGAGATAAGTACTATTGCTAACGACCTCAAAGAGTAAGCAACAACAGACACACCTATTTTTTAATTTATGCGTCTTAAGATAAAACGTTCCCAGTCACGTTTATTTCGCTAAGTAACTATGTATTTGGTTACAGATAAGAAACGCTTTGTAACAGTCCCGTTGGCTTCATAAGCTGGTTTAGGCAAACACGACATCCGCTTTACTTGGCACACAATTAGTTCCTATAACAAATAACAAATAATGTCATATCTAGCCAAAATATGGGCGTGCAGTGCGTGAACGCTAGAGCAGAGCAAAATTAGTTGGAAATTAGTAACTAACTGAAGTTGAATTTGAAATTAAACGAATGCATGCCACTTGAGTGACAAACCAAAGAAATTCAAGTAGATTGGTTACTACATAGGCTGATTTGATCTAAGATGCTTTCATCTTACTTTGTTTCATAATAATGTGGATTATACTCGTACTTTCAAGGTGAGAGTGAATAGGCACTTACTTACAGGGCAGATATGTACCATCCTAGACTGCATCTCACTTAACACCAGATGCGATTGCGGTCAAATACCTGCCTTGTCATACATAAAAAAAATCTTATACTTTTTACAAAGTACCACCAAGACAGATTGGAAATCTAAAATAACATTAAAACTTATACTTTACCTCACAATTTAATTTAAGTAGTCAAGGCCAATCAAAATAACTAAAATATTTAATGGCACAGTAAATTTGAAATAAATCAACAAAATACTGGATCACGTTTGATATCTGTCAATTTAAATTGGAATATCAATTGGCATGTTTACATATTTGCTCTAGATTTAGATAATAAAATTAGTTTCGTACTTTACTATGCATAAAATGTTACTGCATAAAGTACAGAATACGAACTTGGTGAATAATTTATTAGTAACTATTTATTGATTTACTTACTTGAGTGTCACGGGCAATTCCTAAGCTTCACTTCACTTCACCCTTTAAAACTTTGTTTTTTAATTAAATACTTACATTGTCTCTAATATTTTCTACCTAATGAACTTTCTGAAACTTACTTTAATGCTGAAATTATCACAAATTAGTGAGTTCTGTTTGTTAAACTGGTACCTAATTAGATTTATCCAATTTATTGGTAGTAATTTCGTTTAAATCTAGATATAAGTAATCTGCTATCAAATTTTACGGTAACAGGCAAAACTAGTATTTATAATTGGTTGGACGAATAAGGCAATGAAATCAGACGAAATATACCAGTGTACATAGGCACACAACTTTAGACTTAGTGCTCGTAGCAAAAATATAAAAAAGGACAAATTTTGTTACTCAATAAGTAAAATGTTAAAATGATAAAACCTTAGTATCTTTACACGGTTTACACCAATGCCAACTTAATCATGTGGCGTGATTTGCATTATAGAAATAAAGTAGAACCTGTAGCCTTATTCACGTAACAAAACTTTAACGACAACAAAACATTGAGTTGCGATCCTATCGAGTAATCGTTCTATCGAAAATTACCCTTGTCAATACGGATTTAGAACTGTTTTTCAATGGGACGACTTCTGAACGTCAGCGAGATCTTGACTGTCAAAATACGTGAATAGGCCCTGGCAATTTATTAATGAAAATCAGTAGTTTTAAATCCGTAAACACCTAAGCTACTTAAATATTGCCTCTAAAAATAAATATAGAGCTTGTGTGGCTCTATTTATCTCCGGTGCAATCTAAACAATACTTTTGCTCTGACATTATACATAAACATTAAGATCTCTCGAAATTATAAAGTGCAGAATTATACGGAATTTGTATAGGTTGTATAAACCCGGCACGTGCGAAGCCCACTCGTACAGAATAAGGTATTTCTTACACAACAGCGCACAGGGTGGTGCTAATTTTACCTAGAGTTGCAACAACTGTGTTGAATAGAACTTTCTAACTAAATGGTGACTGCAAAATCTAAGCTTGAACCTCATTTTTCTGTAAGCTTTGTGTTAATATAGTGATATAACAGTCTATGTAAAGATTTGCCATCGTAATCATTTTAAGATGGAAACGCATGCGCACGTCATAAATTTTGACTAAAACAAAAATAAATTGTTATTCTATTTGGTCTGAAAGCTTCTTCTGTACCTATTTTCTATCTTTTGGACAATCTAGACCGTTTTACGCGTTCTTTTTCAGCGTTAAAATCCATTGCTTTTATAACTTACAATATGAGGCCCAGTTTGACTTAAAACTTTTCTATCATCTATTTTTTTAAATAAATGTTTATGTTTTAGTTATGAAACATTATGCCAACATTTCACAAAACGTAAAATTAAGGTAATAATACTTCACTATTTTCGCACCCAGGGCGTTGGCTGTACAACCGCATCTTACGCAACCTCAAAAAGGGTGGTGCTGTTATTACCCCAGAGTAACAAGTGTCGATAGCATGACCATTATTATCTTAATATTTAAATGAATTTATTTATTATTTGGCCATTAAAATAAATTACGCAGGTGCGGCGTAATGTTTGATTTTATTTGAAGCGTTTATTTTCAGTTATACGATAACAGTTTTATACGCCGTATTTTACATTGACATTAATGTGTTTTAAGTTGGCAAAGAATCTAGTAAATATTATTTATCAATTTATTTATATTAGGAATACCAGACTTTACACAAAAGTAAGGAATATTTCCTTAATTATATTTATCGGAGTTTTAGGAGATACTTAACATTTTACGGAGAGCATGTAAAACAAAACAATACAACGAGGCATCTTATTAGTATTTTTCCATAAAACTTGTAGTATATTTTGCTGTCTATAAAAATAAAACAGTCCTATAGCAGTGCCTCTACCATGAGTTGCCATCGAAAACTTGTATTCGTATACTACAGTCGATAGAGTTTAAACGTGGATCGATGAAGTTTGCATTAAAATCATACCATGAGTTCAATTACCGTATACTTTACTCGCCAGCGATAATTCGATGGTTTTGTGATGTTATGTTGGTGAACATGTTAACGTATCCAACTTCACACTCTATGAATGGATGAATGAAAGAACGAATGCCGCTCCTTTCTAACTATATAGAAAAGATAGAGTAGGAAATAACAAAAATATCAAAAATAACACTGCAAAATTTAAGTGTCCTAGAACAGTGCTTAAAGCTGAATTAACATGATGATTTTAAATTTGTATTGTTTATTTCTTGTCATTGCGTTCGCGTCCATTTAGTGCAGTTGGCAAGTTTGACGGCGATAATAAAAATGCCCCAGCACTCATTTCTATGACAAATTTGTGTAATGTATTCATTATATATTCTATTTTAAGATTAACTTTCAGTTGTATTAGAAACATCTTGCGTTTTCTTTTTAAATAGATAAACTTCAGAATTAGGCGTTATACCCAGTTTGCGTCCACAAAATCCAAATTGCGTCCACCCGTGGACCATTTAGCGTCCAGCAGCTTAGAAAAGGAATATAGGGGTGATATTTTTAAGAATTAATAAAGAAAGATTGTATTTGAACAATTTCTTTATTTAACAATAAACTTAATTATTAAAAATCAACATTATCATCATTTAAAACTCACTTTAAAAAATAAAAATAATTCTTCTCAACATTGGTTTAAGTAAAAAATTCTTTATTTCTGGCCAAACATTTTTCAAACAATTTTTGACCTGGACGATCATCTTTGAAATTATTTTTAAACTCTCCGTCTCGAATTATTTTTTGAACAGTATCCAACAATTCTTGCTTTTTACTGGAAATCTACATTTAGAAATGTTAAGAAGCCATTCAACTACTTTTGTATTATTGTTCCATTTTCTTCCCTAAACTTTGAATTTTTGACGAAATTCAATATCTAATTACTACATGACGTGACATATCATTGGAAAGAAGAGAAGCTAGAGATGTTTTTAAGATTTTTTTTAAATCGAATTCCAAGTTGAAATTTTTATCGTGGTTTGTACCTTTGTTAAACTTTCGCGGCTCGTAACTAGCTATCTAATCATTATCTGGATCTGAAATTGAATTTATTTGACTAAAGACATATTCGATATTAATATCAAATAACAAAAGCGGTTAAAAACACGCGAGAAAAAAATGTAGGCAGTTTTTAGGTCAAATTTTGGATAAAATTAAACAAAAACAAAAATATCAATTAAAATAAAAGTAGCTCACTTAGGGTCAGATGGGCGAACTTGTATTCTTAAAATGACCTTACCTATACACATTAATATTAAACAGTATGTTTTAATNGATCTCCACAATGTGCCCGCATCCAGGTTCTTCCCGCGACCTTCACCAGATCGTCGGTCCACCTAGTGGGAGGTCTGCCCACATGCTGATAACATGTTCCATCGTAATAAACTTCTTTCCGACATAATTTAATAAAGAAAACACCTAAAATGACCTAAAACCACAATTTTATTTTGCTTTTCACACGTCAATAAGCCAGTGAGTTACGTTACTGTGACAGCTAAGGTATTTTTCGATGACATCTTTGAAAATTGCAACTCATGGTAAGTTATTTGTATGAAACTTAATAAAAACTTTAGTCGCTATCGTATTCATTTAGATAGGTTTTTTACCTAACGATTTGAGATGAACTCATGGTAGTGTTTTTAGTTTTGCTGTGGTTCAGCTACTAACCGCTAGAGGCGCTGTACAATTTGCCATACATTTTTTTACGCACTCGATAGCGAGATGCTCGGTAGGTAAACTCATGGTAGAGGCACAGCACTTTATACATCTAATACACAACGATTGGTTACTTTCTACCAAACGAAGATATCTCTGTGATTAAATAAGTTAATTCAAACTAAAGCAGAGTCATAAGCAGTTATAATTGTGACATAATCACTTTCAAATACCATCTCCAAAGCCTACACACATCCTGATTAAAAAAGGCACTCGACCGTAAACAAAAGCCGGCGTCTATTAGGCACAAAAATGCATGAGTCACGTGACGTCGCGGGTTTGAGAGCTTTGCATAGAGCGAGCTTGGCATAGAGCGAGCTTTCGCCGCATTATCTAGGTATCTTGGCGCGAACAATGGGCTGCGCATGCGTAACGCGTTATCGCGGATCTAGCTTGGGATAGTGAGGGGAGAACAGCCTGGTAATACGCGTGGGCGATGGAATGTAAAAAAATACAATGGGACATAGAACGTTGTTGAAGTCGGTTAAAAGTAAAAGGCGGATTTATTGTATTGTATTTTTCATTCCAAATTTTGTTTAAGATCCTTATTTTTGAACACATACATACACGTATGGTATAAATCTGAAGATTTAGTTGTTTATAATTTTTTTTCATCTTCATATTTTTTTTTTTATTATGAATGCCTTCCGTTGTTATTAAGTTTAATAAATAGTAGCTAATAGCTACGACTTTCTAGTTACTCGAGTCAATATAAAGTCATTTGTATAGCCAAATTAGCACAAGTTTGCAAAACTCCTGACCATCTGTTAAGTTTTTCCCTTTGGCTAAAAACATACATTACCTACGCAATCCTTCACACGTGCTCAGAAACCTAACGCATGTTCTCGCTTGCATCAACGTCGTTTGCATCAAATGGGCTGTCTGTTATATTCATACTGTGCTTCAGATCCAGCTCTTACGACACCGCTCGCCTAATGAGGACTCGTTCTACTTCTATGTGCTAATTGAACTCTACGGAATCGGGCGAAATTTTACCTCTAATTGTTCTTAATTGAACTCACGTTTCCCACCAACCGTTATCTAACATTTGACTTTGAAGTTACAGTTTTACTACGCCCGCGACTTTGCCTGTGTCGAATTTATTTCTTTTTAAAGTTATGATAGCAGATAAGAAAAGGCACTCAAGATCAATCGAACACAGATAGACTCGAGAAACAAGTTTAGTTCAGGTTTACGTCAAATTGAATTAACTGAAATTGAAGCGATATTGAGCTGCGATAAAAGAAAATTAATTGTAATAAGTAGTTACTCTTTAACAGTCATAGCATAGTATTCATTGTTTTTGGACCTAAAGACAAGCGAATAAGGTTCAAAATATGGTGGGGACTATATTCCTTTTGCTTTATAAAGGTTTAAAGTTGTGTGGGTCAAAATGCTACAAGTTTGGGGCTTGATTATTGGCGTGAATTAGTTTAAAGTCAACATTAATTTTACGTGTAATAAATTAATTTGTTTAAATTTTCGTTGTTTCGACAAAAATTAACATTGAAAATATCTTTATATTTTAGCCTTTAAAGACAGTCAAGTCAATTTTTATATGATAATACTTGAGTTCAAATTTACATCCAATCAAAGAGGTTACGCCTGCAGCTTCCCTTTGTTAATTAATCGAATCGGCTGTATGTTAATTAAGCGATTAATTTATTATAATGTATTCGATTTTGTCATAGATTGCTTTTGGTGTTAATTATTCCAATACAAATTGCCTATTATGACACATAATCAGGTGTGGAAAGATGAATTAGTACCTAAGTCTATCTTTAGAATGACGACGGCAAATCAAGCCAATCACTATGTCATCATTATGTGGTTGTAATAGGTAACGATTTTGCAGCAAAAGAATATTTTTTACTGTATATATGGAGTGTCCTTACCGTATACCGTACCTGTATATGGACCAACGACATCATAGAGGTAGCAGGAAAGCGCTGGACGCAGGCCGCTACCAACCGGGTTACATGGAAAGCATTGGGGGAGGCCTATGTTCAGCAGTGGACGTCCTATGGCTGAGATGATGATGATGATGATGTATATGGAGTGATGTTTTAAGTAATTTAGTATCATAAAATTTATATTAAGGAAAGGAAAAGACTAAGGGTGAAATAGCGAACATCAGGCCTCCCTAACCTTTCTGGCCAGTGTATAGTTTAGATTTATACCTTCCTCTGAAAAAAATTACAGTCGTGTTTCTGCAACGGAGACTGAGGCTGGGTTGCACCATCTTACTTTAACTTTCACAAACGTCAAAAATCTGTCAAACTCCATACAAAATACACCGGTTATTGTTATAGTTACTGTAAAAGTAAGGTGGTACAACTTAGCCTAAATGACCTGACGATGATCTATTGACACGTTAATAACCTTATTGTTTATTTGTTCCAGGTACAACGTATAGGAAAGTGTCACCCAAAGAATGAAGAGTAAGCAACGATGCTGGCAGCTCTCCTTTGGGTTGAACGTACTCAAGTCAACAGGTAAATAATTATGTTTCATAATCATGAAGTTCTGGTAGAGTATAATAGGATAACCTCGACTCTTCCTATGAATACCGTAAGAGACGGCTAAGAAAAATATTCGAACATGGGACCTCCCTTTTTGCGTTAGGAAAATACTTAAGTCCGGGGGCGCTAATGGGATATGTGGGATTGTGGGGTTCGGGGGCGCCGGTGGGTTATGTGGGATTCTCCCTGCCAGAAGGGCAGGGCCTACCCACCAAAAACCTGACGGGTTCCTCTGATGGCGCTTAGTGGGGTAGCACGCAAGTCGCTGTGGAGTCTATTTAAGACGAAAATTTGCACGCTGTGTTATCATAGTTATATAAGTTGAAAGCAACATTTATCTCTTTGTAAACCCTATTTATTGCAAATAAAGAACGCTATGGCCGTACAGCGCAGCGTCAAATCACCCATTTGCCTCTGGTAAATTAGTGAAAGCAAGAAGATCGTTTTTCTTCGGTAGGCTGATGGTAATGATGAATATTTATTGGTACTCAGTGTATTGCTTATAAAGAACTGTTACCTATAAATACATCTCATAACCGAGTGTCAATGAGAATCTACCAACTTGATTACATACACGACCGTTGAAGTGAATTGATATGAGTCGCGCTAACTGTTAACTGACGGTATATTATGTCTCGTAAGTACTCGTATATTATCATCATATCAAACGTAATTTGCTCACCCTTATTCCATGCGGAATATGAGTGAGAATTGCAGTGCAAATGTTACCGTTGATATGCCTTCGAGTGTACATGAATTTTATACTAAATCCAGTTTATATGTCGTTTTATAGGACGTATTATAAAATAAGATCTTGGAACAAAATTATGTTAAATGAAAAATGTGGAAAAAACACTAATTCCGGAAATGAAAAATCTCATTGTTTTACTTGTTTCTTATTAAGTAGGTATACGTATTTGGATTTTCACAATATCTCTACAGAATTTAAAGGAAATCATCGAGTATACCTAATTATTGTCGTTGAAAACTATTGACTAATTAAACTAATTAAACTAATTATAATTATCTAAGATCGAATACATACAGTATAGAAATAAGCCTACCAAATAATCGAAATACACGTGTATTCGCAGATAGTTAAATTAATGTTACGAAATTGAGAGTTAAATCCAAGTCGTGTAATTATAATATGCCCATATTCACTTTAAATCGAATACTGCCGATATGCGTGGGTTCATTTAGCCATATTTAGACATCCCATGAGTTATGTGTCTCTAGTCTTACTTTGAGCAATAAGTAATAGTTTCTCTAGATTATTCAATATGTAATTTTAGTGGTTTTACGTGTCCTAGTTCCAACAATTTCAAATAAGCTTTAAATGTAAAAATTATGAAGAATTAATTAAATATTACCGGTCTAGCGCATAATGTCTGTGCATGAGGTAAGGGAGCGGCCCGGGAGTGGTGACTTATGACATGACAGAGCTACACGTTTGAAGCACATCTGAAGTTTCGCTGACATTTGGCATCACAAAAACCCTCCCGTGCTGTGTGCCTACCATGAGTTTACGTTAGGTGTGCTCGCTAGCGACTGCGTAAAAAAATGACATTAATTGTATGACATATTGTGCAGCGCCCCTAGCGGCTACTTTCAAGAAACAAAATCTTCATAGAGATTTTTGACGTACTCGCTAGCGAGCACACCTAACGTAAACTCATGGTAGGTACACTTTTCCCTTATCTAGTTCAGGCAAACCTATGCTTGTTGCAAAAGCACATCATCAACAGCCCTTTACAGTCCACTGCTGGACTATGAGCCTCCTCTATTATAGTGGAGGGTTTTGCCATAATCCCCACGCTTGGCAGGCGGGTTGGAGATCGTGCAAAAGCACACAATAACACAACCTTAAGAACCCAGTGTTTAGCCAGATGTTGATGTACTTACTGGTCCTTTTGAGGGTTGTCAAAATATTAAACAGTACCTTACGAGAATTGTCAAAATCCTCCTCTTTACGAGTATTGTTCCGCAAACCGTTTGTCTAGCTAGACCCAAAGCTCAGACTTTCTGTTAGTACTGCATTGTCATACACAGCCCACGCGGATTCCCGTATCTACATTAAGTCACTTTTTAGCTTGACGTACCCATCATCTGATGAGGATTGTCAAAATCCTTAGCATATTACAACCACATAAGAAAGGCAGTATTTAGTCTTCTGTACCGGTCTACCACTAGGAGGACCGACGATCTGGTGAGGGTCGCGGGAGGTGCCTGGATGCGAGCGGCGCAGGACTGGTCTTTGTGGAAATTCTTGGCGGAGGCCTTTGTCCAGCAGTGGAAATCTTTCGGCTGAAACGAACGAACGAACCGGTCTTTTAAAATACTTACTAAACAGTACCTACCCAACGAACGTTGTCAAAATCCTCAATTTTATATCTCTGTGTGCTTACCATGAGTTTACGCTATGTATGCTCGCTCGCTAGCGATTGCGTCAAAAACATATGAAGATTTTAATTTTTAAAAGTAGCCGCTAGGGATAATTTTTTTACGTAGTCACTAGCGAGCACACCTAACGTAAACTCATGGTAAGCACACTACACACTGTTTTCTTAAGCAGTTTCAGCAAACCGTTTGTCTAGACCCAAAGCTCAGACTTTCTGTTCGTACTGCATTGTCACACACAGCCCACGCGGATTCCCGTATAATTTCGCGATTTAGCTGCGCAAGCGCTCGCTGACACGGTCGTAAATAACAACAAATTACTCAACGTTAGGCGCTCACACGTGCCGATATTTGCATGTGGTGAATAGAAAAAATGTATATGTTGTGTTGTGTCATTAAAGGATTTATTATGGGAGCCAACTATTTATGGGAGACTTCAAAATAGAGTTTGCTTAGGCTGGGTTTCACCATCTTCCTTTAACTTTAACACGCTCAAAAATCTGTCAAACTCCATAAAAAACACCGGATATCGTTAAAGTTACGGTTAAAGTTAGTAGATGGTGCAACTCAGTACCTATTGGTACAATTAGTTTGTATTGGTTTATGTGTTTCTATGTCTAATATTTACCTTTTTAGGTACTTTCTCTGTTATCTGGTACTTAACCTTAATAAAAGTTTTGCATAGTTTAGGTTTAAATAGCGACGTATATTTTTTTAAGAATTTATTTTTATTAACTTTAGTGCCAAATGTAGTAATCGATTTTGAAATCAACTTTACGATGAAAAAAGATCGGAAAATTTATACAAAAACACTTAAAAACACGAGTTAAAGCCATTTGTAAATTGATAAAGTACTTGAAAGATTATGTAATAAAATATTCATATTCCGCCTAAATACCTCGAGACAAATGTTCCTAACATGCAAATAGGTTCAAAATTATGACAATTTTAATGAAACCTCTGGTGACTCAGCGCCGCCTGTCGGCCTGTGATTGTATTAAACGCGGAGCCTGCCTGCTAATGTCTGTAATTTCTACAACACTAGTGTCACGCGACGTATTTATAGGACCTGTGAAATAATAGGTCATCACTAGTGATGTGGGAAAATTTAGTCGATTTTGCGTTTTGTTTGTTTATTTTATGACGATTTTCTTAGCCACATAAAGATAGAGCTTAAAAACTAATACTGAACGGTTACATCAATAGGCATAGTAGTTAAACAAGGCCCACCTTGTGGCCCACCGACTCAAGACCCACCTTGTGGCCCACCAAAAGAAAAAAGAAAACAAAAACCAAAACATCCACCAATGGACTTGGAAGTCCATCTTGATTTCTCGTATTGATAATGTCCCAAGCATTATTTATGCTCATACAGTCAGCGTCAAATAGTTCGTAGTAACTGTTAAAAAATCGCAACACCTAATTTTGCAACTTTATCAACAGATTTATAAAATAAACGTTACATTTTACCTGATAGGTAGCATCATAAAAATAATATCAGATATTGAAAAGGATCTTCTTAATAAAATTACTAAACATTTTTTTAAAACTCAATCGATCAGATATCGACCCTATCATTAGTCAGAATTCGAAATTGATCAGAAAAAGGTAATATTTAGGCTTCTAACACTAATCGTATGCGTATCTCAAGTTATATTAGCATGAATCGGCATTAATTATCATTAATTTATACACGATGACTTCTTACAAGCACTATCTCCGGTGCAATCGGCGATTAGAGGCGCTTCAAAGAGCCAAAGCACACGATGCGTTGCGGTGCGACGCCGGAGCGGTGTCGCTGCGTCGTCTTAGAGTAGGCGCACACCGTTGATTTTTCGTCGGCCGTTAGTTTAGTCGGGCAGTTGATCAGTATGGGCAATATGGGCATACGCCGATTCGATTTGGCCGATTCTTCATACAATATAAAATCGGGCACAACTATCGGCCAACTAAAAATCAACGGTGTGCGCCTACTCTAACATAGAAATATCTGTGACTCGTGTGCCCACGAGCGATGCGGCGCCACGTCGGCGATACGGCGAAGTCTTTGCGGTACGACACCGCAACGCATCGTGTGCTTTGGCTCTAACAAGAGACACTCGCATAAAAGTGAGCATGCATTTTGCGACAAGAACTTCCTTTGAAAATGTTAATAAAAGATTTTTTCAATAATTATTACGTACAGCAAAGCCGTAAGGCTTGCTATTTATTAATTACTCTGTTTTAAAATGCATCGATTTTTTTCATCTGCGATAAAAATGTAAGGGATGTATTGATCATAAAAATATTATAATGAAATGTATCCTTTACCATTACAGCTATACATATCCTCTTTTCCGTAGTTAAAATTCCCATTCCTATTTCTGTCAAAAACAAAATAAATATTCCGTAAATCAAACGCCCGAAAACCGAATTGAAATGCAAATTTGTATGAAATAACTGACTTTCAACTCCATCATCTTGTTTTATGGCGACACAAGATTGTCATTTGCCAAATAGGCCTCAGACTTAATTAAATTAACGACCGCAATCTTCATTCAAGCAGAATAGAGTGTCTAGTTAATATGAAGTGTTGATGAAATTGTTAAGAATATTTGCTAATATCCAGCACTTTAATTAAAAAGAGGTAAAGAAAATGATGTTCAAAAAATACGTACTTGAAAGACAACTGAAAATATTGAATGATTTAGACATTAATGGACAATGTTTTAGACAAATAAAAAAATGGTTTGGTATATTCACTTTTTTCGTAAAAAGTTACTTACCAAGGATGCCCATTGTCCAATGTCCATGCTTAATATTAACTGCAAACAATACTGTCTACTTACTTTCATTAGTATATTACGGTCATTTCACATGACCACTTAATTGCACAAAGTAAGTACCTAATATGTACCTAAAAATTAACTGCAATTCTTCAATCAAATATGAAACTAAACGTGTAATTAACCAGATGGAATAACAACGTTAACATCAACAGAAAAAGTTCAACAACAATGAAGGCAACGTTGTTACGGAAAATTTCTCCATTTGCTGCTGTTTTAATTATGCAGTTACATTGTTTTGCAAGTTAACAGAAACAATTGGTTTAGCAATTTTGACCCTTCATACTTAGGAGTTAAAAGCCAATAAAATGGTTCATGTATACCATCTCCTGACATTCCTCGGACACAATAAGCTCTGGCATTGAATGCGTCCTCACACGATAAAAAATACTTGCTATTTTATCAAAGAGGCACGCTTTTGTCCTTTTGTGCGAAGAATACGTTTAACCCTCAACTAGTCAATGGTATCCCACCAAAAACATTCTGTAAAAAATTAGCCAAGTCTCGATGGAGCTGCCTGTTTATCTCTAAAAAGNTAGTGTCCGACCGAAACTAGTTTTACGACCGAAACCGAAACCGAAAACGAATTTCGGCAACGGTGTCTATTTCGGCCGAAACCGAAACCGAAACCGAAACTTCCTTACAAGGCTCATATTTTGAATTTGAATTTAAATTGCATTAAAATTTAACTTATAAAGCGCCTTTTTACTCTAAAAGGTGTCAAATTATGTATTAAAAAAGAAAAAGAAGGATTTATAGTCTACATTTTTTTAATTACTCGCATTATTCAGGACATCTACATAACCCGTCCCATGGTCGGGTCTTTTACCTTAATAATTTCTCAAAACAAAATTGGTAGTACGTAAGTTAGTATCTACTGTCGGTACCTACTGCCACTACTGCCACTTGGATACCTTGGTGATAAATACTAAAATGAACTTTGAAACTCTGAATCCATAATATTATCACCATGAAATGCACTATAGTCATTACTATTACTAACTACCTAACTAATGTTTGTTTACGTATAGCATTTGCGAACCAAAAAAAATTATTGGTTAGATTAAACTTGATTATACTTTTATCAGTCATATTGAATATTTTTTTTTTATGTTTACTACCCGCTCTTATGTTATAACGACATAAAACGAGATAAAACTTACCAAATTCAAAACAAATCACTCGAAAACTCGCCACCGCAACAAAACAAAACTAACAGCAAACAAACAAGCGAGCGAATCACGACATTGACTCTGAATGGATTCATAATCATCATCATCATCAAAATCTGTAATACAGATTTTCTTAAAATCTACAATAGGCACCAGCTTTCACAATGATAATCTAATATATCTGTTAAAGATATATTATACGAAATGTTTTTCCTAATATGTTGTGAGAGAAATAAATAAATAAATAATTCACTCATTCAACGCGCCGAACATGACCGATAACAGCGCGGAAACTCCCGAATGCACATTCGGTTTCGGTCGTAGTTTCGGCAAGTTTGCCGCCGAAAACGAAACTAAACCGGAACTCGTGTTTTTACCGAAACTCAACCGAAAACGAAACCGAAACCGAACATTCGGTCGGACACTACAAGCCGATGTTGTTTAAATTTACAGTTGAAAACTAATTGAGTTTTTAATAACAAAATGATACATACGAGTATGTTAGTATGGTGTCGAATAATCCAATACAAATCTTCGTTCATACACATAAATCTTTGTATTTTACAGGCGTTGAACCCGCGACGCGACCTCTGCCATAGAAGTTTACTATTAAGGTACGCGGACCTCTATGCTAGGCAGCTTTAACATACATAAAACTAAAGTTATAGATGATCAAAATCTAATTAATCCTTTATTTGTATCAGTTCACTTATTACCCACGCGGCCACGCTATAGCTATACATATCCTCTTTTCCGTAGTTAAAATTCCCATTCCTATTTCTGTCAAAAACAAAATAAATATTAAGTAAATCAAACGCCCGAAAACCGAATTGAAATGCAAATTTGTATGAAATAACTGACTTTCAACTCCATCATCTTGTTTTATGGCGACACAAGATTGTCATTTGCCAAATAGGCCTCAGACTTAATTAAATTAACGACCGCAATCTTCATTCAAGCAGAATAGAGTGTCTAGTTAATATGAAGTGTTGATGAAATTGTTAAGAATATTTGCTAATATCCAGCACTTTAATTAAAAAGAGGTAAAGAAAATGATGTTCGAAAAATACGTACTTGAAAGACAACTGAAAATATTGAATGATTTAGACATTAATGGACCATGTTTTAGACAAATAAAAAAATGGTTTGGTATATTTGTTACGGTCAAAGTGATAAATGTGAAAATTATGAATAATCGCCGGTTATTATGAATAATTACCGCATGATTTGGTAAATGTGATTAATATGAGGTCATTTATGTGTGNGTAAATGCGAAACTTTGCTTTCGCTTAACTTCGGAACTAAATGACATACAAACTTGAAATTTTGGATTTTAAGTATGTGATTATAGCTTACTAGATGACAAAAATTTCTGCGTTCTGGTCTTATCCAGAGGTTCTCAAATAGAGGCCTGAAAATGCGGCGAAATGGTTCCAGTAAAGATGGTACGGCAGTGTTTGCTTCGCGCTCGACTTGGCGGGGGCACTGCCGTGCCCCCAGATACTTTCTTTATTGAATTTTGTTTAGTTTATAAAAACCAATGAAAAATGTGAACTTATGTATCAGAAATTAATTAAGTTTAGTACCAAGCGGTTAAAATATTGAGAAAGTTTTTAATCCAAAGTTGCTTCTAATTCTAACATTATCGTATTTTTTGTAATATCTACCTAGCCAGCCTAGATAGATTCTGGATTATCGTTATCAATCGTTGCTTAGATGCTAAAAATTTTTCACTGCGAAAGATTGAAATCTATAGGCATATAATAAGTAGGTACCTACGAGTGTTTGGGTTTTTCTGTATCAATCAGAAGAGTACGAATTGCATCAACCAAAGAATAACGCAAGTGTCAGAAGTGACATTATCAATCAAGCGCACCATTTTTAACCTAACGACGTAATCACCGGCATAATTAATAGACGCACCAAGATGTATGACTCGAACAAAACACCGTGGCAGCGTGTAAGGGCTATTGATGTCAAAGCGCGTCCATGCATCATCATTAAAACGGAAGGTGTAATTTAATAACATTTGAGCATCTAGAAAATTAATAACAAAAGAATAAATCTTATGATGGAGTATAATTATTATTATTACGAAACACCCACAGCTTCGGTCAAAGGTTTCAGTTTTCGAGGTCTCGGCTCTAACGATAGTCTTTTGTTTGTTTTAGAATCTACTAATTGGTTTTTGAAAAACTATTTGTCAGTAAGAAATAATAATTAATAAATCATTAAAGTCTTTTGAGGTTTCTAATTGAATAGTTTTAGTCGCTCGATATCATGGCGCGTGCCACTCCTAAGTCGAAATATTATTAAGTCTACATATAGTACCTACATGTCTTGAGTTGTGTGATGGTAAAAATAAGAAACCTTTTTGTATACAGTCATCATCATCAATAAATATTGCAACATATCTTCTCCATTCGATGCAACAGTGTTTAACTCAGATAAAAAAAATGGAGCTTTTGCAAAAGAACTATACAAACTCAACACCAATAAAAGCTGTATTAATTGCGAAATTTAAGCCCTGCGGCCGTAAGCTTCGATAAAAAATCTATGTCTGATTTTTTTACAAAGTTGCAAGCCAAATAAACCTTACACGATAACAATAAATCATATACATCGTAATTATGATAAAGATTTCTGCCCACTATGATTAGCCCGGCATCTAAAAGAAGACAAATAAAACGCTCCTGCGCGGGCAATTAACGGCGGCTGGATTAACCAATAAATCGCAACGATTCAGACGCTTGCGCATCGTAGGCTAGGGGCTGGGGTGCAATGTTTTTTTATTATTTTTTATTTTTGTTTTAAAATAATCATCATCATCAGTTACTATACGTTGCACAAATACGTTTAAATTATATGGTAGAAATAAGAGGTAGTTGGATTAAATTAAATGTATTATGTAAATGAAATAAATACTTTCTGTTATATGAAGTTTCATAACAAAGAGCATGTTATGTTATTTGATAAATCCACATTTTTACCTATCAAATTCTATGCTCAGGATATAAATCATGAAAAATGTTGATTAAATGAAGAAAATAATCCTTTTCATCCCTAAAATACTTACATCTTTCGTCTTAAGTAACGTAGTCATACATTCAACAAGTCTCTTCTCCTATAAAAGCGACATCCAGTCCCCGGTAATGACGCCCGATAATCGGCGACATCCTTCCCCTGGTCTTTAGGGCCATTCAAAGGCATTTTTGTATCTTCGTACCGGCTATTTTTAGAAAGATTTTTTTGCTTCCAATGTTACGAAGTAATAGGTCTTAATGTGTATGCTAGGGCATGTAATATCGGAAGGTTTTCAATTCCGATATTGGATTCCGATATTGGATCTCAATATCGGAATTCCGATATTAATATCGGAATTGAGTTCATGTACTATAAAATTTATATTTGGTTATATTCGTAAGAATTCTGGATTGTTTACAATAAAACAATGATTTAAATCAAAATCTTTCATTTGGTACAAAACAGCACTTCATAAAATTGAAGTATTTTAAAACCATTTTTACGTTATGGGTATCCATTGCATTTGGTTTTTTATGTGACAAGAGGCAAACGAGCAGACGGATCACCTGACAATGAATGGTTACCGATAATGAGCCTATATGCACTATCAAATAATTAAAGTTTTTTTGTAAAATCACAGGTATCAAACAAACTTTTACTCTTTCACTATATTACCCTGTTTTATGTTGGCGGAACGAATTTTAGAGTCATTCAAATCACTTAATACAAAAATTGTAGAGTGGTAAAAATCTTGAATATGCTAGTAATTTGTTCCTTTTTGATTATTGATGTACAACTCACAAAACCACGAGCCATCATCATCATCATGTCAGCCATAGGACGTCCACTGCTGAACACAGGCTCCGATGTTGATTTTCACAATGGCCGGTTGGTGGCGGCCTGCATCCAGCGCCTTCCTGCTACCTTTATGAGGTCGTCGGTCCACCTTGTGGTTATGAGTCCTACGCTGCGCTTTCCGTCCTTCCGTCTGTTTAGCGTACTAAGGCAGGACCGTTGGAAGACCTTATCACAATGCTCGAAGACCTTAATCGAGTTTCCCAACAGGTAGGCCTTCGGATGAATATGGAAAAAACGAAGCTTATGTCGAATGTCCATGTTGCTCCTTACCCAGTTTCGGTTAGGAGTTCGATTCTCAAGATTGTTGACTAGTAAGTATGTCTATCTCGGACAAACGATCAGCTAGGTAGTTAGATGCAATTTTGAAAAAGAGGTAAATCATCGAATACGAAGACGAAAGTCTTCAATTAGTGTGTGTTACCAGTGATGATATACGGCTCGAAAACGTGGCCTTTGAATATAGGGCACAACGTGCTATGGAGAGGGATAAGCTTGGTGTTTCTTTACGAGATCTAATCAGAAATGAGGAGCTCCGTAAACTAACTAAGGTCGCTGACATAGCCCGATGGATTAGCAAGCTGGAAGTGGCAATGGGCAGGGCACATAGTACGCAGAACTGACGATCCATAGTCCAGTAAAATTAATGTTTGAAAGGGAGTTGAGATGTCGTTCTTTGTTGACCAAGTACCTATGGCAAATGCTAAAATTAATTTAGAACAAGTTAAATTAACCATAAATAGTAAAGATATTAAAATATTTGCAGTGGAACAAAAAGTGATGGTCAGAGACATGAGAAAATCATTAGTCTTTGCCAATCATGTACTTTAGGCTTTGTGGCAGGTTGTGGCGAGTTTAAACGCTTTGTTTAAAATCTCAATTAAAACTTTTATCTGATTCCGATATTACGATATTGGGTCGCTCAATATCGGAATTGAAATATCGGATCTCGCAGTCCGAGATTCCGATATTACGAGATTCCGAGATTCCGATATTCATGCCCTAGTGTATGCACATGTAAATATTATGAAAAATTGATCAATATTTGCTACTATGGCCTTGAAAATATATTATACTCAGTTATAAATATAAATTACATACCTATGGAACTGATGTAGTTTACTACATTATTCTACTACAAAATGAAATAATCTAAATGTACTGAAACTCTTATTGACGCGTAATATGAAGGTTCTTTCATTTCATTACGTCTTGGTTTACAGACTTAAAAACAACAGGCTCAATACTTATGCTAATAAGGACTATTTTTAGGTACGTTTATAACAATTTAGATGCTAATATGAAAAAATCGATGCTCAACCTCCAATGTCAAACCCATCAATTATCCGTTTGACATTTTCTCATTAACCCTCAACCTTCTGCTTCACTTTTTAGATTTCGCGATAGCCGGTCGTGACGTGCCTAATTGACTAACGTATGCAGTATGCACTAGTCGGCATGCTCCAAAGACCCGTCACAGCGATTTGCCCCTTGTAGACATAGGTACGCTGCGTACTGCCTAAAATGTCCTTCCGCGTAAACTGGTTGCCACACCGCATGGTAGGGTTAACAGCAGATGTTCGAATTTCAAAATTTTAAATAAATTTTCTTTGAAATTGAATTTGGTGGTAATTTTTGACATTGCTAATAATTAGTTAGTCGTAGTCGTACTGGCTGGTGAGAAAAACTATGTTCCAAAAATTTTTTTAAGAAATTACAAAATGTTACGTTTCTTTTGTTTAATTCTTTTCTTTTGGAGGAAAAGGCAAAGGCATACGCCATACAGCCTATTACACACCTTTAAACCCACGTTCCATTTTTATTTTCAGACTTGATAAAAATTGTAACAAAATTAATAATTAAAATAAAACCTTTATTGTAATGGAATAATAATTGAGGTTTACATAAAGTAATTAAATAAATCGCTCAGTAGCCATTTTGTACGCTATTACAAAATGAATCTGCTGTAAGTAATAATAATGTCCTTAGTAGTAAATGCAGCCTGCCAATAAAGATTTCACCGAGTTCATTTTGAATACGGGATTAGATTAAAATAGTACTAAATACAAACAGTTTTATAATCGGCCGTCCGTTTCAGCCATAAATATCTTGGAACTGGTTTTGTACTTCTGTAATTCCCTAAGAGGAACAAAATGGCACGGACTTAAAGTTATAAGAAAGTAATTTAGCTCAACCATAACTTTTTAATGCAGGTAAACAGATTTTATCTCGCTTTAGAGTTTTGCTTTGTATTTAGAGGTCTTGAGGTTAATAATGGATTTGAAGGTGCTTTGTTCAGTTTCTATAATTGTTAGATAATAATTCTGTATAGTAACTAAATTATATTTTAATGTTTAGACAGTATTGCTAGTAATGACTAACGTAACTTTACCTTTCTTCAATTTAAAGATTCTATCAAAACATAAATACATCTGAGACTTATTTATACTCAAAACTAACTCAAAATCTTGATTACAAATCCATTTCTGAGTTTCGTTCTAGAACACTGGTCTAAACATTAAAAGCTAAATCATACAAAAAAGACAACGGCTTTTTAATCTATGAACCCAAGTCTTTTTAATCGAAATTGAATCATATTTTAAGCACAATAACACTCACAACCCTATGCGTAAGTTCGTGGTGGAGCGGTCGCCCGCACCATTCCACTCGGGCGATTATTTTACTAATTCTTACTCTACCTCGATAAGTAGTTGCACAACGTTACTGAGTCATCCAGCTAAAATTGCGATAGTATGTAAAAACGTCTGTATTCGTGTACTTTCAGACGTTTTATGTCGTAACAGTTTTTATAGCGAATGGTAGGGAGGAATTACTTAGATACTTTACTTACGTGAAAAGGTTAAAAAATGACGTCCACTGCTGGATATAGATTTCCTAACGACCAGTCCGGCGCTGCCTGCATCCAGGCTATTTGAAAATGAAAATGAAGTGTGAATTTGAATTTGTTTTATTCAGCGACACAAAACACATAAAAAAAATTACAAAAAAAAACTAAAACTGAATAAAGTAGGTAAATTGCGTGTCACCGAAACGGTATCCGCTCAGCATTATGTCGAGATCTCGTAAGGAACACCTTTTCCAGCGACCTTCACCAGATCGCCGGTCCACCTAGTGCGAAGCTGCCCACGCTACGTCTTCCGTAATATTTAATAATTTCAGTTTAAAACAATTCAATCTAACTGGTATTCTTTTGACTTCACAATTTTTCAGTAAATTCTAAAAGAAGCGAATATATCCAGTAATTTGACATCGTATACTTAGACCAGTTTTAATCTTAGTCATAGTAAGGGTATTTCTCAAAAAAGATCACATTCCATAGGCATTAGTTATTAATTAAAATTATCTTATCAGCCATCAAGAACATTTAACATAGTCCATTAGACGCAAACATAAATAATATTGTTTGTGTATTTGATCGTATCGCGAATCAATTTCAAAACGCAAAGTCAAAGTTACAGGGAATGTTAATTAAGTGTGTCACTTTAGTGAACTATTTATTATCTGAGCCCGACAGAAACTTGGAGCTTGTATCAAGTGGTGTTCAAACCTGTGAGTCTGACCTCTTTGGTCAAAATCTTTCTTGTTGAAGGATCAAAAAGAAAAAAACCTCACTTATGACGTCATTAGGTCTTTTCATGTCGCAAATGGAAGGATTAGCTCGGCCGTAATGGTTCTTAAGGATACTGGCAGCTAAGATCTGACCGTTTCGAATTTTGAATTATGAAAGAACTCGTTTATAGGAACAAAGATTAAAAAGAAGTAGGTACTGGCTGTTTTTCAAGTTGAGAAAAATAAAAATGTTGTTTTCAATACAAATAAAACAAATGAAACTCTACGATAGACAACATCACGTCGAGCTAAGCACTGTGGCATCTTATTTAGTTGTAATAGGAGTGGCTTTACAATAAAAATGTACAAGTCTTAATGCTATTATCTATACAGTCAGTGTCAAATAGTTTGTAACACCCAAAGTGGCCAAAAAGTTGATTTATTCCAATAGAGATGATGACTGGGTAATGAAATCGAAATTCTATTTAGTCCATCAGACAGATAATAAAAAAAATTTGGACACATATTTTCGAATTTTTTTCATAATCGAATAATCACAGTATTATTTTGAGTAAAAATTCTACTCAAGCGTGACGTAACGCGCCATTTCAACTCGATGTAGCACTGTTATTATTTAATTAAGAAAGAAAATAAAAAATATGAGTCTAATATTTTCTAATTATCTGTCTGACGGACAAATAATTGAAATTTTGTCATCTAGCCTATTGGAACAGAGAGACGTGCTGCGAACTTATTGGCTTCTTTGGTTGTCACAAACTATTCGACGCTGACTGTTTTATTTATTATAGGCCAAGAATTATTTGCACTAGAATTTAATTATAGGATGCAAATAGTTTGACCACCACTGGAACCAAACCCAAGCCCTCGCGTGTTCACGGTGTGCAGTTTGATAACCAATCGGGGTGCTGGATTAATACGGTCTACTCATGTTGCTATTACAAAATTGAAATATTTCTATCGCAGATGGTGTGCTATTACAGTCGTAGTCGGCGTCAAACACTACTTAGTGATTCAATTAATACCTACTTTGAGATCTTTATCTGCAATTTAATACACTTTTTTGGTATGAATAAGTCGACTAGAAGCATTCTTTAAATAAGTTAGAAGAATATTTTGATTCAAAGAGTTTTTAAGCTGTTAAAACTTAACAGTCGTCATTTTATGTTCCGTCGTGAATTTTAAGGGAATTTGTTATGGTTGCTAATTACTATTTTTATATTTTAAATTCACGCTTATAGTCGCTTATTAAGTCTGACACTGGGATGAACTCAATTTCTACGACCTACATGATAGAAGCAGAAGATATAAAGTATCAGTCAATTACTTACCTACAATTACCTAACTCCATTCTAGGGCATAGCCTCCAATTTTGTCATCAGCCGAGCTAGGATGCGCGCAGTGATATTCTTATCGACGCGACGTCAAAATGTATGGGCAAAATCGATAACTGCTTATCGCGGCGTTCATCCTAGGCTTACTGATCTGCAATAAAATTAATAAGAAAACAGAGAAAATTATGAAACAATCACACTCATGTCCTCAACAGGACATAGCAAAATGTCAAACATGACGTATGACGCGCAACGTCAAATTCGAAGTAGCAAAGGTTATGGCTGCCACCAGAAAATGAAAAAACCTTTGACTTCCTATTCCCCTACAGTTCTTTATGGTGCGCAGTAAACACGGCCGTGTGCAGCGGACAGACGAACTGACGGTATTGACAATGCAATGGCCCTTTGAAATGTACATTCGGAAACATAACTCGTTTTCGCTTTGAGCTCTACATTTTGGAACAACACTGGCTAGTTTGGAATTTTTGTCTGTTAGATAGACTCTAAAACTACATTTACAAAGCTTTTAGTATTACTTTTCAACACTACTACTCTGATTTTGGCCCGATTCGACCAAACTTTTATCCGAGAATAACTCCTGGTATAATTGGCACATTGACAGTTTCAGTATGGGAAATATGTTAAAATGTCGAATAACAGCTGACGATTCATATTTACTCTTTTTCTGTTTGATCGAATCCACCCTTAGTCACAATCAGCAGTTAATTTAACGCTTAAATTACAAGAAGTTAATTTGTGCCATAGAAATTACTCATATTTCCGCAAGCATCTTCTAAAGTATGCCACCAAAATCTTTATTGTGATCACTTCGCATTTATTTCTTTAGCTCAGCTGTCACAATAAATTTTGTACAAAAACATGTTTAAATACGTAAATACCACTTGCACTTAACCAGTAAAATAATGTGCGATTTCTATTACTAAAGCTTTAAATCTTAACCCTTTTCTCCCCATCTGTATAGATGTCCTTCGCATAACAACTATTGTGGGTTGCTGTGCACTGACTTATGATATATCAATGCCGGATGTCGTACAATGGTCTCTAACTACACCATACACGTGCACAGAAGGGCAATTAATCCCCATTGAACCCCCATTATATAGAAGGAGTAATATCTATCTATCAACAAGGGAAGAGAAGCATTTCTTAGAAAAGTATATCTACATATAAAAGCGAAAGGTCACTGACTGATCGACTCACTCACTCTTCACGAAATCTCAGAAACTGCAAATTTTGCATGGGGGTTCCTTTTAGAACGTAGTTAGTAGGTAGGTGCCCACTAAGACGGGATTTTGCAAAATTCTACCCCTAAGGAGGTAAAACGGGATCCACGCGTACGAAGTCGCGGGCGGCCGCTAGTAGTCAATATTATTACACAAGGGGTTATTTCACAGAGAGCCATAACAATATCTTAACATTTTATTAAAACTCGCGTACTATTTCAATTAAAATAGTCTCCTTATCACCTCCTATGCAGCAGCCGAAATATCAAGCCGTGACCACAATATAACTCATATAAAGTAACCAAATATAACTTTTTAATATTTTAAACTATTATGTTGCATTTTTACTATAAAATTAAAATAGATGTTGTTGCAATAAATGCCGTGAAGTGATAAATACAACTTTGTTGTCCCAAATAAAAAGAAAAAAAAATGTCGCGTTGAGACCTTTGCTTCTCTATTTCAATTTTATTGAATTTATATTATTAGTACGGGAAACTGTTAAACACATTACGCAACCTCTGCAGGAAAAAACCCTTTACTAAACTTAACTGTCATCTGTCATTTGCATTCTACTGAAAAGTCAATATTAAACTTCAAACTCTTCCCATTTTCTTTTGATTAATTTCTTTTCGAATTCCTTCTATCTTCTTCTGAAGTTTTAAACAATTTGTTCCCGGGATTATCGGGACTTTTATTGGATTGGTTTTATTAAAGGGTTTTTCGATCTTGGCTGTACAGAGGTGTTACAGTGGTAGAAATGAGAGATATTTTTGTCACGGTTCCCCAATCACAAAATTAAATGGAATTATTTCGATGACAAACTTATGACTAAACTTTAAAAAAAAATGAAACTTCTATGTTAACGAACATCTAGACACGGTTTTTATGCCCTTTATTGTAAACAATATTAGCTGGAATATCGAAGCGACTCACATCATCTTCATAAATAAGGGAATAGCACTTGTAGTATGTTAAGTGTAGCGTTTTACTTAACCAAAGAAACAGCAAATGCGTATTATCGTAAACTGCGTACTTTATTCGCAATTTGAACACAAACAAACCAATAAACTAATGAAAAAATACGGTATCCATGATATTGGAGTTGTAACAATTATTTCCAATTTAGAAGCCATTTACAGACAACACCTAGACCACCGCCATTGAATATGTAAACGTCTTAAATTTAATCCAGTAGCAGCTGCATGCATAATATGCAAATCAAAAAACTACGTGAGGCTCATAACGATTGAGTTTATTTGACCACACAGCTAACCTGGTATTAATGATTGCCACTGAGGCCGCGTATTATCGCTGATTAAATTGAAAAGCTCTGTAATAACATTGGATAATTCAACAGTAGCTGCTCTATTGCCCAATGATCCAAATTCATAGGGCCGTATTATGAAACTCAAAGATGCAAACTTGTGATTAAAAACTCTACCAATTACTGGTTTTATCTATGCTTCAGTTTGAATTTCGAATTTTGAGCATCGAATTCGAGTAGCTGGCCGTTACAATTCCCAGCTGCGTTCCAAGGTTCGACAAATAATTCGATATAAATTCCAATCGATGATTAAAAAGCGAATCACAGCCCTAATGTCAACTAACGGGTCCGAATTGAAATGCATTTCATTTAATAACACACGTCCGGTGACGAAACATCGTGGGCGGCATTCGATTGTGATTCAATGGACAATCGATATATTCGAATAAATATAGGAAGTGATGTTTGATTTATAGTGTCTTTTATCGCCATTTAAGATACGCAAAGCTGGAAATAAACTGATCCATAAATATCAATGGCCGTAAGTTATTTTCGCTCTTACGACATGGGTGGAGTGATAAGTTCTATTTCTATTGCACAAGCTGTCAGTAACCTTAAGGCCGTAAGAAAACAAATTATGTAAGCTGCTCTAATATCACCTTCATTGTCTATGGGCAACCGGTTTAACCAGCGGTTAATAAGATATGCCACTGACACAACCGTTCGAGGCACGAATAAAATAATAGTAGATAAGGAATAATTGTAAATAATGATTGTGGTAACATCAGAGACGATCGGCGCGGCGTCAGAAAATCAATTACTGGTTCGAAATTACGTAAGATTGAGAATAAATGCAATTGAATCTGCTTATTTTGGGTCTAGTTGTTTGGCTGACGGTAACAAATGTACCTACTATATGCTGAAGGTGCAGTAAATACAGCCAGCCCATTAAAAGCGCGACAACTAAATCAGTTAACATTCAAATAATCCGCAAACTTATGAGAAATCACTACAACAAAATATCGGAAAATGTAAAGTTTTGAATTCGTAATCAGGTCGAGTTATCCGGAAAATCTTTAATCTTTCAAAGTATAAAACTGTGAGTAGACTAATCATTTTGGGCTGGATATGACCCTCGAGTCCATTAATCAAAGAATCGGGGACACGGGGTGAGTACTTAACTATGTCTGCTCAAAATAGCAAACATCTCCGACACATCCATCAACGTTGATTCGAATTAAGTTTACGTTTACGCAAATCTAACTGATTGTAGTTTCGTTATAAATATTGCAGGCAATATTAAATGCTCGTTTTGTATAATATTATTATGGTTTGTTAACAAATAAGGCTCTAATCAAACTTTATGAGCTGCCAAACGCGCCTGACATCACCACGGATGAGCGACTTATATGCCCTTCGAAGCACCGACTGATATTATTTTTTTGATAATTCGGATACCTCCAATATGAGATTAGTCAATTTACAGTTATGTTACAGGTTAATTCTAAAGTTACATTATTAGCTGCAATACAGTCGTCGGTACAATACACAGAAGCTCGCAAAAGTTATGTAACATGATACTTATATGGTGCGTTATACTGTTCGCATACAGTGACCTTACATGTATAAAGACTGAACAAACTGTGCGCGAAAATGATTACGTCACAGACAAAGAAAAATGCATCTTATGCCTCTGGTATTTGAACCTATTAGCTCAATCCTTCTTTGCTGTTCTGCTGAGCATAGAGTCGTTCGTTCGTATTCACAAACGATGCTTGCTTAAGTGAAGCGGTACATCGAACGCACAGCGTTGCATAGTTCTGAGATTAGTTCGTGTGTCACCCTGTGCGCCCACGCATACTGTGAGACCTCATAATAAATAGGCCTACATTATTTAAATTTTCGAGCTACCTAAGTGCGAACGTAGCGTCCTACAAGAAACTAACGCCCGTATTCACAAACGATGCTTGCTTAAGTGAAGCGACAAATCGAACGCACAGCGTTGAATAGCTCTGTGATTAGTTCGTGTGTCACCCTGTGCACGCACGCGCACTGTGAGACCTCATAGTAATGTTTGTGAGTACGGACGGTTGTATCGTTAGTAACACAATGAATCATATGGCGACGAGCTCGTTCGTACTTAGCTCATTATAGAATGCATAACATTTGCATTTAGATGATTTAATTTAAGCTTCATGACACCCCATTTACTTTACATAAAGTTCGAACCAATTACTAGCTTCTATTGAGGGAATTCATCATTGCATAACAGTGAAGCCTCATTTTTAGGGTCATCATCATCATCATCATTATTTCAGCCATAGGACGTAATCAATAAATTGTATTTATAGTTAAGAAATTTTCTTAAATAACTTAACCTTTGTGCGTATAAAAAATACCAGTTGCGTTCCATGCGAATTCCGTGACTTACTTGACTTATGGTCCTATGTCCCCTAGATGGGGCAGAGGGCGTCCACAACAGTCCTCCATCTCGTTTGGTCTTGAGCTTCCGTACGTAATACGAATTCTGTAGTTACCATAAAACAAAGAAATTCGCATCCTATGTTGAAGAAAACATGCTGAAGTAACGCCCGTATTCACAAACATTACTATGGTGTCTCACAGTACTCGTGGAGGCACAGGGTGACACACGAACCAATCACAGAGCTCTATTGAACGCTGTGCGTTCGATTTGCTGCTTCACTTAAGCAAGCATCGTTTGTGAATACGGGTGTTAGTTTCTTGTAGGAAGCTTTCGCACTTAGGTAGCTCGAAAATTTGAACAATGTAGGCCTATTTATTAGGACTTGGACGTATTAGGCTGCGGCCAATAAGGTCCATAACCATTGAATTGGCCAGATAAATGGTCCCGTTCGACCACCAAATACGAGGAGCACAATAAACATTTGTCGTACTCTCAAAAGGACATCGTTCTGGTGCACTGGTAAGGCCTAAGCTATAAGAATGGCGGAGACGAGTGTATGGTGGTTTATTGACAATTAATCAGTGTTTGGAAGAAGAATGTTATCGAAACCTATCATCATTGGTCATGAATCAATAAACTATACATTCTTAAGAGCTGCTTAGTTGTACAGTCAGCGTCAATAATTCGTGACACCCAAAGTTGCCAATTAGTTCGCAACACGTCGTTCCAACTGGTTGTGTTGTCAACCTTTTGGCCACTTTGGGTGTCACGAATTATTGACGCTGACTGTACAACTAAGCAGCTCTTAAGAATGTATAGTTTATTGATTCATGACCAATGATGATAGGTTTCGATAACATTCTTCTTCCAAACACTGATTAATTGTCAATAAACCACCATACACTCGTCTCCGCCATTCTTATAGCTTAGGCCTTACCAGTGCACCAGAACGATGTCCTTTTGAGAGTACGACAAATGTTTATTGTGCTCCTCGTATTTGGTGGTCGAACGGGACCATTTATCTGGCCAATTCAATGGTTATGGACCTTATTGGCCGCAGCCTAATACGTCCAAGTCCTAATAAATAGGCCTACATTGTTCAAATTTTCGAGCTACCTAAGTGCGAAAGCTTCCTACAAGAAACTAACACCCGTATTCACAAACGATGCTTGCTTAAGTGAAGCAGCAAATCGAACGCACAGCGTTCAATAGAGCTCTGTGATTGGTTCGTGTGTCACCCTGTGCCTCCACGAGTACTGTGAGACACCATAGTAATGTTTGTGAATACGGGCGTTACTTCAGCATGTTTTCTTCAACATAGGATGCGAATTTCTTTGTTTTATGGTAACTACAGAATTCGTATTACGTACGGAAGCTCAAGACCAAACGAGATGGAGGACTGTTGTGGACGCCCTCTGCCCCATCTAGGGGACATAGGACCATAAGTCAAGTAAGTCACGGAATTCGCATGGAACGCAACTGGTATTTTTTATACGCACAAAGGTTAAGTTATTTAAGAAAATTTCTTAACTATAAATACAATTTATTGATTACGTCCTATGGCTGAAATAATGATGATGATGATGATGACCCTAAAAATGAGGCTTCACTGTTATGCAATGATGAATTCCCTCAATAGAAGCTAGTAATTGGTTCGAACTTTATGTAAAGTAAATGGGGTGTCATGAAGCTTAAATTAAATCATCTAAATGCAAATGTTATGCATTCTATAATGAGCTAAGTACGAACGAGCTCGTCGCCATATGATTCATTGTGTTACTAACGATACAACCGTCCGTACTCACAAACATTACTATGAGGTCTCACAGTGCGCGTGCGTGCACAGGGTGACACACGAACTAATCACAGAGCTATTCAACGCTGTGCGTTCGATTTGTCGCTTCACTTAAGCAAGCATCGTTTGTGAATACGGGCGTTAGTTTCTTGTAGGACGCTACGTTCGCACTTAGGTAGCTCGAAAATTTAAATAATGTAGGCCTATTTATTATGAGGTCTCACAGTATGCGTGGGCGCACAGGGTGACACACGAACTAATCTCAGAACTATGCAACGCTGTGCGTTCGATGTACCGCTTCACTTAAGCAAGCATCGTTTGTGAATACGAACGAACGACTCTATGCTCAGCAGAACAGCAAAGAAGGATTGAGCTAATAGGTTCAAATACCAGAGGCATAAGATGCATTTTTCTTTGTCTGTGACGTAATCATTTTCGCGCACAGTTTGTTCAGTCTTTATACATGTAAGGTCACTGTATGCGAACAGTATAACGCACCATATAAGTATCATGTTACATAACTTTTGCGAGCTTCTGTGTATTGTACCGACGACTGTATTGCAGCTAATAATGTAACTTTAGAATTAACCTGTAACATAACTGTAAATTGACTAATCTCATATTGGAGGTATCCGAATTATCAAAAAAATAATATCAGTCGGTGCTTCGAAGGGCATATAAGTCGCTCATCCGTGGTGATGTCAGGCGCGTTTGGCAGCTCATAAAGTTTGATTAGAGCCTTATTTGTTAACAAACCATAATAATATTATACAAAACGAGCATTTAATATTGCCTGCAATATTTATAACGAAACTACAATCAGTTAGATTTGCGTAAACGTAAACTTAATTCGAATCAACGTTGATGGATGTGTCGGAGATGTTTGCTATTTTGAGCAGACATAGTTAAGTACTCACCCCGTGTCCCCGATTCTTTGATTAATGGACTCGAGGGTCATATCCAGCCCAAAATGATTAGTCTACTCACAGTTTTATACTTTGAAAGATTAAAGATTTTCCGGATAACTCGACCTGATTACGAATTCAAAACTTTACATTTTCCGATATTTTGTTGGTGTTGTCAACCTTTTGGCCACTTTGGGCATCACGAACTATTTGACGCTGACTGTACACATAGTTTACGTTTACACAGTACAGTGTACCTACCATGAGTTTACGTTAGGTGTGCTCGCTAGCGATTACGTCAAAAATCTATGAAGATTTTGTTTCTTGAAAGTAGCCGCTAGGGGCGCTGCACAATATGTCATACTAATTAATGTCATTTCTTTACGCAGTCGCTAGCGAGTACACCTAACGTAAACTCATGGTAAGCACACAGACCTTAATGGTAGGTACTTGTCTTTGGTAGAATCAACGCCTGCGCCCGCTACCGCTTATGCACGAGTACTTGAAACTATCGTATAATTATAATACAATATTGCTTTTAACTGGAGCGTCAAATATCCGAGTGGCTTTCTAAATAAACAATGTATTTGCAGTGTTATCTGTGAGCTATTTGCAGAGAAATTGCTGGTTACGCGGAACTTGGCTACAGCTTTTACACGAGAAGCTATTTCTTTTCTGAGACTCTCTCTGAAAGTGGTTTACAAACATTTTTGTGATTATTTCGCTAGGTGAAATTAAAACTTTCTACCCTAGAGGACGTAAAGAAGTTGGTTATTTTATGTATGTAAGATTCTGACATAGACCTTTAGAATTTACGTCTTTTAGACCTTTAACAGACAATAGAAGTTTACGTTACATCAAATTACGATCTTCTTGCTCTAACGAAATAAACCCCTTTTGTAAAAATATCAATAGAACCCAAAACTCAAACTTTTCGTACCAAAACTTTCACGTCATTAAGTCCACCCTACAACAAACGAGCGTACGTAAACAAAACAGTTTTCCAAATGCATTAGCACATATTTCGTAACGTCTGCCGTGACCCGCGCTATGAAATCTGCGTCAGTACAGATAATCGCACCGCGGAAACCTGGCCCTGTCCGCCCGAAGCGTCACGGACGTGCATACATCAAGATTAAGTAGTGGTGTCAATAACAAACTCATGTAACCCCGGCACACCAAGCTAAGAGCATCTTATGCCGTTGCAATAGAAGCTAAGGTGCTGACTGTACATTCAGTAGATACTTATCGCCGTGTACCAAGCTAACTATCTGCTTACGGTATTGATAGAATAAATTCAAATCTGTTGCGACGGCCATGCAAAACGCACTACGCATTAGTTGCTAGAAGTCGCAACAAATCAGAGCAAGGCTGTAAATAAAGAATATTTTTCAAGAATCGCGCTCTAATACAGAAAGTATTTCATAATCAGTGTTTATTTTCAATTACGTATCCTTTAAAAAGGGGCGTTGGTATACGTTATTATCCTAACAATTCTTCAGAGGAATATTATGAGTCAGTGCTGAAAAGAAACAACGTAAGAAACTAAGCCCACCCCTCAATAGTAATTTTACGATTTAAAAACAATATTCGTAGTAGGTACTACGAATATTATACTTTACAGAATGTCACTAGATCGTTGTGCGTTAGACCAAAAGATCGTATCTATTCCAGAACGCACGGTACATCACTACTAGAGTAATAACTCATGCAGCAACAGTCGCCCAGGGCACGCAACCCTAACGAGTCTTCCAAACCGTTCCCGATCCTGATGACCAGTTCTCTCACGCGATCAGACCAAAACCGACCGTCCGTAACGAGATGCACTATGAATAAAATCAATGCACATCATTAGTTCGTCCCTTTATGACGGCTCTAAAATTCTATATTTCCCATCACTATAAATAACGGCTAATTGAACCTCATATTTGCTAATAGTTCAGATGGATTTGCTATTCCATCCACGCAACTAACAATGGTAGATAGTTGCCCGATATACGGCGGGCAGCTCGCTAGCTACGCACTTCGCATGATAACTGTACCCTTTACAAGATACCATAAATTTTTCCCATAGAACATGGGTTTTCATTAAATTGCGGCATTATTCCGCGGTATCGAAACAGCAAGGCTTGATCTTCCGACGGCTTGTTTGGGTGTGTTTACTTTTCAATTTGCAGGGGATCGACAGTCACGAGTTCACATCAAACTTCTATTGGATCTACGTTTGTTGGAACGTAAATGGGCTGTATTGTGCAAAAAAGGGTCGTGCTGTACTACGAATTCGTCTTAGATCCAACTCGACTTTATTACACAGTAGAAAGAGTTGAAATTCTATATTCAATAAAATCTTTTAACTCGGGCTATTCTATTTTAAGATGACGCTCTGCTTGTCTAGATTTGAAAACAAAAAATGACTTGGAGCAGTCATAAAAGATGACACTTTCGTTTTAACTTTAAACCTTACATACATATATTCAGGCACGTAAAGGAATAAAACGAGAGCTTTTGTCTGGTTGCAAAGTAATTTAGTTAATAGAGTTCCATATTGAACATGTACCATTATATCTTTTATTATTCGTGTTTCCATTTCATTCAGGCCTTTCAAAACTATATTAATATCTTCTTGTCATGGGAATTTCTGTCACTCAAAAAGAAAGAAACAATCGATAATGTTCAGTGATAGTGGTTAATAAAAAGACTGAAACGTGAAATGCAATTGGAATGAAATAGCTTCTCGCTTATGATAATTTATTCGCATTTCAATGGGCTTTGAAATGGCATTATGCATTATCATGCCTCATATTTGTATGTAACACGGCTTTGTATGTGTCGTGTTTTTATCTGGTATTTTACTATTATGACAGCATTTTCAATGACACTATTTTAGCATTTGACTTGAGTAGTATCGTGATCTTTTAGTACCTAGTAAAAACACATTGGTAATAGTACGGTAAATTGAAAATGTATTTGGGATACTGTAGTCACGAAGTCCACCTGCCTGGCGGTTTGTGTACCGGACTCCTAGGCCAAAGGTCGCGGGTTCGATTCTCGCACAATATAACCAATAACGTTGTGTGAAAGGTTGTTTACTAGGTGTTAAATTATTTATTTATTTTCATAAAACTTAGGTATTTCTATCCGTTGTCTGATGTCCAGAGAGCAAGGTTTTCCTAATGGGGATGTTGCCTGGGTCAAAAAGCAAGAGTTTTAATTAGTCCGTCATTTAACTTATCAAAAAATACTCTACACGTATTTTTCACTTTTTCAAACTAATGAAAATTTAAAGAGATAAAGCGCCCCAAAGTTCATAAGAAGAGGCCCGTGACGTCAACGCTTGCTTAAAAATGCCGCACGTTGTGACGTCGTGCGCAACTTCAACGCACCATAACTATGTAATTATTTGTTAGATTGACAAATAAAAATATAAGTGTCCAATATTTTTTGATATTAAATTAATTAAATTACGGACTAAAAAAATTTTTTTAGGCAACTAGCCTATTGGGTCTAGATGGCGCCGTGTGAAATGTCCAAGCATTTATTTATTATATGGACATTACACAGTTCTTTCAATAATAGACTTTAACACTACGACTTAAAAATATTTTTCCATTCAGACAATGCTCAGACATTTCTGCTGAGGCGTCAAAATAGCCGCCAGCATCCTCATTAAATAATAAAACGGTTTTCCATATTATTCAATAAACGGTACATAAATATTCAATATTGAATTGAAGAGAATCGACTGCAGTAAGGACTACATTTTATGCAGATCATTTACATAACTGCCATTCGTTCGTTTCAGCCGAAAGACGTCCACTGCTGGACAAAGGCCTCCCCCAAGGATTTCCACAAAGACCGGTCCTGCGCCGCTCGCATCCAGGCACCTCCCGCAACCTTCACCAGATCGTCGGTCCACCTAGTCTTCCGGCAGCTGCTATTTTTTTTTTTTTTTTTATGGCAACCAAACCTCTCTAGGAGGTTTATTTCTGCCAATGTCGAGTGAAAATTGACATAGTTATCAATAGAACGTGGGTGTTTCAGTTCTATTGTTTTTTCATAGATTCCGTGGAGTTAAGTATGCCCGTAAGCAGGTTTCAAGACGCCACCGGGTCCAAAGCGGGTTGTTCATACGACAACCCACTCGACACTCGATGCGCGCTCAAACTCGAAGTATTTCAATGTTTTTTGTAATTTACCACTTCACTGCACTTTAGAACACAAAATAACACCAAATTTGTACACTAAAGTCCATTAAATAATAAATTGAAACCATTAAAACAGATCGACCATGCTTCCCGTTCAACTACCCTCCACGGAATCTCAGCTGCTATTATTGACTGGTTTCTTCTTCTGTCATGTTTCCTTAACAATAGACTAAGGATAAAGTTTAAAAAATAAAATAGGTAATGGTTTAAATCAAATGTAATGTATGATGAAAATTGGATTAGGTATACATTGTCACAGTAGGATTTTAATACTTCTTTTCCCGTTTTAAGCTTTGACTAAACAGCTAACTTACATAATTACTACTTATTTATTTAAATTGTATTTTCCCTATTTTCCAACTTGTTATTCCTTTGTTCCCACACACCATGACATAGTAAAAGAAAACAGTCCAATCAGTTGGCTAAAGCAAAGTGCTGGATTTCAAAATGAACTAGGCACATTATTCGTTTAACTTAAGGTCAAGTTTGGTCTGGTCCATCGGTCATCAATCACCATAGCGTACGAAAGACGAAGTAGCTTTTTTGAACTTATTATTTACTGAAAATTAATCTTAAATGAGAAATATTAAAAATAAATTACTTTACGGTGCTGAAACATCTACGCTTTATAAATCCGATTGAAAAATAATTGTATCTCCATTTTAGACCCCTTTTGACCCAAAAGTGTTGCTTGCAAAATTTCACAAAATAAGGAGCGTACTTACATTTTATACCTAATCTAAACTGAAAACGCAAGCAAATAGAAGTTTTTATAAAAAAATATTTTATACTTTTCACCATAGCTGGCTTTTCTACTTACGTTGTGATAAAGCTAGGCGACACGTGACCGCGTTTAGTAATTTTCAAAGCGTAACTCATTTTATGACAAACAGTCGTTGGATTGGAGAGATAACCTGAATACAAAATGTGCTTAAATTGTATCATATCATAAGATTTAATTTTGAAAATACAAACGTGGGCGTGACGTAAGTAGGTTAATATTTCAATTCAAATTGTATGAAATGTCTCTTTTATTTATAAATAAATAAATAAATATCCTTGGACATTTTACACTGCACCGCTAGCCCCAAACTAAGCAAAGCTTGTACATACTATGGGTACTAGACAACGGATATAAACATACTTAAATACTTTTTTTTTGTAAATACATACATATTATACATAGAAAACTCCCAGACCCTTCACAGAAATTAAAATTCATCATTTCAATTTGTGCCCGGCCGGGAATCGAACCCGGGACCTCTCGGCATAGTAGTCCGTTCTGAACCACTACACCGAACGAACAGCTTATGAATATTATCAGATAGTCCTGTCCTGCTTATTAGAATACAGACTAACTATTTTTAAAATGACAGTACATTATCTTCTATTTTTTGCAGTCAGCCTTTGCTATCTTGCAATCAGCGAGTTGATCTAAATGTCAGACATAGGCATTACACGAGTCATTATTGAAAAATGTATATTATGTTAATTGATAACATAACCATTAAATACTCACATCACAATAACTATAAAGTAACATGTAGGATACTAGACTGGGGTTAAGTAAATACTTAAGCCCCAGTCGTTGACGTCTGACAAAAGAAAACAAATGACGGACTACATACGTCAAATTTTGTTTTATTACCAAACATTTAGCAGGAAAGTTAACAATAGCTTCGAAATAAACGATTTACATGAAAGTCCGTTTGACTGACTATAGTAAAAAAAATAACAGAAGCAGCAATATTCATATTTCCCAAAGAGTTTTGTAGTTTTGAAAAATATTCAACAAAATTAGCTTTACCTTACCTCACTTTTGCATAATGACGATGAGAAATGAGTACAATAAATAACACTAAAAAATGTGGCAAATTTTTCGTTGTAGAAAATATGCATAGAGATTTAACTCGTAGGCAAAATGGGCACTAAGAAACAACGAATGTAAATATAGCCATAAATTAAAATGTTCATCAAAGTTATTCACTAGCTAGAGGAAGTAAAATAGTCGTACTTACCTACCTAACGAAAGTCAATTTGACCTACTACGTAATGTAAAACCTAAATTGTAAATTATGTAGCCAAGACTTTAAAGATACGAGTACATCAAGCTAAATATTTACTTCCATTTTAAACTGTTTTCTGCAAAAAAAAAAACGCTCTACTGCGCCAAAGAGATTTGAGCAAAGAAGCCGAAACTCGCAAGCCGGGTATTACTAGCTCTTACCGACTGTAATGCCTTGCTGGATAACTGCGATTTGAAGGTACTTTAGCTCTTAAAGGATGAAGTTGTTACAGCCAATAATCAGCCTTATAAGTCTTAACGAAATGCAGACGTTTGTTTGAATTTACTGCTGACAACTTCGAAGTAATAAAATTGGGCCACGAAGTTCCTAAGATCATCATCAGCATCCTAACAATTTACAAAAATCTATTCTTATCAATAAATATCGTTCATTGTCTTTGATTCTTTCTTTTGGAACAAAACGAATGAATAGACTTTTTTTTTTTCAGGTTAAGGCTATGTTTATTTGGGATAGTTTGTTTTGTTAAGTAAGCTTAGTAATTCAATATTTATGTAGCCAAAACCAGGTAGCTAAGAGCAACGTGTAAACAAAAAAGCATTTCAATTGTTGAAAACCAAGTCTTTGTCAGTTCTTCGTCTTCACCTTCGTCATCCTCAGGATGGTACAGTCAGCGTCAAAAAGTTGGTGACACTTAAAGTGATCAAAAACAACCTAAAATCTTTCAACAATTAGAATTATTCTAAATCACGTAGGCGACAGCAACGCGTAAACCAGCGCCGCACTCTCTCTAAAATTCTAAATGCCCAAATTCAAAAAAAATACATACAATCTCATTCCCATTGTAACAAAGATGTGTTGCGAACTTTTTTGGCTACTTTGGGTGTCACGTACTATTACGTACCAAAACTAAAGACGCTGCGTCTGTGACACTTAGTTCGAAAGGCTACCTTAAAAGTTATCCAACGATGGTAAAACCAGCCCTTCATTTTTGTCCCATAGTCTCCTTTTACGACTTCCGCGGTAAGAAGGTGGTTCTATCCTACTCTGTCGGAACTACTCGGCTCGGTGACGATATTGGTGCAGTTTATTTCACCCCTTTTATACAGGCTCTATGTTGCTATAATACTCCTGATATATTACCGGAGCTTTGGATCTTTTGCTACAAGTATTGTCTATGCTACTACAATCGTATTCACAAACGATGCTTGCTTAAGTGAAGCAGCAAATCGAATGCACAGCGTTGAATAGAGCTCTGTGATTGGTTCGTGTGTCAACCTGAGCGTCCACGCGCACTGTGAAACTTCATAGTAATGTTTGTGAATACGGGCATGATACTGTTTTGTTGCACGGGCACTTAACTAACGACGTAATTAACAAAGGGGGTGTTTTACGAGTATTTGTAAAACAAATACCTAAGCATATAAAAAATAGCTTTCCGCCCGCGGCTTCGCCCGCGTGGAATTTTGTCTGTCACAGAAAAACTTTATCGCGCGCGTCCCTGTTTCAAAAACCGGGATAAAAACTATCCTATATTCTTTCCCGGGACTCAAACTATCTCTATGCCAAATTTCATCAAAATCGGTTGCGAGGTTTAAGCGGGAAAGCGTAACAGACAGACAGACAGACAGAGTTACTTTCGCATTTATAATATTAGTTTGGATAAGGTAAAAGGTTTGTTGTATGTTGTTATGATGTTAGTTAAATTGACAATAGTAGGTCAAATTCCAAATTAAAGAGAATTCAAGACGAATAAAGGTTAGTAGCCCCAGCACCTTTACCTTTGACAGACTTTGATTGATCAACTTCAAAGCGAGTAATAAAGTCATATTTGATATATTAACGTTACGCAAAAGCTATTTTGATCTCAATAATTGGCCATTAGAATCCATCAACAATTACGAATCGATGAGAAAACAATTTATAAACAATTTGATAGTAAAATGTCGTGGTGCGTACGAGTGTCCAACTCCCACGGTCTTGTGTAATGTATGGAAGTTTTATGGTTTACAGTTACCGTGAATAATGGGCAGTGTCACATAACATTTTGTTCCTATGACAATACGGCAGTGCCTATCTCTTGAGGACCTATTAAATCTGGAAAGTTGCTGGCATTTTCGGTGACATTCCTCAAAATTCTCAACAATTTCGTGGCATTGATTTTTAATTACGATACCTGTTCAGAAATCGTGTTTTGTAAAGTCATTTTCGTATCTGCTTCTTGCCTTTTCGATTTATAACTGAACAATTGAATCTTTTCAATATTATATTTGGGTTAGCTGTAAGTACATCTTGATACGTCAAAATACATTTATTGTTGTCCGATTACTTTCGAAGATGGCTTCCACTGATGCTTTTATTATATTGAAAGTGCTTTAAAAATTATTATAGATAAACTTTTCTGAGATATTTCAGTAATTTTCGTTCCCCTCATTAGTCAACCAAACGTAAGCAAATTATCATCTAATAGTTAATCTCTAAAAGCAAATATTAAAGTGTACACACACTTCAAAACGTCAAGACTGACCCCAATATTTCATAAGACATAAACAAAGCAGTACAGAGGGACCAATAAAGCATAATTAATATCTCTCAAAAGTTTCAAGTGGAGATGTTGCGAGAGTATTACGTAACGCAGTTCGTGCGGGAACAATACCACATCATTTACCATCGCTTGTTTGAATGATTAACTTCTGACACAAATCGGTCACAGCCAGAAATGGATGACTTGTAAGCGAAAATCTCCGGGTCCAAAACTTGGAAAAACTTTTCAGTTAAGCCGACTAAACGCTCAAGTAAGATTAAGGGACTAATTCCGTGAATCAATATTGGACGTACATTCGTAATGGAGTCGGATCAAAGATTCATGATTCTCCATGGAAGTTTCGTTTGAAATAATACATTTTGAAGTAAGTATTAAAAAAGGTAATGTTACTTTATCAATTGAGGCAGATTTGGTTAGCCGTTCTTGTATGAATAAGCTTAAATGTGACGTAATAAACTACTCGACCAAAAACATTTGAGAGGCTGACAACAATAGTAATGTCACGCGCACACGCAGGTTGAACGATCAGTCTTCGACATTGGGCAACTTAGAAACCTCTTTCAAGTGAGTACTAAACCGGACCGTGACACGATTGCTCCAAATTAAAAATTAATACCTTATCGAATCGGCCCACATTGTAAAACGCTACTTAAACATCCAATTATACCCTTTTGTAGTTTTAAAACCACGTTCGACCCAGATTTAGGTGAAGACACCAGTGATGGGCCGTTGGCTAAATGGCTGATGATTACATTAACAATGAAATCTCATTTGGGATAAATGGATGTTGCAAACAAAGCTTTTCATCAGCAGCTGTGTCTTTTATTTGATACAATTAATATCAATGGAAAGGACTAAAACTTTCTTTGAAATTTTCAATTAGCCTATTAACTGTATAACTATCATATTATTATAAACAATCTCCTCACAATGTACCATTTTATATTGTTGTACAGTTAGTGTTTTGGCGAATGAAATCACAGCAAGAAAAAATTCGTGCTTAGAAGTTGTATTGCGAGCTGCGGCCCGATTAATATCTAACCTCCAAATATAAACTATAAAAAATATGTAAATAGTAGCACGTTTAACGATATTACACAAGTCGTAAGCTCCTTCAGAACTAGTTCAATAGGTTACAACAAAGTAAACGTTAAAGGAAAATATTTATAATCTGATTTTCTAGAGTTTAGCGGCTTAACTAGGGTCGAGTAAGCGTCTTAGAGGGCACTTGACCGCGATAAAGTTGTAGCGTGTGGCATACTCAACCGGAGATTATTAGACCATGAGTAATTTGTTACATGATCGGAAGTTTTAATAGACATGTGGTCAATTTTGTACAGCTATCAGCTGCTTTTGATACTTTTAGTGGTCATTTTTGAAAACACATTGAATTAGAATGGAGTTCTACAGTATACGTCTGTAGCTAAAATAGTTTCTGAATGCAAATAGTTATGTATTGTAATCAAAATCTTACATGTAAAGCTTAATAATGGAGAATAATTTAAAACAGTAAAGGTTCCTATTAAAAGAATTCGTTTATAGATATCAACACAATGATGCATAGTAAAAACTGTAACCAAAAGGTCAACAAATACAAATTCTCCCGAGCATTAAAGTGAACACGCATACTACTCGTATAAGAAAATTATAATACCAATTTGCGTAACAGACCAAAAAGTTTTGAACGAATATAATCAGCATTTCTTTTGACAGCAACAAAACGAGAAATCTCAAGCTGTACAGCATAATCGTTAGTATAAATGGAGCCAGAACGAACGCACCGAGTATAATATTTCACTTTTGAAAGTTGACACGCATTATTCCCAGCAGAATAATGAAGCGCATACTAAAACAAGATGATTCCCTTTATCCACTCCAAGATTATTGTTTTACATGACAGTATTTGTACAAATAAAACCCGTGAAACCATTTTCGATGTGTGCGATTCGTTATTTATGAATTCAAGTTTTATTGCGATCGGTAATGTAAGACAACGGATGAATTTAAGAGCATCCATTGCTTTAAGTGCTCATATAGGATTTCACTCCGTTGAAAATGGAAGATGTAGAAAACTGAATGGGAGGCATTTGTTGTTCTAAATTCAAGTTCTCGTGTTTTTATAGGACTGTGTGATAACAATTTTGTTTGATCTCCATTTCACTTGTATTATTTTCATAAGTGGTCTCATAACTGGCCTGTGTTTACTTGCGTTTAAAAGCCCACTTAAGTGGGATTATTGTCTACGTCAAAGTAGCTCCTCAATCCATTTACTAATAGCATTAAAGCGGATTCCACCGCAAAAGGTTTCTCTCCGAGCTTAGTACGAAATCGTTTTAATTAAAATAAGCTGAAGATTGACTTAACTGAAGATTATTTACTCAGGAGTGCGAAGAATTAATTAACAAAGGCGTTGGATTTAGAATAAATACCTAACAAAAGTTACAATAACAAATAGGAGTTAAATTACGAGTGAAGTATTCACAAGTATCTTCAATAGAGTGGGCTGTACAAGTAAGGTCACAACCCTGGTCAGACTTTACGAGTTGCTATTGGCGAAAATGTAAGATAAAGTTATAACAACATTACTTCACAATATCAACAAAAGACTCTTAAGAAACTTAATACGTGAGCAAATGAAAGCAACAAAGCAGATATTCTTGAACCAACGCGTGAACCTATTTATGAATTTGCAGCGAACATGGAGTTCCGACGTGAAAACGGGAGAAATAGTGACAGATTAGAGAACACAAAGCGGGCAGATAGCGGCCATGCCATCCCGCGAGTAAGCTGATTTAGTGGGGCCCACAAAGCTTCTTACAATAAAAGATACCACGTTCGGGACTAGTGTTGAAAATGAAGCGGCTGAAGACTGACCGTCATTTACGGTCAAATTCGTCAAAAACGGTCAAAAAAGAGTCAGCAACTGTCATTTTTGGTCAATTTCATTTCAGTAATAGTTAAGTACTTTTTTAAGTTTTTTCTTAGATTTCGTGATTGATAAAAGTCTACAACATGTCATCTTAACTGAAATGAAAAATGGTTTGTAATGATTTATTCTGCTCTCTTTTTTTCACTACGCAATTGCCCCGCACCCCGCTCACGTGCATTATAGGTGGCACGTCAACTTTGATAAAGTCTTATTCTCTCATAATAATACAAAATCCCAACTAATATTATAAATGCGAAAGTAACTCTGTCTGTCTGTCTGTCTGTCTGTCTGTCTGTCTGTCTGTCTGTCTGTCTGTCTGTCTGTCTGTCTGTCTGTTACGCTTTCCCGCTTAAACCTCGCAACCGATTTTGATGAAATTTGGCATAGAGATAGTTTGAGTCCCGGGAAAGAACATAGGATAGTTTTTATCCCGGTTTTTGAAACAGGGACGCGCGCGATAAAGTTTTTCTGTGACAGACAAAATTCCACGCGGGCGAAGCCGCGGGCGGAAAGCTAGTTAATAATATTCCTTCATTTAAAATTGCATATTTGGGTACCTAAACAAATAAATGATTCGGTGGTAGTACAGTAATATTTGAGTCAAATTGACTGAATTTAACAGTAAATGACCGGTCATTTATGGCTTTTGACCATCGTGACCGGTCACATTCAGTCAATTTACATCTCTATTCGGGATTAAAATAATTCAGACTTCAACTGCAAACGTGCGCTCTGTTGGGGCAGTGATTAAATATAACCTCGCAGAGATTTATAAGTGTTTATTTCTAGGACTGCAGTGAGGCATCGTCGAGGCTTGTGTCTAGCCTTAATAAATGTTGTTTGTCGTAAGGGAATGTATTGTTACATGGGAGAATGGATATAGTGTTATGTGGGATGGAACAGCTATTCGATATGGGAGTACATTTTATAAGGATGCATGTTTTATTAGGTTTTATTGAAATATTTGTATAAGAAACTAAAGTATGTGTTTCTTTTTTTTTCAGGTAAATGAATGGTTTTCAGCAAATATGACTGAGATACTAACAAATGAAGGTACAAGACACATTTTACATCAATTATGTTAAGAATAAGCGGTACAATAGAACTTATCTCATTTCCATTCCGATTGCAACGGAAAAATAAGTAGCAACAATAAATTAGCTGCAGCACAATTTGTCAATAGCACAAAGAGTTCAATCTGCATTGGATTATGCCCCCATAAATCATGGGCGCAGTTGTTACACGGCTATTACGAAACCCTTACAAAGATCTGAACAAGCCTGAATGGCAGACCCTAATTAACTGTCAAGTAATTCGACATAATTGCTATTAAGGTACAAAATTCTGGGGGGTTAGGCTTTATCGGAGATATTTACAACCATACGGCATGCGGACATTGATAAACATATGGCCCTTAAGCCACGACCAAGTAATTTAGAGCTATTGTCCTGAACTGCTTGACAAAAGGGAATAGAACTACTAAATTTAAACATAGTAGTAGATCGGTAGTTTTGATCTTAGCTAACGACAACAATAATAGCGAATGTAAAACTATAGAATGCTAGCTTGTCCGCAGTTTAAAGTGAATCGGACAGTTCTTACTTATTGCACGCGTGTTTCTCGTGTCGTGTCTCTAATTATCTCTGTACTAAATTTTGTCAGTGGGTTCAGTGGTTTAAGCATGAAAGAGTCAAATCTCTATCCATACATCAATCCTTTCAACCATCCTCACCCAAACATTCACGATTATAATATTAGTAGGATTCGTAGCATGATGTAGCAAAGAATCTATCGCTAGTTCTCTCCAGCAATTGCTATTATTGTGTGGCTCTTTTTGCCAAAGCGATTCAGGAAGACGATCGATTCCTTTGCGTGTGTGGCTCATCAAAGAGTGGTGTATTGTACGGATGGAGTATCGATGCGGCTTTCAAGTGCATCTCGATACGTTTAGCCGATTATGTGTTCTCGGCTATTAGGCATAACATAGAAAGGTAGAGAGGAGCTAACTGTCACTCACTAAACGAGAAATTCTGCAGATTGTAGGTAATGCGTTTCATTTTAATGTGAGATAAAGGCAACTAAATTTTTCAAATTTTTTTTATCAATAACGAGGAAGCTCTTAGCTTGTATCTCACCTGATGGTAAGTGATGATTAGGCCGAAGGTGGAACTCTCGTTGTTTCCTCATCAAAAATACCATAATGTTGCCGTTGTCTAAAATTATGATGCACAAGCTTTATTTGTAAGCTCATTGGTAAATGTAGAAAGTTTAATGCATATTAAAATGCAGTCTAGAATGATACATACCTACCTACCCTACCTATTCACTCTCGCCTTGAAGAGAATCGGAAGCTACTTAAAAAAATAAATCTGGGTTTTTAGACTGAGACTGAAATTATAATTGAGCAGGACTTGATAAGGTTTACTGTTCGTTCGTTCGTTTCATCCAAATGACGTCCACCGCTGGACAAAGGCCTCCCCCAAGGTTTTCCACAATGAACGGTCCTGCGCTGCCCGCATCCAGGCTCTTCCTTTACCAGATCGGTCCACCTAGTAGAAGGCTTACTGTATTGGCTTCAGTTATGTTTCGTCGCTTCGGCAGCGTTCGCTGCGAGCGATCCGAGATGCAGCAGACAACGACGATCGCATCGCGTTCGCACGCATATTACCGCCGCTCGCGCAGCCGCGGGCAGTACAGCGCCCTAACAGTACTACCCGTGATTAGACGCCACACGATATCGCCTATTGTCGGTACACGATCGCCTGTACCTCTTGAAATTGCGGAAATGGACACGGCCCTCGCACCCACTCCGCTAGCGGGACATTTCAATTGCAGCCCTGCCTGGTGGGCAAATATCTCTAATGGAATAGAATTGTCCTTGCGCCGCAGCAGAGAATTCATTAACGTGCGGAGATTTACACAACTAGAAGTTAACGCGAAAACCCAAACGGTGCAATTACTTTAACGATTGTGGAACATGCACTGTGCTTAGTTTAATCACTATTTATTTACGCTCCGTTGAAGCTACCTGCACTTTAAGTTCCTTTGTAAACGCGTGTACTATAAGATAGTTGAATAACTTTGTACAAGATTTGATCGTTAATCAACAAGTCCCGTGGGTCTATTTATTACGATCGTAGTTTAAAACGATTTTACATTTTAAAACTGTGGTCAATAGCCATAAAATGGTGACGCAAGGACATTAGTAAGCGTCGAAGTGTCCTTGTTTACGAGCTGCCTAATGAGAAATGCCATCGGCTGGGAACTGGTGCGTGACTAACGAATGCCCGGTCCTCTAACTCAACACTCACTCGGTAATATATTGAAGAAAGGCTCCGGAAAGCAATTTCGTTCCAACGTTATTATAGACCGAGCAAGGAACCTAAGTACAGTACGTTACAGCGTTAAAGCAGAAAATGCTGCCAGTATTAAAGTACAAAAAGTTTTATCCAATTTCTGCCTTGAAACTTGAAGTCAAATAACATTAGATTTTAACGTACTTTCAGTTTTCTATCCTGCGAAATTTAAGTTGTTATTATGTTAACAAGTTAATGGGTAATATTTTAGATATCCCGCCATCCTATCTCTTACCGTAGTTACTTCCTTGCGAAGCTTTTATCCTTAATCTTCTATACTTCGCGATCAATTTGAGGGGTTTCTGTTAAATGTGCAGCTCTATTAAAGATAGTATTGTAAGGCTCGGAGGAATAATCTCGGAGAGCCCAGCCTGCGGTGGGCGATTGCTCAATTGTCTCTCGATGTTCCACGACCGAGCAGAAATGGCTCGCCATCGATATCGTAACTAACACTCATATCTCAACGCCGACACTTGAATGTGAATTTGCTTTTGCTATAAATATCCCCATCTTATCTACTCACACAAATTTTGTTGCAAATATCAACATTTTACGTTCCAAGCTTTCGAAAACTAAGAACGGCTCGGACTTTTACATTTGAACAGACGCTCAGGAATCCATCCTTTTTCTAGCAATAAAAATAGAACCAAAATATTTACACTCAAACGCAATCAACAAAAACTCCCACACCATCTAGAACAATCAATCTTCGGGACTCTGAAAGGAGGCTCAATCAAAACAAAATACGGAGAAGCAGAGACCGGATAAAGGGCCCTATAAATCATAAAATCAAGCCCCATTCAAGGCGGTTTATTCGGTCGGGAGAAAAAAATTGACCCTGGCTCCTTCGAGCATTGTTAGCTGTCGGCCCGGCCTAAGGGTGCATCTCCAATTTGTCCTCCATTCGAATAATCAACGCCCGAATGTTATTTATTGCCTCATTAAAATTTCGATAATCACACACATTTTTTACCCTCACCACTTTGTAAGACATACCATGGGCTGGTATAGTTCGTTATAGGGTAAACCAGAGAGTGATTGCCCACTGGTAGTGATTGCCCGCTTTAAGAATAATATTGTCAGGTGCTGACTTTGAATCCCTCTAGTTAGATTTGAATTTACTAAGTAGATGGCTCCGAGATCAATGTACAGTAGATTTAAAATTTACAATAGGAAACACTTAAAAAAAACAGTTATGGCGGATTTTGTCAAGACGGGTGAAAATGTTACTCAAACAGGTAAAGACTTTAACAATTTTACTAAGGAATTACTTGCTTAGAGGTTAAATTTTTGTTGCAAGTTATTTAATATTCAAGTAATGATGTATAGTCATGATGAAATTATAAGTGTTTTCTCCATTATCAATGAAAATAACTGATAAAATTTGATTTCTAACGGTCATTTTAAGGGTGGGTAATCACTGCACGTAAATCAGTATATTTTTAGTTATTGCCCACCATCATTTCAGTTATTGCCATATGTTAATGTATAGTTATTGCCCAGGGAAATTATTATTAGAGTGTTGCCACCATGCAGTAGCAGTGTTTAAGTTGCTCATTGCTAGACTTGTTTTGCAATTTACAGGAAATTTAAATATTGAAATGGCTTTTATGTTTCATTTTCAGTATGCCAAAGGCTCCAAAAGTTCAATATAGCATAGAAAATTTGCAAAAAGCGATCGAAGTTGTACAAGATGTATCCAACAATTTATCTACAAGATAAATTGCTGAAAAATATGGTTTGCCTTGAAAAAATTTATAAAAATTCAAACGCAAATACAAAAAATGAAAATCCTACGTTAAATCTACTAGTGAAAATGTTAATTGTAAGGAAATAGATACAACTTTAGGGAAGAATAACGAACAGCTAATTGAACATTCTGAGCAACCACTTGAACTGATATCAAAGAAGATAAAAAAATAAATACATATAAAAACATATAAAATTCAAATTTTTGCATCATCTATGTTTTGAAGTAGATGATTTGTCTCTACCGATTCTGACTCATGAACATCAGCTCAAGAAATATTTGATAATATAGTTAATAAGGCCAAACGCAATTTATTTTGAAATTTTTAAGACTGTACTACTAGAATTTAAGTTTAAAGTTTTGTTTTGTTTATTTAAAGCCTATTTTGTTATTTTAAAATTGATTATTTTGTTTTAAGATACTGGGCAATTACTGTGCTTTGATGTGGGCAATTAGTGTAAGTAATGGGCAATGACTGTACTTTTTGGAGGATTTTAAATTTATTTCAATATTTTCTAAGTTACGTAAGTTTTAACTAAAAACTGTTAATATTCTGTTTAACAGTTTATTGAGTTATAAGAAAAAAGTCATAAATGGTCGATAATTAAAATACTTTCTTTAATTTTTCATTTCAATGTGTTTGAAATCTTTAAGTGGGCAATAGCTATACGGTTTACCCTACGGTGCGTAGGATGATTTTAATTGGATATCACTTTACAAGACGCAGTCTCGCTTATAATAACTATTACAATTCAAATTATATTGATTTTATTCACGCTAGGTCGTCCTACTTCTGTGGTATTCGTTATTGCGCATTTAAATCTTGACTGTAATGGTCATTGGCTTTGAGATACAATTTTAATACAAAATCTGGGCAATATTGCAAGCAATATCGGGAGTGCTGATACCTGTACATATAGTAGCAATATTCCCGACGCCTTGCTAGCTCCACTCATGACTTGTAGTTTTAATAGAGTATTGTGATTTTTAATGGACAGATCCTTAGACCGAGCGATGCATTGTTTTATTATGGTGGTGTTATCAGGCGGGCACGCTTCCCGCTCGGGTCGATTAACCTCTGCTCCCGCGCAGCGCTGAGACGTCTGACCCTACTCAATTACATTTTTACCCTAGAGACAGGTACAATGGGCCCCTGATTGATTCACGTCGCGTCTACCTGCCGTGATACGACTTGTACAGGACGTCCGGAGAATAACAATATTCAATATCGCTTTGAATTTACAAGGAATGGGAAATTCATGGTAATATCGTCTGTGTATTTTTATAGGATTTAAAATATTCGTTAACTTCTTTTCGATTACATTTTCGTAAAATTTTGTATTGTTTAAAAATATATTTGAACTAAATGATGGGTAGAGGTTTGAAGTTTTAAATACATATTCAGATGATTGATGCTACACTTAAGGAAAAAGTCGTAAACTTATATGAATATGTTTCCTGTAACTAACAGTGTTAGTGGCTATAAATAACCTTCCGGCGAACATCCCTATACATAAGAATCTCATATCCTTGAAGATAATAAATATGTTGTATTTGTAAAAGTATCTTATGGCGTGTAAAACCTTAAACGCACCGTGTAAAATAACTCATTCTAAGACTTACACGTGTCTTCTATTCCTATCTTATTTTATTTATAAACAAAGTCATGTGTATACTCGTATGTTTGTCTAACACCATCTGTAATTTGTACGCAAAAAATCTATCTAGTCTTCTATTTAGATAAGATGCAGTTTTGTAACCTTTAAATAACGTATTGTAGACAAAGATAGAAAACTCAATCGTATTTTTTTTTAATTTTCATCCTCTATTCTTCTTCCTTTTCAAACTCAACTCTTTCCTACTTTTAGATACAAAATATTTTAAATGGCCATCAAGAAAATACACTGTCGTCTAGCTTCAAAATCTCAGTCGTTAAAATAATTGAAACGCTAAGAGCAGTGTTGGAACACGGTCGGTCACAACTCCCCGGGGTACGTAAGTTCTGCTTATCACGCGGAATATGCAAAATTCGTTCCAATCTACTAGACAATACATATACTCCGCTTCAATCTGAAAACCTAGGGTTATAGTTCATGCCACTACATCGCTCTGGGAAGGCAAGTCGTCCGTTATATCGCGGATCGTAATGGAAGTGGGGAAAGTGGGTTCGTGGGGTGAAGCTTAAAGCTCAAAGCTCGAATCTGGAATGATCTTGTCTTGCATTAGGTGTAAGGGTCGATGGTTATGGGAAAACTGATAAAATACTCGGGGTTTTCTTCAAGTACCAAAACGAAACCAGATAACAACCAAGTCTTAGATGATAACTATTTTTTATTTTTTTTCCTCCAATAATACCTGAGGTACAACATAATGTAAGGTTACTTCAGTCACTATTTTACTCAAAGTATTATTTTTTGTTAGTACAATCCAAAGTATTTATTTACTTACAGAAATTAGTAAAATCAGGTCAAAATTCATGATATGAGGAATAAATATCTAAAGAGTATTATTGTGATTTATTTTGTAAGATAAAGGTGAAACGCAGACTTAGAACCAAAAAAATATTTGTAAAACAACAGCAATTTCTTAATCTAATCTGTTTCACTGGCTTTTTCTATACGACATCTTGTGTGCTTATCAAGCCCACTGCATCTTTCCCCATTGTGGATGTATCGTGCGCTCCATATCGAGCCATAGCGAGATAAGTTTATGGTGATTTGATACCATTCACTGGGAAATGGCGTTTAGCGGTCACAGGCGCGGTTCCGGACCATTGAGGAACAATGTTTTTATGCTCGTGTCAAATGGAAGCATTTCTGCAGGCCAATTTGACACGAAAATCTTCATTTGTGTCAATAATTTAAATATCTGCACTTACTCGTAGCTCGTGGAAGGCTAAGTGGTCGCAGGAGATAACTGTAACAATTTTTACTGAAAACCTTACATTTTACTATGGTATTGACTATGGTGAGAATAAAAAAAAAGTTATTTACCTTCAACTGTCCTATCTCTATCTTGTCTGAAAGAGATTGCATCCTATCAATAAGACCACCTGAGTTGTGCTTTCTAACCCATTTTGGAATCTATCTTCCTTCATCGTTGTCACCAGATGTCAGTTGTTCCGGTTGTTCGCCACACGGTGTACCTAAATACACCAAATTGAGGACTTGTAACACCCATAGTTTATCGTTTACCTAACTTATTTTTATTTCAAAAATAGCTAGAGGTATACGATACCACGCATAGGTACGATTGATAAACATAATTCAAGTTGCTTAGCGGTCTAAAATGAGAATAATGCCCCTAACTTTTCTTCTAAGAATAGAAATAGATCATTCGAGAGATATCTGAATTAATTGACATAGCCCAAAGGATAAGTTACAAATGTCGTTACGCCGGTCATGTTCTCTGCATGGAGCCTTAAGAAATTTATAATTAGTATGTAATTATGTTGCAAACTACACCATAACTTCGTGACAGTAAAAGTGGAAGTGAAAACATACATTTATCTACGCTCTACATCCATGGTACCGCTTTAAGTAATGTGTTCATTATTTACGCTGTACACTTAAGTTCGTGATAGTATGTTTTAATAGAGAAATTATAAATGATTTAGGTTCAGAAAATAGACCGATTCTTTACTTGTACAAATCTACATTCAAAGATTAGTTACATGACAACAATTTTGGTCCAAATATTTATATTTAAATAATCGTAGGTACTGTTAATTATTACAATCTACACATAAGTTTAAACGCAGGGGAAATAGGTACTATGTAGATCTAATTTTCGATTACGAGCCTTTCAGTTTAATGTAAGTAAAAGTTAAGACATATTTTTAGTTTACTTAAAAATATCAGAGGAAGTTTAACAAAGAACTGCAGGGGGTAACAAGGTAATGTGAACATGACTCTTCCTGCTATTAGTCAATAGATATTAGTCATTTTTATTATCACACGTTATTTATTTACCTGTAACTTAACGTGTAAACAAATTGTGTAAACCATATTTCAACTTTTTGTATAGAACATGGAATGGGCACTGATGATGACATTACTATAATTTGAAGAGATTTATAGTTTATTGTGGGTGATACTGGATAAAAGAATAAAAAGTTCACTTTTGAATAGCGACCAAAAAAAGGCGGCCATGGTCCAGTGACAGAGTGGAACTCTCCAAACTCAGAAGTTCTGCATTAGATTTTTAAGAGAAACAAACGTTGAGGAAAATTACTATTTCAAGCAACGCAGGCCGCTACCAACTGGTCAACATGAAAATCATTGGGGGAGGCCTATGTTCAGCAGGGGACGTACTATGGCTGAAATGATGATGATGAATAAAGAAAGCAGATTCCATTTTTTGGAGGGCACATCAACTCGTCGATTCGATAGTTATGTCAGATACCGGTGTAAGTTAAATGTCTAACATCAAAGATTTGACCCTAGACCTTAGTTACAACCCACGCAATAAAAGAAGACGAACAAATTAAAAACATTTGTATACATTAACACCCAAGCAGCTTAAGTATCTGAAATTCCATAGATGGCTGGCTATCATTAATACTCGTATTATGCATTATAGCTTTTTAACGCGATGACACAACACATAAACACAACGGGACGATCATATGACGACACGATAACAGATTATTCACCATAAAGCTGAGCCCAAGAAGCGCCATGGAGATGTGAATAAAAATTTACATAATTTATGCGTATTAAGCCACATCTTACATCGTGGACATTTCTATTCCTAAATGAAAATGGCGGTGAGCATTGCCTTCAAAGATGCCGATTACGTTCACATGATTAACAATGTACTTATAGAAGAAGAAAAAAACAAAAATACGACACAAAATGGCCGATTAAAGCCAAGATGCCGCTTTACAACTCAAGTTCAGAATGATACCTTAACTTTTTATTAATACATCACTTAATATCTTCCACTAATGAGCAAGAACCTTCATAATTACAGGCATCATTAAAATTAAATGGCGGTGAATTTTCTCGAAAGTGAAACAATAACTATGGTATAACCTTGCTCGCATCAAAACCTTGGCTTTCGAATACAAACAAAGAACTACATTAATTATTGCTATGGATACCATCTATCACGTGGAATAACAATGAAGTAACATCTCCTATTCCACGTAACGACGTATACGGATGCGCGAGCGCAGAGGCTCTGTTTCACTGAGGTGCTCGGACTCTCGGACAAAGCTCATCAAGCTTAGGAATGTGGCATATTATGTATTTGTATTAAGGGCTATTTTGCAACAAAAATGTATAGTCCGATGTGCTGTAGACTCATTCCACTGCTCAACATAGGACTCCCCCAAGGGTAGCTTGTGGATGTTCTATGGCTGAGATGATGATGATGATGGCATTTGGTTAAGCAGAAATGGTCAAAATATGGAACAACAATCGCTATGATAAACTTAGAATGAACGAGAGCTCTATCATGTTAGCCTATTCTTTGGCAGCAAATTTAATCGCAGTCACTATAAATGTCAGTAAAAAAAATTATAATATTCTTAGTAAAAAGTATCAAAATAGCAGTACGAACGGCAAAAGGTATTTTGGCTACATAATATGACGTAATGATTTGGCACGGTATTTGACAAAAAATATGAAATTTGATGTCTTGTCGATTGTTCGACTGCACCCTTCGACTAACTTCAGCATCCAAGTGTGACCCGACCCTATGCAAGGCGAGGCGAGCATCCCCGACCCTGACCCGGGGTGAACGACCCCGCGCGTGACACTTAGATCGTGAATCGATCACGACTCGCGATCGGCTCGATATTTTTCTCGATTATCAGATCGGTCGATCTCGCCGTGACTCTACCTTGCCGAATCCAGTGCTTTTTAGGGTTCCGTAGCCAAAATGGCAAAAACGGAACCCTTATAGTTTCGTCATGTCCGTCTGTCCGTCTGTCCGTCTGTCCGTCTGTCCGTCTGTCCGTCTGTCCGTCTGTCCGTCTGTCACAGCCGATTTACTCGGAAACTATAAGTACTACAGTGATGAAATTTGATGGGAATATGTGTTGTATGAACCGCTACAAAATTATGACACTAAATAGTAAAAAAAAGAATTGGGGGTGGGGCCCCCCATACATGTAACTGAGGGATGAAAATTTTTTTTCGATGTACATACCCGTGTGGGGTATCAATGGAAAGGTCTTTTAAAATGATATAAAGTTTTCTAAAAAACATTTTTCTTAAAGTGAACGGTTTTTGAGATATCAGCTCTCAAAGTCGTAAAAAGTATGTCCCCCCCCCTCTATTTTTATAACTACGGGGTATAAAATTCTAAAAAAAATAGAGGTGATGCATGCTAATTAACTCTTTCAACGATTTTTGGTTTGATCAAAGTATCTCTTATAGTTTTTTACTGCTGATCCAGGCATGCAGCCATGCGACCAGGAAACCAACATTACATCAGCGTAGCCCGGGCGTAAACAGCCCCTTCAACCACGGCAACAGGGTGGCCCGGGCGCCCTTGGCCCGGCTCCCTCAACTTACTCACTCACAAAGGCCCTTCCAGTTTACGTCAATCACAATAATTTCCGTCAACCTGCACCAACTCTCAATGTCTGAGCCAGCATCCTCCATGTAAAACTTGATGAGTAGCGTAGCGTAGGTGTGCATGCTGAAAGATTTATCTCCTTTGAATAGTGCCCTTCGAATCCCACTTCTGATAAAGGCACTGGGTCTCTATCAGAAGGAACTCTAGGGGTGGAATCTCCATAGGCGTGGGTTAACGGGCAAGGAGATAATATCTTGGATGGTCGACAATCACTTTTCCTACAATTTAACGTTCCACCAAACTCAACACGCTTTCAAAGATAACCTCGCAGCCGCCTGCTCACACTTGACATGACACAATTGATTGACAGTTATCTTTTTCTGCGCATTAGTCAGGTGTTACGTTTAGGAATCACAAACCTTCTGCTCTACAGATTTCTACAGATAACATAATATTCAGATTGGTACTATTAATCATCAATAATAATTTGCAGCATCTGTGTCCGGCGCCGACATATTATTTTCAACAAGAGACTAGCTAGACCACCGGTATTCATCTAAAACCTATATTATTAAAAAATAAAAATAACACTTTATTTTACACTACACACAGAACAAGAACAAAAATAAAACAAATACACAGGGACAGACCAGTACAATAGGCGGTCTTATCGCTATAAAGCGATATCTTCCAGACAACTTCTGTATAATTACTCAGGAAAGATATTGGAGTAAAAGTAATATCCTCCTTATATTGTCTAGATTTACAGTCACTCTGCAAAAATGTTGTTAAGTTTATAGTTTTCTCACTTATTGTAGATGAGTATTTCTCAAAAAAAATGTACATTTTGAAAAAAAAAGTGTGCTTTGAAACAGTTCAAAAGTTTTATATTTATAAATCATCACACAAAAAAAANCCCGCGCACTCGCTGGCGCGCGACCTGCTGCGCGCCGAGCGCGAGCCGTTGCCGCTGCTGGCGCTGGCCGCGCTGTGCGCGCTGCTGCCCGAAGCGCCCGCGATGTGCGCGCTGCTGCCCGAAGTGCGCGCTGACCGCGCTGCCGCTGCCCGAAGCGCGCGCGCTGACCGCGCTGCTGCGGCCCACCGCGCTTGAGCCGCCACCGCCGCCCACGCGCGGGCACCGGCAGCTGGCGCCGCTAGGCGCGCTGCACTCCACGCACCTTTGCACGCTGACTACTTTCGGCTCTGCTGACACAAGAAATCATCATACAGTACATCTATACACCATCATACAGTACATCTAATGTCATCATCCTAAATGATTTATGGGATTAGTTAGGGTTCTTTGAACATTTTCACTTTAAACCCACACAGATTAGGCCATTCCACATAGCTTGTCATGTCATGCCACATGTTCTCCTCACACAGATATCAGGAGATCTCACGCAGAATGACAATGTCCGCCCAGCTTCATGACAATGTCCACTGGTGTATGATCAACAAGTACATCATATACATTATTATTATTATTTTCAAACCATTCCCATAACCACATTATCAAAATATTAAGATGAATAACACAACTACTTATATCATCACTGACAACAAAACAATGCAAGTGAAACATATTGATGCTTAACATTGTGTTTGGGTGAACACCAAGTTGCTCCACACACAAATGCAACTTTATCAAAATAAACTTCTTGTTATTATCTTAGATAACAGCACAATTGCAAATACTTCAATGAAGTTACCATCCTCAAAGCATTCACAAGAAATACCCAAGTACTTTAAATAACTTTTTGCTTAAGGCTGCTAGCGGCAGTTGGGAAGTTCTAAAGTCTAGCAGTAGACTGTAGCCAATGAATTATTAAAATCTGTTCACACTCAAGTTAATTGTATGCAATTTCATGCCAATGACAAGAATAAGCACAGTTAAACAACCAAGCCGCAGTGGCATTGCTAGTCTCAGCTCAACCCTTGCAATAAAACATAATTCAACTCACCAAGTATCACAGCTGATTCCTTTTGTATTGCATTTTCACTCACCAAATATCACAGCTGATGCCCGTTGTATTGCATTACCTTCTGTCCAACTCCAAATCACTTATGTGGAGTACCCTTGCTCAGTGTTCAGCTTTACTCTGGTATTGTGCTTGACTGATTTGCTCACCACAGGGCCAACCCGCTGACAGATAAGTCACCACATCTAAAACTCAAGTCAAATCTAAAAATATGCACACACAACATGCTACAACCAGTAACCTTTTTATTAAACAGCTAATAAATAACCTCAAGATTAAAATAATTTCACCATGTGAGAATTATTAACAATAATGGCTGGTACACAAGAAAACCTTTAATGTACCACGTTCTAAATCTTTTATGTAATATCATAATTGGATAAATTTTGGTCACCCACACTTATTTTCAATGTTAGTAATACAATCTAAATGACTGCTGGCAGTAGAAATTAATTGATAAGTTGGAGAAACTCAATAACTTATCTTATTAACATTATTGTTACTCAAATATAGCATTATGGTGTAATATAATGTGTCTTACAGTAACCATGAGTACACAATAATTATGTTTAACAATAATAATTAATTGAAGTATCAATCATTATAAGAATACCAAAAATATACCACGTTCTCAACTGCATAACTGGCTGCTTTACTTAATTTCAATTACTCAATAATTAAGCACAATATTCGATGCTATCTCATCTTGTAGTACTCAATATCATGAAAGAAACATCATGATACTAAAACTGATTTACACAACACAGATCTTAACTTCAATTTACTTGGATAAAACTAATTATTAATTTTTCTCCAAAATAATGCCAAGAGGTTACTCGGGCATGATCACCAAACTTATTCAATTTATCTGACCATATTCTATCTATTCTTTATTGATTTTAAATCTCAACAGGTTATTCTTCGCAGAATGCAAACATGAACAAATGAACACCGTTCAATTTAATTTGCTTTACTAAAATAACTTATTTGGCATTGAAATTAAAGTGAGCACATACCATAGCTTTCACACACATTCCTGGCATTATCAGTAAAGACTGACAATACTTATAACATTTGTTGCATCATTCACTTCCATGCATTATTTTGCTCAAAAGGAAATGTGTTAATATTGTTGCTGTTAGAATATTCGATAGCAATAATGAATCGTACCTGCTCTGGGGCCATCGTTAGTCAAATTGTTCACCACTTACGTGACCACAAGCCAAGTTACGGAGGGAGTATCTTCATAATTTGCGTCTATCATTTCTCGTACTTAAATACTTTTCTGCATCTCACACCTTTGTCAGCGTGGTTTCCTTGACATTCTCTCTTCATCATATTCAATTATAACCATAGAATCGTGGGCGTTTTGTGATAACATTCGTGACAAATAACACGAAACATTGGTCACCTGGAACACTTTGAAATCACGTTACTATCATAGGTTTCAGATCCCACTTCTGATAAAGGCACTGGGTCTCTATCAGAAGGAACTCTAGGGGTGGAATCTCCATAGGCGTGGATTAACGGGCAAGGAGATAATATCTTGGATGGTCGACAATCACTTTTCCTACAATTTAACGTTCCACCAAACTCAACACGCTCTCCTAGATAACCTCGCAGCCGCCTGCTCACACTTGACATGACACAACTGAATGACAGTTATCTTTTTCTGCGCATCAGTCGGGTGTTACGTTTAGGAATCACAAACCTTCCGCTCTACAGATTTATACAGATAACATAATATTAAGATTGGTACTATTAATCATCAATAATCATTTGCAGCATCTGTGTCCGGCGCCGACAAATATAAAGTGTATAGCATTTGTATAAATACACAATGGTTCTCTACTGCGATTAGACTGGAACACATTTAGAATGTCGGATGTCAACACATCCATCATTGAGAGCTACCTACTAGTTACAAGTTCTAAAAATAAACATACAAAATGGTTGTTACGTTGCAATTCATATACAAAAGTGTTAACAATGTTAATCTACTTACACTACGCACGTGCGCAGTTTTATTAGAAGCTGGAAAACTAACTGTAAACCGATTTGTGCGGGTCGTTTAAACATTACGCGTTTCAATAACTTGAAATCGGTAGATTGAACTCACTGGGTTATTCTCATGCCGTATCTTATGGCCTTAAGTGCACGCACTCACTGTGATAGCAGAATTAGTCATATGTCATAAGGTCGAGGCGTAGATTACTGTCTTGACTAGCTGAATGCAAATTGTACCAATTGAAAACTACAAAATTGCTAAGAATTAACCTGTGTACTATTCGAAACTTCCAGTCGTAAATATTTGGAAAGTAGTTTTCATAATCAATAATATTCAGTGTAAATAAGTATTTGTTTTGCACCTACTGTGTAAATGATAAATGCAACATTTTACAATAACAATAACACAATTATTAAGACTAAAAATAGACATGTTTATTCATTAAATATGTAAAGAAAATTGTTTAAAATTGAATCACTTTACCGGCTGCGATCGATAATATAATTATTTTATGTTTGGTTTTTAATTAATATTGTAAATTGTACAACTGTCTTTTAAATTACTTTTAACCCTTCGAGAATTAGATTTATTACTTTATTAATACTTTTTTTCTTTTTTATCGCCAAAAACCCATGTGTTTGGGTTCATGACCTCGTCAATGTCACTTGAAAAGGTCAAAATGTGACATCGACTATTTCTATTTGATATCGGTTCATTACTTTCACTTGGCCACAAAGCTATTTTCGATTTGACTCTCTAGTCAAAGTTAAATTAGCGTATACTAAATGGCATGATTAGATTAGATTAAATTCCTATTTATTTTGAAGATATTGCCTTGCTCTACGATCTAGTAAAGGTAGCAGGAAGCACCTGAATTCGAGCGATCTTTATTCAAATCTTGTCCAGTAGAGGACGACATCTGATTGAACCAATTGCTTTGTTGTTCCCTAAACCTAGTCTTTTTTGCAGAACACCTGGGCAAGAAGTTGGAGGACTACATAAAAACACTGCCGGTGCCGACCCGGTTATTCCGTACGGAGAACCGGTCCGGGCTTATCCGGGCGCGACTACTGGGCGCTAAACACGTGAAAGGAGATGTCATCACGTTCCTCGATGCGCATTGTGAATGTACAGGTATAGTCGGAATAGTTTGAACTCTTCCTAGGGTAGAAGTACCGGTTTTGGTCATCATTGCACCGATTTTCGTGACTCAAAATTGTTACTATTTTTTTTTAAATATGTGTACAGTATTTTTGAGCCGGCGGTTGGCTACAACCGGGGTCTCTACCCTATGTTCTTCTAAGTAATTTCGTTGACAGTTCAATTTTCCTTCGGGAGAAACTTGACCTTCACTGGTTGCGTCAAGCTGTAGATCCTGTTTATTTAGGAGTTGCAACGGTGGGAACGAGAGGTGGGAATAGTCCCGTTAGTATGTCAATAATAGTGTGATAAAAATTCACGCAAGTTTTAAATGTTTCAGAATACTTAACAATTCTTTATTTAGGTATTTTGCATTTAAGTTACTAAATATCAACTTTAAAACTTAATTGAATGTGCTGTTTTTGTATACGTCACATGATATGGGGTCTTGCCTGATAATGTAAGGGTTGCTAGCTAATTTAAAAAACATTGAACAAATTAATGATGTAAAACAAGTTTTTAATCGTGTTTGGTTAACACGATTAAAAACTTGTTTTAATTAGTCAATGAACTTCGAAAGGAAACTGACGATTGACGTTAAATAATGTATTGCACGACTATTAACCACCGAAACAAAGCCAATATTGCCTTACTTTTTTTCATCATCATCATCATCAACAGCCCTTTACAGTCCACTGCTGGACTATGAGCCTCCTCCATTATAGTGGAGGGTTTTGCCATAATCTCCACGCTAGGCAGGCGGGTTGGAGATCGCAGTTTAAAAGATTGATGTTTTTCAGAGAGCGCTGCTGCCCATTCTCTGTTACTTTTTATATAACACTTTAATCTAGTTCAATAAGACGGTAACAAGTTTTGTGTGAAATTCTTGTTAATTTTATTTCATTTGAAATGTATAACGAATCGGTTAGTTCATTTTGAAAGCACCAAGTAACAAAGTGACGTACGTAAAATGTAGATATTATGGAAAAACAGAGACCATTAACCACGAACGAATCAAATACCGGGAAACCGGTTCCCACTTGTATAGGATGGACAAATACAATATTTTCTCCTGAATGACAACACCTAATTTTATTAATTTATTAGGGCTCCATCCCCTAATATTATTGCAGAACATCGTAGTGTTGGTAACCCTTTCTAGTGATTTTAAAGTTCAACGATTGACGTTACTCGTGCGTTGTAAACAATAATTAGATAGCAAAAAAACTTCCTATTGTATTTGAATGTTTGGTACTATATTGCATGTCCAAGTACTCGTACGTCAAGCAAACAGTGTTTACGTTATTGCCTACTATGACGACTACATCGTAGGACTACTACTAAAAAGTTTAAATTCTTTATAACTTTGCGTGACTTACCGTTAACGTCATAGCGTGTCGTAAATATGTAATTACATACAAACAGGCATGCTATACCTTAAACATTGCTTACTTTTATGGCATGACTAATGTGAATAAANTGCATCATTCACTTCCATGCATTATTTTGCTCAAAAGGAAATGTGTTAATATTGTTGCTGTTAGAATATTCGATAGCAATAATGAATCGTACCTGCTCTGGGGCCATCGTTAGTCAAATTGTTCACCACTTACGTGACCACAAGCCAAGTTACGGAGGGAGTATCTTCATAATTTGCGTCCATCATTTCTCGTACTTAAATACTTTTCTGCATCTCACACCTTTGTCAGCGTGGTTTCCTTGACATTCTCTCTTCATCATATTCAATTATAACCATAGAATCGTGGGCGTTTTGTGATAACATTCGTGACAAATAACACGAAACATTGGTCACCTGGAACACTTTGAAATCACGTTACTATCATAGGTTTCAGATCCCACTTCTGATAAAGGCACTGGGTCTCTATCAGAAGGAACTCTAGGGGTGGAATCTCCATAGGCGTGGGTTAACGGGCAAGGAGATAATATCTTGGATGGTTGACAACCACTTTTCCTACGATTTAACGTTCCACCAAACTCAACACGCTTTTCAAAGATAACCTCGCAGCCGCCTTTTGAGCCGCCTGCTCACACTTGACATGACACAACTCAGTGACAGTTATCTTTTTCTGCGCATCAGCCGGGTGTTACGTTTAGGAATCACAAACCTTCTGCTCTACAGATTTCTACAGATAACATAATATTAAGATTGGTACTATTAATCATCAATAATAATTTGCAGCATCTGTGTCCGGCGCCGACAAGTTTATTATATTTGCTGCTACGGAACCCTTTGTGCGCGAGCCCGACTCGCACTTGGCCGGTTTTTTTTAAATACCGTTGTCCGCAGGTGTCTTGTTTGGAGACGAGAGCGGAACTAAAACGTAATGCGATAACAAAGTATGAATAGATTTGCGATACCCAGTTTGATACGATTCATAAACAAAATAAGTTTATTTTAAATGCGGAAGAAGTTTTTCCGCATTTTGTTATAATACATGAAAGTCATCTAAAAAATAATGCTATTTTAGAGTTTGTATTTTATTCATCATCGGGACATTTAGCCTCCACTGCAAAAGTACGACCCCTAGATTACCAGAGGAAAATAGCAGAATTAAAACTACTTATAGACTACATTTACTTGTAGACTAAACACAGAAGAAATCTAATAAATAGCCGCAAGTGATGTATAGGTTATGACGTATCTCGCGTCTACGAGTTAGAGATTCGATTACAGATGATACCACTCGACATATTTCCCCCTTTCCTCAATTCCGTACACGAAAATATCTCAAATTCCGATTTATTTCCAATATAGCTTATGATTCGAATAACGAGATAAAATGCGACTGCGATAATGTTGTTGGAGTTTTTACTTAGGTGGGTTGCACCATCTTACTTTAAAACAAACTTCAGGAATCTGTCAAACTCCATACAAAACATACCGGTTATCGTTATAGTTACTGTCAAAGTAAGTTGGTGCAACTCAGCCTTAAATAATTCAGAGCAAAAAGGCTTAACCAACTCATTTTTTCGCTCAAACTGGTTTTACTTTAAATTAAATGATGAATTATTAATTAGTAAAGTCAATAGGTACCTTCATAAATTAACTGCGATTCATTCTGATGTTATTTTTTAAACCAAAGGTGTTAAAATTCCGCACGATATAAGGTACTTGATACAAATAAGGCCTACGTTCTAATAAGGCCTATACATCAGAAAACACAGATAAATAAATCCAACCGGGATAATACTTCAAGGACACGTACTCATATGCCCTACAACCCGGTAGAGTGCAAGAGCGTCCCGATCCACGATCCCAGCACCAATTGGCACGCGTTTTTCGAAGGTGGTGGGTGATTTCGTGCTCTCTTATAAAAATATGGCGATTTCATCTTAAATTTTCGGTAAAATAACGCTGTTTTAGATTAAGCTTTTCTTAGTAATCGTTTCTAAATATTTCTTACTAGCTAATAATTACCTTAATTTGTACTACTGGCTATATATGCATTATTTGTAAATTTTTAAAGNAACACGTGTAAATTAAATTATTTAGTGCGATGGCCAAGTCAATATATTTATGTAAAACGTTAAAGATTTCCTGGCCTGGACTTGGTATTACATGGATCTCACAACTTTTTACCGTAGAACAACTGAGTTGCGAGACTTGGTTTTTTTGACAAGTATTGTTTTTGATGGGATATAGTAATTACTACACATTTTTTCTTTTAGTTCATTTGTTTTTGCACTCGGTAATCAATAAATGAACAGATATTATTCAAATACGAATGATTTACATTTATCAGGGATTCGTATAACAAACATTTCGAATTTAATTTGTTTATGAATTAAACTGTCTTTTATTGCTAATTAATGTCAATACTTTGTATTGTAAAGATAATGTCAATACTTTGTATTGTAAAGATAATGTCAATTTTATTGAAATATTGATTATGAATATCTTAAATGTTTATTCTTGTGGTTAGTGACCCTAACTACGTCTTAAGTCTGTTTGTGAATTTAGGATTTCACACTTTTCATAAAAAGTTTTAAACAAAAATTATTATAGTTGTTGCAATTCACGAAGGCGAGTGAGCTTTACATGTGTGGTGGCTCGCTACTGTTCGTTTTTCAAAAGTTTTGATAGACATTACACTATCGTTATGTGCATGTACACGTACACAAACAAGTAAAGCTCACTTGCCTTCGTGAGTTGCAAGAACTATAACTCAAAAAAACTATTTTTTTTTACTTCTTTTTATAACACGACATAAGATACAATATCGAAATTTTTTTTTGAGTTGATGCTTTTTATTATTAAACATGTTATTTGTATTTGTGTACAATTTTCAGAGGGCTGGCTCGAACCGCTTCTTGCCCGTATCGTGGAGGACAGAAGCACGGTCGTGTGTCCGATCATCGACGTCATATCGGATACCACCTTCGAGTACATTCAGGCTTCGGACATGACCTGGGGCGGGTTCAACTGGAAATTGAACTTTAGATGGTAAGACAAAAGTTTATTATCCTTTATTATGTAAATTATGAGGAACATATTCATTTTAGGTTAAGATTAAAATGATTTATTAACTTTATGACAAGACGAATTGATTTGTAGAGCTCGGAGACCGATTATCTTTTTACAAGGTATTTTAATTTTTTCGAAGTTTCCAACACGGTAAATGTTTTACAGGTAACTTAATTAGAGACATCTTAGTATTAATGTGTACTATTCCTAAAAAGCATTGGCAACTCCCACAGATATTTGATAATATGAGATAAAAAAATGATATATTTTTATCGTAAGTGCTTTACGATAAATCTGGTATCAATATTTCGCTTTTTAATTTTATTTAATTTACAAATTAATTATAGCAGTAAAGGCTTAGGCTTGTTACGACGTGATCTTAGCTAGATCTTACCACTGTTTCTGAAAAATAATTTCGTTGAGAAGAAGCAACGCAAGAAATTATTTTATTTTAACTCCTTTATAAAATTCTGCAATATTAAAATTACATTTCATTTTTACTTGACTACGGCGAATCTAAAAGTATTCTTCCGATTTTGATAAATAAGGAGTCTATGGATTCGATTCTTAATTGTGGCTGGGATAACATAGACTACATTTTAACTGACTTTATTTTTTAAATGAAATTATTTATCTTTAAATTAGGAAACGGGCGTCAATGTTGATTGACAGAGTTAAATTGGCATAGTCTAATGTAAACTTGGTTTGCTAGCGTACCAACTGCCAACCGCGTCCCATTGTGTTCGCTCGCACCGTAACTTGGTAATTAACGCGTTGTATACGCGAACGCTTTGATAACAAACGTAATGGATTCGTATTTTTGTTGATAAGAGCTAGATTTGAGAGAATAACGAATATGAGAACCTTAATCATTTATCCTGTGAGATGGGGATTCGTAACATTATTTTCAATGTGTTTTCCTTTCCCAATAGAAATAATTTATTTATAAAAGACAAAAGTGTAATTCCATCTTACTTACTAATATTATAAATGCGAAAGTTTGGATGTCTAGATGTTTATTACTCTTTCACGCAAAAACTACAGAACGGATTTAGATGAAACTTTACAGTGTTATTGTTTATAACCCAGAATAACATATAGGCTATAAAATTTGACGATCTGTGACAAACTAAATTTCACGCGGGTGAAGCCGCGGGCAAAAACTAGTTGGTTAATAAATGAAAAACAATCTAAAAAAGACAATAAATCGTTTTTAACGACGCTTAACCCAAACTACAGCACCTAGAAAGCTGAAACTTGCTACATTAATGTTTGTTTTTATTTTGTAACATGAGTTATGAAATACTAGGTTGGAATTTTCCAGTTTATTAATAAAACAAGTGTTTTGAAATAAGGAATTTTATATTTTATATATAATTTATTTATAAATATAAAGCTGCATACATGCCAACATGTGACAAGTAAATAAATAAATATTTTTTACACGCAGCCTTTTTAATCAATTTAGTGACGTGAAATTATGAAGTTATAAAACTCGTGCCATTTTAAGTTATCGGAACTAGTACCTTGGCTTGTTTAAAGTAATGCATGTCCAATCGATGTTTTACCGTACTTTCAAAGCTAATTAATTTCTTTTGTCGTCGTGGTGCTTAAGCTGTGGGAGATTGTGAATCCATTCACCTCCATTCTAGCGTTAACCTTTGATTACATCGAATTTATTGTAAAATATTCTGTAATATTATGGTGTTAAAAAATCAATATAGTTTTTGACTTGACTTCAAATGTTATAATAGTGACATCATAAACCACTCAATATACGAATTCTTCAGAGAAACTCCACGACAACTTATAAAGCATGTCAGTTGATTGGTGTTAATATGCCTAATTATCATCTATTGTCTCATTAAAAACGTACGTAACGTAATTATCTTTTGCTATCGTATAATTTCTTATTGCAGTCGGATTCTTGTCCATGAACAATATTTGACTCGAGACAAATGGAAACATAAATAAAGTATACTTTAGGTGCCCGCATCTCAACTTTCCAAACTGAATTCTTAATTGAATTATAATAGAGACATTAAGATCAAAGTCTATTGAAAAATTCGGCAAAGTTGAAACCCTGTTATGTACTTGGTCTGTTTAGACGCCGCATTCTAGAAAGAGAATTTTTATGATGATATTGCAACAGATAAACTTTTTTTTTATTATCCACAACGAGGAAGCTCTTGGCCTGTATCTCACCTGATGGTAAGTGACGATCAGGCCGAAGGTGGAAGCGAGCTTCACCCGGAATCCTCAACCACGGAGGAACTGGCTATCTTACCTCTAAGGCCGGGTTCCCACTATGCCGGACCGGCAAAATCGCCGGAAGACCTAGCGGCGGTACAAATTGTATGAAGCTGTTCACATTATCCCGGATCCGGCATTTTCGCCGAGTCCGGCATTTTTACCGAGCGTTTTGTCGCTACAAAAATCCGGCAAAATCACCGGACCGGAGTAATGTGAACGAGTTGCGGCCCACCCCGCCGCGCCCGTGCTTCCCACCCCGCCCCGCCCGTGCTCCCCGCACTTCATTCGGCTCGGATTTCGGATCCGGTGATCCGGTGTAATGTGAACACCCTTGTCCGGTGTCCGGTTTCCGGCAGAAATGCCGGTCCGGCATAGTGGGAACCCGGCCTAACTGTAACTTTATTGTAATGTCTTTTTAGGTACCGTGTGCCAGAAAGAGAGATGGGCCGTCGCGGTGGCGACCGCACGGCGCCGCTACGGACACCCACAATGGCCGGCGGATTATTCGCGATAGATCGCGACTACTTCTACAAGATCGGATCTTACGACGAGGGCATGGACATCTGGGGCGGCGAGAACCTCGAGATGAGCTTCCGGGTAATGTGTCTTGTGCCTTTGTGTTTGAGTTCTATTTTGATTGTCTTATGTTCTCCTGCAATGCGAGTTGTAAGGTTCTAAGCCTGGTGAAAGACTATAGCCGCCGTTATGGTAAGGCTCAATTGAAACGGCGAAATGTGCTCTCCAATGTATGTAATGATTTCTTTTCGCCCTTTGATTCAAGTCTATTATAAAAAAACTGCTTAAATTACACAAAGTGATACACTATCTACCTGGTGTTTTCCCCTTGTTCCCCACTGGCGGACATCAGGAAAAAAGTTACGAAAAAGTCCTCTCTAATAGGGCGTGGCCTTTCTAGAAAAGATCCGAGGAAATTCCTGATTCCCAATGAGTGGAAATATTAAAGAATGCTAATAATATTATCGGGAATGGGACATCCATACGAGCCTATGTCCCTATATCCATCGAGACCTATATCTTATAATATCCTATATCCATCGAGTCCTATATCCGTATGAGGCCTATGTCCATCAATAGATTCTAAATCCAGGTGATGATTAATTGGTAAAAACCAACCCCTACTCTTCCCGCGGGTGTCGTAAGAGGCGACTTAGGGACTACACATCAAATAGAGAATGGGCAGCAGCGCTCTCTGAAAAACACCAATCTTTTAAACTGCGATCTCCAACCCGCCTGCCTAGCGTGGAGATTATGGCAAAACCCTCCACTATAGTGGAGGAGGCTCATAGTCCAGCAGTGGACTGTAAAGGGCTGTTGATAAAGGGCTGTTGATGATGATGATTTTTCTGATGATGATGACGTCCCACTAACCTTGCTATGGCCAAACCAAAGGTGTGGCAGTGCGGCGGGCGGCTGGAGATCGTCCCGTGCTCGCACGTGGGCCACGTGTTCCGGGACAAGTCCCCGTATTCCTTCCCCGGCGGCGTACAAAACGTCGTGTTGCATAATGCCGCCCGCGTCGCCGAAGTCTGGATGGACGAGTGGGGGCAGTTCTATTATGCCATGAATCCAGGTTCGGAGGAACTCAGCTGTGCTGCTAACATTTTTGTTTGTAAAAGTTTTCTTAAATGGAGAGTCGTAAATGGGGTCACAACAGGGTTAGACTGAATGTGAATATCAAAAGTCTATACCCATTATCAATTGGTTCGGTAAACTGACATTTTTATAATGAATTCATGCTAAGATTCGTCTAAATACTGAAATTCAACTGTTCAAAACTACAATTTGAGTTTGTACCAAGTATTGAGCACCAGAATTCAGATAATATGCAAATTGTATATCTGAATTAGAAAGTTAAAGTACCATAGCTTAAACGTCACTTTACCGATTCAAATAAAAACGAGTGTGATATTCTAATATTTTCCGTCTAAAGTAACTTACGACCCGTGATGTTTACATTAAAATGATAGCAGCATAAGCTAAATAAAAAGTTTTGTTGTGGCTTGGGATTAATTAACACTAACATCGTAACACAGTTTTTGTGTCATTAACAATTTGACTAAAAGCAGACAGGCTTTAACATGACGCCATTGCAGCTGCATTCATACACTTTGCATGCATTTTCATTTCATTGTTCCATTAATTTCGCTTTTTTACTTATTCTTACTATTTTTATTCTAATATCACATCTATTTAAGCGGCACTAAGTTTTTATTATGTTTTATTTTAATAAGTATCTTCTAGTCAATTATTACTTTAGTTCTTTATGTTTGTTTTTTCTTGTTTGCTATTTTGCTTCTTCTAAATGCAGAAGCAATGATGAGAACATTGGGATAAATTAACGAAATGTAACGAGTTTATATTTACCACAGCAATCCTTCTAGACTGAGGACTGTGATAAAGAAAAACAGAAAAAGTAGACGTGAGATATCTCATACTCGTGTCAAACAGCAGTAAAAAAAACTGCAGTTTCAGTTCAGTCTATTATTAGATTTAGAACATTTTATAAAAAACTAAGTTAATAATAAATAATAACTCACAGTCCTTGGTCTATTATCATGGCTTAATAGAATTAATATAAATGAAATGTTTGTTCAGAATATGTCCTTAACTTTATTATTAACATGTTTAACGGGAAATATAAATAACATGATGTATTGATACTTATTTTCTTATCAAATAATCGTATTTGAAATGTATTGTGTCTCATCCATTAACTGCAACTAAAATTTTGTGCTTTTTAACCCACTCATTGAACAATAATCAAACTGTAAAATATATTATTTAACAGTTTAATTATTGTTGTTAACTAATATTCACCGGTTCATTTAGCTATTGTACCATTTGAGTCACTGACGGATACTAAATTGGGAAATAAAATACACATAGATTATTGTATCCCATTGCAAGCTCTAAAAAGGACTCTATAAAATAATTTAAAAAAATCAATTTATAATAAAATTGAAAGAATTAAAAAAAAGATTCATTTCCACAAAATATAAAAAGCATGCTATAGTTCCAAAATACTGAACTGTCCTATCGATGACATTGACAGCGGGGCGCCACCGTCAATACCGAATCGCTGGTTCCGATTTTTGCCATGTTGGAAACCATAAAGTTGAACGGTGGTAGCGCCCCCCTGTCATTGAGTTTGGTGGGACAGTTCAGCGTGGGTCATCTATACAAGCAATGCATGGCATATAAGAAAAAAATAAACGTCAGTTCGAGTTCCAAAACAAAAGAATCATAAAAAAGAACAAAGTTTGAAATACGAACCGGTGGGTACGTCACTAACCGCCTGGGAGGGATCAGGTGTGGATGTGTGGGGGCACACTGGAGATCGCGCCGTGCTCGCACGTGGGCCACGTGTTCCGCAAGACCACGCCGTATTCGTTCCCGGGGGGCACCGGGCGCGTGGTCAACCACAACAACGCGCGCCTCGCCGAGGTCTGGCTGGACGAGTGGAAGCATTTCTACTACAATATTAACCCAGGTCCATGTCGTAACGGCCAATTCACTTTGAGGTTGTAAACGCTGATTGATATAAGATGTATTATTTGGGACATCGTTTTCTTGTCATGAAAGGTCACAAAATTTGTCTTTTTTCCCATTACCTACCATTCGTATGGGGTGTCTTAGGTTTATTTCAGAAAGACACTTGTTGTCTCAGAAATCTATTCTGAAATAACAGTCGTAACTGGCAGTAATGTAGTGACGGTTCAGACTTTACTGTTTATTTATTTATTTATTTATAGGTACAACAACAGAATACAAATTTACTGTTAAATAATTTACACGTAAAAATAATTCTGTAACATGCTTTATTTCAAGAACTTTATTTCATTCAAAGTTGGGATCGACAACAAATGGAGTGAATTGGCTGTGCTGTAGGAATTAACATTGGTAGTTTTAATGCTTATTATTTATTATTACCTAAACTTACTGGCCTGAATTTCACACATTGAATAACATTTCATTACTTTTCTGTAAAAAAGAGCAGTCTCAGCAGTCCGCATAGATATGTATGGGCAATGAATTACTAGCATTCAACATAATTTATTACGTACATTTACTTATATTTACTTATTGGAAAGTGATTAATAAAAGAGAACTGGTATGATCGGTTTATAAAAGATAGAATTATTCATTACGGTATTTATTATGTTTTATTTGTTGATTATTTTTTTCTTATATTTGCTTGCACGAATTTGAATTTTTGGCATGGTGATATTTCTTCTGGCACACCGTTTTATCGTTTCTTATAATGTGCATGGAATTGACTTGAAATTTTTATTTCGAAGTAATGTTAACGTGTTTTAAATTAAATTTGAAAAATCCTTGTTTGTTGTGTATTTGTAAAAAAAATATACTTATTGAAATGTATTACTTCAGGCCGGTAAGTTTTTAATATACCCTTCTGAAGCCTACGACTTGCCACAGCTGTTAGAGATGACGCCTCTTAACTATTTTATTATTGCAATCCATTTACAACTTGTGTTTTTCATGTTGATTTACTTACATAGCTTTATTATGTTAAACATTCACGTGCTTACCACGTTTTCACTGAATAACAGTGTAAAAGTAAATTAATTATACATACAGCGAGGGAAGCACGTGCATGTTTTGTCTAGCCCAGAAAGGGCAAGCCGTATGTTACAGGTGGTTACTCTATGACACTTGTTTATGTCTGACTAACCCAATAGTCTACGTAGTAATTGTTTGGCGAAAAAGACGTAAGCAACTGCCTATTATAATAATACTGCACGGACATTATATTAACACTACCGATACAAATATATTCAGCTGTAATAACACCCCGGTAGATACATAATCACTCGCAATCATTTACATTGGGCCCATATATACATGCTTTTGTCAATACAGGTTTGTTGTTCATATTTAATACAAATATTAACACAGTATTTCTACGAATTTAACACTAGTCATAAAATGTGATGCATTTTGTTTTTACAATGAAATTATTCTTGGAATAATAGTGATATTGGCTTCGACTGTTTCAATAACAATGATATTATAATAATATGAATAAATTATTAAGTATAGATAAAGGTATATTCACATCACTGATCGTGCAGAGCTTGTAATTTACTTGTATATTTGAAGGATGAAAGTGCGAAGAAGCCACATACTATTACAAAGTATGGCATATGAATACGCTCCGCACACGTAACGTAGAATGTGAATATTAGATGACCATAAGTCTGCCTTTATTTCACACTTGAGATGATCGATTCTGTACTTTAAGCCATCCCGCAGAGTACAGACTTTTTTGTCCGTTTTCACCATCAATCCCTAATTGGCCCTTATGGTAACAATTATCAGGACTTTGTTTTCATAGGGGTCACTTAAAAATTAGGGATTGATGGTGAAAACGGGCATTAGTCAGCCGATAGTTTGCTCGGCTTGCAACTTGCAATTTGTATGAGGGGTGTCTTATACCTATAAGGCAACTGGGTATTTGCCGCTAACTTGACGCTGGGTAATTGAGTACTAGATAGGTTTTCAGAGAAAGAAAGAAAGAAAAGGTATTTATTTGGTATCAAAGATATAACAATAGACAATATAAATCAACATAAAGAGCTATAATGTATGTGTTTCTCAAGAAGTCCCTATAAATTTCAAGTCCACTATCCAACTACCCTTGAACCGTGAGTGTACCGTACGTATGCGCAGGCGCCCTAAACGTGCCGGTTGGCGACGTGAGCGAGCGGCGAGCATTACGCGAGCGGCTCAAGTGCAAGAGCTTCCGATGGTACCTGGAGAACATCTACCCGGAGAGCCAGATGCCATTGGATTACTATTATTTGGGAGAGGTAAGTGGGAAAAGTAGTTGTAGACCACGAGCTAAGCTATGTTGGTCAGGGGGCGTAGTGTGAGTTTACGTCAAACGCATTCGATATCGATTGCGTAAAAAGTGACAATAAATGTATGACGGATTGTACAGCGCCCCTAGAGGAAACTTTCAAGAACTAAAATCTTCTTTTTTTTGTAATGCAGTTGATATCTAATGCTTTTGACGTAAACTCACTTCGCGCTCCCGTTAGTAAAACAAAATATGTGACTAGCACAAACCATTCAGTAGTTATACGTGTTTTTCTTTCTGGATTTTTTTTCGAAAACTATTCCATTTCGCTTGACATTACGTGAGAGTTAAATCGATAGTTCTCTAACAAGCTAAAAATCTCGCAGTCTCTATTTATCTATGTTCTTTAATTAGGAAATAGCATTACATTATAAGATGGACTTGCACATACTGATATGTTTTCGTTTGTGTTTCTAGATACGTAATGCGGATACATCCAACTGTTTGGACACCCTCGGCGGCAAAGCAGGCCAGCCCTTGGGTATGGGATACTGCCACGGAATGGGGGGCAACCAGGTAACATCATTACTATGTATTCTCACATTACTCCTGTGATTGCGGCGGGTTATAGAGCTTGTAGCCACTTGAACATGCTCAGGCGAATGAGCGGCTCATTTGGCCGAGCCACTCAAGTGGAGACTGAGCACACAGGCTTAGGCCCGTATTCACAAACATTACTATGAGGTCTCACAGTGCGCGTGGACGCACAGGGTGACACACGAACCAATCACAGAGCTCTATTCAACGCTGTGCGTTCGATTTGCTGCTTCATTTAAGCAAGCATCGTTTGTGAATACGGGTGATAGGCACGGTTCAGGCATCTCCACTTGTTTGCTATGGGATCTACAGTTTGAGCGCCAATGAGATTTAACCAGTAAAAGCCAGGTGTAGGGATTTAAACTATCATTAACCCGCAACGAAATCTCAAACTCAAGAGTGTCATCATTATTTTAGCCACAGGACGTCCACTGCTGAACATAGGCCTCCCCCAAAGACTTACATCGCACGTTTGGTATCGGCCTGCATCCCGCGCCTCCCTGCTACCTTTATCAGGTCCTTGGTTGAAACTTGAAGTGTAAATAAGAAAGAAAGAAAAGAAAGATACATTTATTACAATGAACATCACACAAATACATGACATGACAGTGGCACATAATAATGGAAGAAAAAATAAATAAAAACAAGAGTAAACTGAGCAGTGCCACACAATGCCCACTGCAACGGGACCATGAATAACATGCTTTATTGCCCATTCTTTCGCAGGTGTTTGCGTACACGAAACGCAAGCAGATCATGTCGGACGACAACTGTCTGGACGCGGCGCACCCGCGCGGGCCCATCAAGCTCATCCGCTGCCACGGCATGCGCGGCAACCAGGAGTGGACCTACGACTCCAAGGTAAGGGAGCTTTACAGTCCTATCAACTTAAGCTGAGAATTGCATTTGTGTGAGTGATCGCCAAAAGTACCGTTAGTAAAACACATACAAATAAAATTAATGTTTTATTAAAAGGAAGTCTATAAAACACTTGCTACCAATTGGGCCGATGTAACGACACTTGACACATCCTTTTAAATAAATAAACAAATAAAAACAGGTCCTCGCTCAGCATATGCCATGGCACGAAGTACCTCGACGCTGATATTCTGCGAGCACCGTTTATAGAGAGGGCGTCCAGCCAGCCTTACAAAATACAACAAAAAGACAAACTTTATAAAATTACAAAATAAAAACAGACTAAAAACTTTTCGTTCATACCTTTAAAATACGTATTCAATTTGCATAAAATTTCTTTCACTTGGCTGCTTAATGGATTTCGTACAGGAAATTCACTTACAGTAGGAGCCATTTCACTAATATTTGGAACACAATTACATAAAATTACACGTATCTGCTACCAGTACCGGGGGTGAAGTGAAGTATGTGAGCGACAAGGAAGCGGTGCGTGGCGGACGCGCCGCGCTTCAGGCCGCTTGCTATAATAAACCATGCGCGGGACGCACCGCGCTTCAAGCCGATTGCCACTCTAAACTATCGGTGTGCACTCACACAAATGCAATTCTCAGCTTAAGTTGAGAGGACTGTACTAGCTTACTAGGAGGGTAAAGATTACACTGCGATATTTACAGCATAGAGGCTCGCGCATGCAAATTACTTCATCTGAGGTATAAATTCTTATGTATGGTGACATCACTCATTGCAAATCATTGTTGTAAAAAGCAGAGAAAGAGAAAAAAGAGGGGGGAGGAAAATGTGTTTTGTGTGACACTATTCAGTATAGTTGCACGTTGGCTATTGATAAGTAAGGACGTGTGTTGACGAGCCGGTTCCTATCCGGTCCAGGGCCGGTACCGAAAGAGCGCGCGCCGAGGAGGCGATTGCCACCCGATCCAGCGACGAGCCGGCCTGCTCCGAACCGGATAGAAACCAGCTCGTTAGCATACGCCCTAAACATTTCTATAAATCTTAGCTATGTTTTAATTTTATTGATTTAGTTTAATAGCGACTTCAGGAAAGTTCTCGAGTGGCGACCACGGGCTGGAAGACGTAGCGTGGGCGGCCTGCCCAACTAGGTGGACCGACGATCTGGTAAAGGTCGCGGGAAGAGCCTGGATGCGGGCAGCGCAGGACCGTTCATTGTGGAAAACCTTGGGGGAGGCCTTTGTCCAGCAGTGGACGTCATTTGGCTGAAAAGAAGAAGAAGAATAGCGACTTCGTAACGGACCTAACCTATCGTTTTCAGACGCGTGTGATAAAACACACGAACACCGGCATGTGCCTGGACAAGCCGGAGGCCGCTGATGTGTGGAAGCCGGTGCTGCGGCCCTGCGACCGCTCGCGCGGCCAGCAGTGGCTCATGCAGGTCGACTTCAAGTGGCAGGCGCGCCACGCCAGCTAGTGGCGGCCGCACCGCAAGGTAACACGCTCCGGCGTCACCCAGCGTTGCCAGACGTCCCGATTTTGGCGGGACGTCCCGATTTTTAAATCAAATTTAAATGTCCCGCGCGGGACAGGCTCTGTCGCGCTTTTCGGAGAGAGACACTCACTTCACCAGACTATTGTTTGAAACGCCAAATTATTATAAAGAATAAAACTTTTTTAATTCTTTATTCTAAAGACGAATTTAACTATAGAGTAAATCTGATTTAAAATATAATTTTTTTGTTAAAATACATTTTCTATGGCTACTTTTGCTATCTATTGTCACGTAAACGTAATTTTAAGTCAATAAAAAGATACATATTTGAAAACCTTTGATTATATACGTTTTTTTTACTATGTCCCGCTTTTGACGGAAGAATCCCGCTATTTTCACTCAAAAAGTACCAAAGTCCCGACTTGGCGAAAAAAAAACTGGCAACGCTGGCGTCACCGCACATGTAGCAGGCCACTATAGTCTGGTCCGTGAGCACGTAGAATTTTGTCCAATGACCCCTAGCTACCCATCCTTATCGCTCGCGCGTAATTATATTGCTGTCGCGACTGTGCGACTGGCACCCGCAGTGAGTGTGCGAGCGCGATAGCAACATAATTACGCGCGAGCGGTAAGGATGGGTAGCTAGGGGTCACTGGACAAAATTCTACGTGCTCACGGACCGGGCTTTAGTGGCGGCCGCACCGCAAGGTAACACCCGCCATGTCTCACGCAAATGAGTCATTAGACCGCTCTTGTTATTGCGACGAAGGTGATGGACTGAAACCCACTTATTCAGTACAATAATACATAACACACTGCTGCTTTCCGCTAAAACTTGCGCGGATGCATGGAACCGGTGTCTGCTCCGGACGTTAAACGCGGGACGAAGGACCCGCCGCGTATGCCCTAAAAATCTCGATTCACAAATTATATCATTCGACTTGACAGCTGACGTTATAATGTCTCATAGATATATTTTTGCCATTCCTTGCGATTCTCCGCGCTCTCTCATGCGCAATTTGAAATTCAAGTCAGTGACAGAAATTTAGGTTTTTTCACGGCTAGTTTACAAATTTTTTTCTGAATAATGTTTGGTGTATTCCTGTTGATTTCGTTCGTACACCCTCACATTATTATTTATACCGAGTTATTTTCGTTTCAGGATTGACAACGATAGACCATGCCAGTCTTCCTCCCCTCACGTTAGATATCAGATTTATTCCTATCCTATGTATATCTTAAATTTTTTATATCTATTAGACTAAATGTATGACACATGTGGTCCTGTGAATTGTTGACAATACATAAAATATTATGCTCTAAGTTGTATTCCCTATAAACGTTGCTCAAACTTAGTATTGCGTTGAGTAGAGTGAGTTTATTGCTATTGTATTTTAGGCGCGTGAAAGTAGGCGAGATTTTTATAATTTGTTGATAGATTCAGTCAGCGGCATATCAGTTTTGATATAGAGATTGTTTTGTGTTGCATTTAATTGTCTTAACAATGTATTTTCAATACTCTTTCTAATCAATTTGATGATTTGATTATTTTTTATGTCACGTCAGTTTACCGTATTGAAAATGGAGATACTTTTATATTTTTATGGATACTCAAGTTAATTGTTAAGTTTTGAAATGACGGTGTTTGATTTCAACATTTTACTGGAACACACCAATCACTTGCCTTTTATGAATTAATGAAATGTCGGAATCAAACATGAGACGTATTTAGAGTGGGACATTGTTGTTCTCCTTGCATTTGTGTGACGTTCGCGGTGCTAAACTTTGCCACTAGGCTTACATACGAACCTACAGTTATTTTCATACATTCATTCATCGGATAGTATGGCTAGCGGCACCGAGAGTGCCATATCCATTTGCTAGACTGCCTTTGATTGCCACGATGTTATAAAATGCGGGGTTTCTTTCACGACGATTCATGTGCGGATTTCTCTGTTTCCATTTTCCATACGCGATCTTCCACTCACTTCCAGTGTCTGTGTTTATTAGTGTCTTTTAGATGTAAGCACGTCGTGAAAGACATCCTAAATATTGAGATTAGCCAATAAACTGTAATAGATAAGACTTTTTGATGTCGTTTCATTAGTATTTATTTCTATGTATGTAATGCCATCGATGTGTGGAAGAGTCTGTCATAATATAAATGTAATTCGAAGCGTTTAGTTATAACGCTGTTAAATTATTGAGGTTGTTTCGTACCGTGTTTAAGTCGTTTGAGATATCACATTGCACGGAGTGACTGCATACATATTGTAGGATTTTTGAGTGTGAGATTAATCGTTTAGCTAAGGAAACTGTTTCATGTTTAAACATCTTTATTGTTAAATCTGCAAAGCCAACGGCAATGAATTCGCGTCCAATTCTTAACTATCTAATCAATGTTTTGTGGATCTAACAATAAACTTGGCCTGTTCGTTAAAACTGTTGCCTTAATTAATTTTATGAGATTTCAAATTTGATCGTGTTATATGGATAAGAATAAAAAAATATATTTTAGCGTATTTTAATGGTCTATAACAGTTAAAGGCTCGACGGAATTGCCTTCATTTTCACAAATAGCTTAGAGTAGTTTCTGATGTCATTCCTTTTAAAATAGATATTAACTAATATAATATAATGAAATAGTACGGCCCATATACAACGAAAAATCTATATTAAGATTGGATTTTTACGGTTAAACTTTTGGTTGTTATTATCTTTTACTTTCTTTTAAATTTATTTTATTTAAAAGTAAAGCGTCCGAAGGAGACTCAACTGGGGCCGAGTTAAGTCCTCTCGCTGCCGAATTATGATTTAAAAGTTAGTGATTTTAATTTGGTATTATTTATGTAATATTTAATTTTATTTGAATTTTAAAAAGAGATCAATCATATCAACATTAAAATTGTAAAATATGTAAAATTGTTTTTAGTAGTAGAAAATTCTCAGGTATATTGATTATTTATCATAGAATAACATCACAAAAGATAGATTTATAAATATCTAACATTGTATTTACAGTATAGTGTGATGAGCTATTAAAATTATATTTTTTGTTTTAAAAGGTTCAACTCGTCACTAGTAACTCTAATTTTTATTGTGGTCTGTCGTTATGTTCGACTACAGTAACAATAAGTTATGTATTCAAGAATGTAATTATTGTAAATAAATTACGTGATATTCGTCCAATGGTAAACATGCCTGGTGTTCAATGTCTGAAAATAGCATTTATTTTGAACTGGAATCTCAGATGCATTGACATGGACATACCGAGTGCCAAATTTTTCCTTTTTTTTATGATGGCACACATTCCAATACTATTGTCGACTTGAAAATTAAATTGTTTGGACTGAATTTTAATGTTGTGTTTTATTTTAGAACTGTTCTGTGTACTTACCATGAGTTTACGTTAGGTGTGCTCACTAGGGACTGCGTAAATAGACTTTAAATGTATGACATATTGTACGGCGCCCCTAGCGGCTACTTTCAAGAACTAAATTCTTCATATATTTTTAATACGCACTCGTTAGCGAGCTCACCTAACGTAAACTCATGGTAAGCACACAGGTAGCTAGGACTGAGCCTGTATTCCCTTGATAATGTGGACAACGGTAAAGAATTCTCGTGATGTTCCGTTGTCTCCGTGATAGGGCCAATTAATAATATCATGGGGACAACGGGAATACAGGAGTAGTAGGACCATTGGCAATGCACATAAAGAGTACGACACATTATTATTCACTATTTCCTATCCTATTTCAAGGTTCTGGTAGGTAAAGGTAGATAGATTTAGAATAAAAGAACCAACTTGGCTTTTTAAATTATTATTTATTAAACTTAACATTGTAATCTTAAAACTAATAGATCTATTTTACTATCTTACATTTATACAATCAAAACAAATGCATACACACAAAATAATAGGATTAGATTATAAACATGTGCTAGTGATTGCACAGTGATACATTCACAAATAATACACCTAACATCTAAGCACTAAAACGTGCTTAGTTGTATTTAAAAATAATAAAACTGAATCAACAAGATCGTTCATATGCGGGCTCAAAAAGCAGGGCATTTAAAATTTTAATTTCTTGTATAGAACATCAAGTCAAAACGCAACATAATAAAAATATTATTATGTCAGCCAAAAGTATTAAGTTTTAAATGTATAAGATTGATTTTTATTTGTCAACATTTCAGTCATTAGTTGATAATTACATAAGTGGTATAATAATTAGCCAATTTATGAAAATCTTAAATGAAATCTAATTTTCGATAAATTTTATACCCTGCATTTAGTTCTGGGTTGAGCTCTAAGCAAATGTGAATGCAGACAATAAACGTTATGATTTCCAAAGTTAATGATTCCAAATTAGAGAAAAAATGTTTTCCCTTTGCTTTGGCAAGTTTTACGGCTAAAAAGATTAGAATACATTGTTCAATGCTTATCATTAAAATAATACAAACGAATCAATCAATGACTTTTAAAGCATTTAATGACTATACCGTCTTTTCCAGATGTAAAACACGAGGAAACTACATGACAATGATCTGATGTCGCTATGTATAAATGATCATAATTAATCGATATTTTTAACAGTTAATTCCGACAAGTTTTGGGCTCTGATGCAAATTATCTACATGGTTAATTTTTGTGTCCATATTGCCAAATCACGAAACCCAAATGCCTTTAAATAGGTTTGGAGGAAGCTTTCTCCATCCATCAGCTCCAGGAGATTTCAGATCATAGTCAGTTCGAGGGCAGACGTCATTTTGAATTGGTCCTTCTACGCTCGAAGTATTTCTAGACAACTTCATCTCTTCGAAAGTTTTGGTTTGGTGCTGGCGAACAAAAGGGTAAGCTAGTCACCAACCATCACGTTACAAACAACGGTTCTACTCCGCAAATGACGTTCATCTGTCTTTTTTCACATTGTCTCATGTGAGTGAAAGAGTCAAATATATCCGATTCGTTTTGCGGAGTAGCAGCCTACGTCATAAGTTATCTCGTGTGTAGCGCCAGTGACGTCACTCGTGGCGCATGTCTGGCGGCAGCCAACAATCGTTTTCTGCTCGCGCTAGCTGCTTCCGTAGCGTGTGGTACAGTTTGATTAGCGAGTCCTGAAAAAGAAAATATGCATGAATGTTTAAATAAACCGAAAGTTTAAGAATTTACAGGTTGTTACGGCGTTTGGGACGATATTAGGTAAAGACTATCTACCGCGATTACATTTATGTACACTGCGTCATCTGTCGGCGACACATGGAAGTTATATGGTATTCACAATACGCAAGAATGAGGGACTGATAAGATTGGGCCATTATAATCGACCGTCTGGGGACTAAAAACATCAAATCTTCCAAGGAACTAACATATCAGAGTGAAAATAATTATACTTTAGACGAATTTGTCATAATAAGTTTTCAGACTTTGATTGTATCATGAAACATTTTAGTTAAGAGCGAATTCTTCAATATTTAAATATTTACCTTTTCATTCTCTAGCTGAATGATTTCTCTCTTTTGCCGTAGCTCCTCGTCGTCCATTTGTTCTTCTAATTCTGACTTATGTTTACTGAGGTAGGCAGTCTCAGTTTGAACCTGCAAACATAAACAATGCCCTGTTTATTTACTCGGCCACATTCTTTCCAGTTATTTTAATTACATCATCGTTTACTTGTAATTTTGCAATGTGTTTCGGTCTCGTCAATTTTCGGCTATGAAATGACACGTTAATATAGCTACTTTATTCAGATGTTATTACTTCTTGTCTTTCACAATAAGAATCGTTTCATTATTTCTACCTCTAGTTCTCTAGTTCCTACTTCTGATACTTCTTTGTAGCCAGTATCTTCAGCTTAACCGCTATTCATCATCATCATCAACAGCCCTTTACAGTCCACTGCTGGACTATGAGCCTCCTCCACTATAGTGGAGGGTTTTGCCATAATCTCCAAGCTTGGCAGGCGGGTTGGAGATCGCAGTTTAAAAGATTGATGTTTTTCAGAGAGCGCTGCTGCCCATTCTCTGTTTGATGTGTAGTCCCTAAGTCGCCTCTTACGACACCCGCGGATTAACCGCTATTGGCTATTACCAACCAAACCAGTAACGGCCAGGTTGGACCTACGGAAGTTTCAGGGGGCAATTATTCCGATGGGTCGAAGTTCATGAGCCTCGGTTCTTAGCTCCTATGACCTGTCACTGGCCAATTTACTCTAAGAAGGCTGGATGCGGGCAGCGTGGGACCGGTTATGGAAACCTTTGTCCAGCAGTGGCCGTGATTTGGCTGAAACGACCGAAGCAGGCTGGAGACTAAGGAGGTAAATTTTAGGAGGCGGCTAACTTCGAACTCCTCCTATGTTCTCCTGATTAATTTCGTTGCGGGTCAAATGACAGTTTAACTTTGCCCTGGGATAAACTTGACCTTCACTGGTTGGGTTTTTATTGGCGGTCAAGCTGTAGATCCTGGCTTTACAGGAGTTACAGCGGTGGGAACGAGAGTGGAAATAGTCCTGTAGGCGGCCAACTTGGGACCAAATAATGTGTCTTATAATACCTTTACTGAAGTAGGATAGGTACCAGTCAAAATGAAGAGCACAGGAGGAAAAGGGGGTTGCTATAGCTTAACGTGCGGCAAATGGGTAAATCCGCCACTCGCTACTATCAAAAACAAAATGAAGCACTCACCCTGAGATACTCTGGGGCCAACTGCTTGTGCTCCTCGTATATCCTCTTGGACTCTTCGCTGGCGAGGTCCGGCGAGATGGGCCGCAGGTGCGGGTCCAACATCAGGTGCATCGAGTCCAGCGCCGGGTCGGGCTCCGCCGGCGGCGGCGCGGCACCCTCGCCGCCAGTCGACCCACTACTGTTACCTGTAATCAAAATAGGCTGGTAAGAACAGAATTCAGTTAGTTTTGGACAACCCGCAGCCTACAGACTTAGGGCTCTTTCAAATTAGGCGTTTTAGCAGGACGTCTGGTCATTTAGTCTCCAGTAGAAAAGCACGACCTATAATTTACCAGAGGCAAATGAAGAATTTGGCCTACACTCCTCACCTTGGCCAGACGTGTTGAATTTAAATATTTTAGACTACTTTGACCAATCACAGGACAGAAGTTATGAGTGAGATTGAAGCGAGTTTTGAGCGTGTTTTGTATTCAGAACTTAGTGGTAAAAATAGTTCTTTTAAGGGGAAAAAAACAACAACTAAAATCCTAACGCCGTTTTCGTATTTTCGAATCCATTTTTCCCTGTTTTCCGTGCCGTTATCACAATAAAAAATTGTTATTCCTATACCAAAATATTAATTCGAATAAACTGTTCCTATGTCCTAATGTTTATGGATGATGCCTATATTAGAAAAAGGTTGTTACGTTAATTATTAATTGCTGGATGATCGTTTAATGTCCAAGATCTCGAGAACTAAGTTGTTCTCAATGGTGGTCAGGTAAAATGGAGGTGATAGCATTATCTCAAGCCACACCGATAAGCCTATTATGCATAGGTTTATTGTGAACATTTTGGTCGCCCAACGACAACTTTTTACACATCTGTCATAACAAAGCAGGATGATTTTGATAAACAATTTGGTATTGCTGGAGTGGAGTCATTTACATACGGGAGTCATCCCATCAGCGATGCGTTTATGTATATGGGTACGAGATCGTTTCCATTATTTTACTAAAACACTTTTCAGACTTCAAACGTTCGCAGAAAGCTTAATTTCTTTCTTATGAATTACCTATGTATTAATTTAATATTTTCATATATTGATTAAATTCTGTGGTTATATCAATCCGCGATGTAAAGCATGTTCTATTCTATTTATTATCAGTAACACCAAATAACGTATCACACAAGCACGTAAGTTGTGAAAATCATGAAGAATTAAAATGTTGCCCATTTTTATAAATTCAATGATTTTATACTATACCAGGTAATATCGGTGATTTACTCCTTTTGCCACACTTGTTAGTCAAATAGAGAAGTTTACTTCGTTTTTGAAACAGGTGTTCAGATAGCATTATACGAGTAATGACTATCAATTACGAAGCAAATTTAGATAAAGTAACAACTAATTCTGAGGTAAATTGGTTTTCTTTATCAGATCTTTTGACGTGAATCATTAATTATCAGGAGTTTGCATAATTATAATGTACATTAAAGATAAATAATTTACATAGTTACATAGTTACCGATGATGCGGGCTGAAGGCACGATTAAAATAATGCCAATTATAATAGCAACGCGAGAACAATTCCGACGTTTAGAGGAATCGGTCGCGGTCTCCCAGCAGGGTTATATACGTCAGAAGTTAAATTTACTTCGGCTTGCTGATGTCAGACGCTTCACCTAGATTTTGTGCTTTCAACGAATGATTCTTTTACCCACAAATAGATGGCAGCAGAGAAACTAAACAAGGCGATTATAACTACTTCACCGACGGGACTGGCGCCGAACACTGTTCAGATTAATATTACAAACGTAAACATAGCTTTGCATGCACGAATGTAAACAAATCTTGAGCTTCCATTACTGTACGTTCAATTGGAGTGTTCCCGTGCTCGCACTTGTATCACGATTGAACAAAAAGTATCACTTGAACATTTCTCGATATTAATTGGATTGTCCGATAGTAACATTTCTCGATCCGACAAGTGTACGCTGCTTTACGCAAGTTGCGTAGTAGGAAGTAACGTTGACGTAAAGCGCTGCCCACGCCACGGCGAAGGGCGGGCGGTGGAGTTCCCGCTTCGGAAGGGTTTTGGTGGTCGCTACGTCCCCGGACACTCACTATAGAATATCCAACTACATGTGCTGACTGTGTCCCTGATGGTGGTGACGATGCCGGCGGAGGCGTCGCACGCGTCGAGGCGGCGCAGGCGCGCGGGCGGCGCGGGCAGCGGGGGCATGGCGCGTCCTCTCGCGGAGACAGTGCGCCGAGCACTGCGTGCACGCGCCCGCCCGCTCGAAATATCGGCGGGAGAGCCGGGAGCGGGCGGTGCAACAAACAAACCGGTTTATTCGCGGTGCGGTGACTCAGCGACGTCAGCCCGAGCTAAATGCGGACACCGTGTGCTGCCGCCCTTCGTGAGGTTTTCTGCCGTTTTCGCTGGGAGGGCGCGCGCGCACTCTCTGCAGCCGGTCGACGACCCGCGCCCACGCCGCTGCCTCTTGCACCCGGCACAGCAGCGACCGCCGCACCCATGCACTTAACCCTATGACGTTCCGCCCGCCTCTGGCTCATCGTAATTCATAAACGGGAGGTGGTTCCGAGATGCGGTTGCGGTGTTACGCCACTGTTGCGCTTGGACGCCCGCCGCGCGTTCGTAATGTTCTCGTGTCCGATGCAGGGATAATTTAGGGCCCGATTGCAGCATCGCACCGGGCTTAATTCATAGAATTGCAGCATGCAACGGCCAAGGTGCAGTGCGCAAAACCAACGTAGTACCGACGTAAATGCATACGATTATCAACATGTGACACGCGAAAACAAGCAACAATAAAACAGTCACTGCTCTAGGGTATGATGATATTTGAACAACTAGCCAAAGTCTAGCCAGTATTTGTGACTCGATGTCTTCGTAAAATTGAGGCAACCGTTTAGCAAAATAAGAAAGGTCAACAGATAATTCTTGAACAATGTGGAGGAGATTGGTGGATGTCTGCAATTTGAAATAGTTATACAAATCCCTTACTAAAGTATACTAAGAGTGCCTATGTCAAAATCCACAACATTCTTTACTTTATTACAAGATTATTTTATCCAAATTACTATCATACTCTTTCTACTCTAGTCAGATTTGCGCTCTATAAATCGTCACCGTCGTAAAAAAATATCAACAAGACACACGTGCCCTTTGAAAATTATATAGTTAGCGGGAGTGTGCCAATTTCGTTGTTTTAATGGCACATCACCCGCAGTATAACTTACGCAGTCCTATTGAGACCAGAATAATCCGACTCATAAATCTTAGCGCTCGGCGGAAGTGTTTGTTTTAAAGTCCGATATGGTTTTTTTTAAACTTTTTAAAGATAGTGCTTTGAATTTGGTAGTTTCATAGGGGCTTATGGTTATTCATAAACTTTAATGAGTTCCAGAAAAGTGCGGGCGTTACAAGTTCGCGGGCATATGCGGCTAATTGCGTTAGAGGAGAGTGATAATTAACAAGCCCGAGGCGAAGACAGCGCCGCGCCGCGGACTCGGCCCGATGACGGATCCGGCCCGGACGACGGCACCCGTGGTGACTAATACACGCGTTTTACGACTCCGATCGACCATAAAATCTAAACAGTAACCGCGCATAGGCCGAGGAAACGGCATTCGTTATCCCGAAGATTAATCTCGATGAAAAAATAACCCACGCTAAACACGCGAGTGACATAATCACAACACGAGCGTCAGCAGCATTGGACGTCACAGTGACAGATCAGCTCGAGTGTCAAGCTCGATCACACATATCATCCGTTGAAAAATGACAATAGGTGAATCTTGGCAACGGCGGTATTCTTATCGCGGCGATCTGCGCTTTAGTGCTTTCTAGCGTTATGGACGTTATTGGCGGTGACGACAATGGACGGCTGTTGTTGTGATTCGGCCAAACTGCATCAAACAAGCATATTGCAGCGCGCAATGCATTAACTACAGGAGATCACATTTTAAACAAGATTTATTTTGTTTATTAACGATTCATTCTCAAGATAAAATCTACTGAAAACAACAGTGAAATTATTTACATTAAATGAGTTATATTTCATTAAAATAAAATTAGGAACGGTGGGTCTACCTTGTAGTACACCTGTCATTCATGAAGTTAATGCAAAGTAGTTATAATCCTTCACTGCAGTCTGTAGAGTCATTTTCAAAAACACGAAATCGTTTTTGCATTTTCTTTATTTGTAATGGACTAGCGAGAGAGCCACAGAAATGGCACTAGAGATTATCCTGTTCCATCAGATTTCGAAACTTATTTCGACGGTACTGCGTCTTATTGGGAACGCAGTAAATCAGTATCTGTGTAATCGCTCTTTGATCGGGGCTTTAATACGTTTTCAATTTGGCGTCGAGAAAACGCGGTTCTTGCGTCAGCACCGCTGACATCTCGCGGAAACTGTCCGGCGGGTGACACCCGCTCTGTTAGCCGCCGGATTTATTGCTAGCACGGGCAGACGTCTGAAACCGGTGGATGTTATACGACGGCGATAATTATTTGGAGAAGTTAACGCTGAGATGTCACTTGTGAAATCCAACGATCCGTTGGTTTACGACGACGAGGTAAATGTATTTATGTCCCCTGACATATATTTTGAAGACGCTCATAAAATTAGTTTATCTTTTGGAAATCAAACAAAGTTAATAGATAATTCTGAGCAAATAGTGAATATTTAGAAGCTAACATTTAACTAATTTACTTTTATAGAGCTGTAGTAGCCAATTAAATTCTGTGATTGAGTAGTTAGAGAGCAGGACCCCATAATCGATAGAGATCCTGGGTTGGGTTCAATAACAGATGGAAACACATACATTGAAGAATAACTTCTTGTAATTTACTATTTTTGGTTAGACAATGCAGGCTCCAGTAGTTTTTAGGATACGTTATACCTTCGACAAGATCTGAAAGGTATAGCGGCTCATAAAATCTGAAATCAGGCTTCTGACCTCAGATTTTACACCCACACCATGGAAATATGAAATAACCAATGAATTTAACAAACAATTTGCAAATAGGTACATTTGATTTATTTCCCGATGCGCTTACCCTATTTTCAATAGCTATTTACAATATCGAAGACAACAATAATTTTTAAAAGAATTAAGTTTGGTATAGGAATATTAGGAATCATGTGAAATGAGAATGTTTTGTTTTAGACAGAAACGCTGTCACTGACTCCAAGTGCTCTAACGATTGCCAAAAAATCAAAGAATGTCCATACTTTTAATGTTAAGATCACGTTGAGCGAGTGACAGGGAATTACGTCTGACATCCAGCATTTTAAAAAGTCTGATTCACCGGAGACACTTTCATTCCATCCGGAAATATCTGCCGGGCGAATTTAGGCGTCCTTGCGTATAATTTTAAGTTCCCAAAGGACAATAATACAACGGTTCAGAAGCGTGTGAGCAGACGGCACAGTGAGTCACAAAAAGCTAAAATTGGTTGTGTTTCTCATGTTTATTTTTTACGGCGATGTTGTTAAACTATTGTAGAATTTATTTGCGAGATTGTTACAAGGTTTTCTAAAATACCACACATTGTGGAGATACGTGAAAGGTATATTTTTATGTAGGATTTAAATGAGGCGTTATCTGTGTATTAGCGGGTGTGGTAAAGAGGGCAGTTTACATTTTCGTGCCAACTCCGAGGTAGAACTAGATCTGGGCCGGTCACCGTTAATGCGCGATATAGGTGATCGTATCCAGATCAGATCAAAGAATCTATCGGCGGATGTAAAGCAGAAGCGACCCGTCGTCTCGTGGGACAAGTGAGACGACGAATGGGTTAGCCTTGCAACTAGATGAGCTCGTAAGATTGTGTGTCTTACGATTTCGAGTTCGACTTTATTTTGTTGATGTTTTCTGGTTTTGAGAACTCAAATATAGTCGGGTTCATCAGAATGTGTACGATCTTCTGTTGTTTATTTTCTGTTTACTTCATTTCTTATCATCTTTATCTTTATCAGTCTTCTTTTCTTCCGTAATCTCTGCTGCCATACCAGCGTAATGCATCAGATCCTTACCACCGCAACCAGAACGTAGGATAATATAATCAAATAAATACCATTACATTCCTGAGTGAAATACTTTTCGAGCAATCTACATCAGTGAATAGGTGTTCAATCAACAGCGTCGGGTTTGAAGAATGTTGTTGTGGTTTGTTTACTATGAGCTGTGGGCGAGGAGCGTGTCGGAAGTGGATCTTGTACGATTTATGCACATTGACGTCTTTATTGGTCTGCTATTTTTATTTTTTAATTACTTTGGAACAACTGCTTGAATGTGTGGCAGTATTTTTATTGGTGATTATTTTTGACGATGTCAAAATTGGTTCTGGCAGTCGAATCTTCTTATGCTCATGTTAAAATGAAAAAGGAGGAAATGATAAACCCGTATTTTTGGTAGATAAAAGTAGATAAAATTAATAATCAATCACTGATAAAAGCTCAGATCAAAAATAAAAAGTACCATAGCAACAGTAAAATTAATTAAAATTTGAGAATTAAAATGTAGAGCTTTTGATAACGCACTGAATGTTAAGCCCTTCAAATCTGAAGATACAGTAGTAGCAGTGGAAAAATCTGTAGTAGCAATAGGAAGTAATACAAAAGCTATTGGCAAAGGTAGCGTTGTGAAATAGCGGGCGGTGAGTCACAGTTGTATTTCTGAGGTGCGCTCCCGCTCTCGGCACAACACGCCCGTTCTTATTCTCAGTTATTGAGTGCTAAGTTTTCAATTAATGGCATATGTTGTTCATTCTTTCTCGGCCACTTTAGCGCCGAGGATTCCACCAGAGGTGGTCTGCGAAAACAACTTTTGGTGTTTGTTGAAAGAATGGTGATCTGGAAATCTCAAATTTTCTTACTATTAGTTGGGTTTTTAAAATTGCACGTTTTGCACGGTATGGTTCTTTCAATATGTGACTTAAAGTGAAAAATATTTTTAGATTAACGTTAAGTCTAGCAGATAATGTACAGACAGAGGCAACCCTGTCAACTGTCAGGTGACAATTGACATCATTTCGCTTCGTGTCATTAGCGCCAGCTTGCTCGAAACAAACTGTCGTTGATGATTTCATCAATGAATGACTGACGGTCTGAACAGGGAGAAGACAAGACAAGCTGTAGAATTAGCTAGATTTTAGTAGGTGGTTATTTTGAAGATGATAGAAAAAAACACGAAGCTTTGACTCTTATACGTGCAATCACCCCGGACCGGTCATGATGGCGACGAAAAATTTACGTTTGTATAAATAGTGCATGATTCTTTATGTTCCTGTTCGTTGATTTGTAAGAAATAATGCTTTGTGCAATAAAATATTTTTACATTTGCGCGACTTTATAGTTTGCCGCCTACCATTAACATGTTTTTTTATCTAGAGATAAAATCAAAAACTTAAATGTATGAAGACACAATGAGATCGCTAAATGACAATGAATAACTCCTATTGTACTTTGATTTTAAAGTCATTTACGTGATGACTTCATTTGCCAAGGATTCATTAGTCATATTTTTCAAACAAAAGGCAATTTTATTCAACTAAAATTAGGTCTACCACATTCTAGTTTTTAAATCTGTAATCATGACATAACAATAAATTCTGACACAACGACCATCTCGTCTGTTCAACATTACAAAGTCCGAGAATACCCAGATCTTACGTTTTTTTGTGAATAAGCGGTAATCATTCCTGACAGCTAATGATATAGGTTTCTTTTACACCGAATCGATGAATCAGGATCATCGCTTTGTTAGAGATTCTGAATATAATTCAAAGAGCATCGTAATACGACTAAGATTAGCTGGTTACCAGGTATCAAGCTATCGCTAGACACGAGGCCGTAGAAAAACGGCGTAACGATTTTGCGTAAGTAAACGTAAGCGCACGGCGGCCGCGGCCGGGGCGCAGTGACGCAGGCGCGAGCCCCGACCTACTTATGTCGTCGAAAAAATCAGCAGATGTTCAACTATATCGAGCGGGCAGAATGTGTTGTTCCGAATAGAAATAAACTTGTCACATATTTTGATTGTATCTAGAGCGGGCAACGGTTAGTCACGAGCGCTGCCGATGCCAACGTCCCGGCCGCCGCGACCACCGCAGCTATAAAGGCAATCGTGCTCCAGACTGAATCACATAGGCGCCGTCTGCAAAATGTCTCACCGCCAATAATTTACGGCAGTTTCTAATTGTTCGCAGAACAAAGCGCGACGCGAGATTGATCAGCCCCAGCGTGAGAAATTGGAACCATTATGACTCTATTGTTTCGTTGTTTGTTCAAGAGCAGAAGGCAATGACTCGTATGTTGTCTGCCAAATTTTTCAGAACCGCGAATAACTAAAAATGTTAAGATAATATCCTGTCGTTATAATCAGGAAATTGTATTTTAATGCTTGCATATCTAAATTGTATGTTCGTATGTAGCGACGGGAATGCGAACGGCCGAATTATAATTAAAAGGGTCGCGGCTTGGTCCTCTTCACGTGATAATGGAAAATGTAAACAGAATTATTTTTGTATCTTCAAAGAGGGTTGTTTATTATCGTCGATCCGTGATCCCGCGTGTACAACAAAAGAGTTAGCATTGGGAATAAATTTAGAGCGGCCGTAATTTTGGACAGCGGCCGAGGCGCTAGGCGAAGCAGTAGAGCCTGACCGTACTAACAATCGGCCGATACAGCAACGGCATATCAAGATAAACACTGCTGTATTTTATGTAGTCGTAATACGTGCTATTTTGCAACAAAAATAAGTCTGATCCGTACTGTCAAATGTTTACAGAAGATTCCGTTTGGTCTCCGCGTCTCCAAATAAGAAGCTAGACAGATCGCTATAAATTATCATCTGGCGCTCAGTGCGGCTCTGAAAAATATGTTTATCACCGACACGATGATGTTTTTATTCCCTAGTTGAATTGGGTAGTTGACACCATTAACCAATAAGTTAACACAGCTAAAAAATTGATTTATTCCTGAAAATCTAAATAAGATTGCTTTGAAAAAACAAGTAGTGTTCCGGCAGTTAGAGGTAAGATAGTCAGTTCCTCTGTAGTTGAGGATTCTGGGTGAAACTCGATTTCATCTTCGGCCTGATAATCACTTTCCATCAGGTGAGATGCAGGCCAAGAACTTCCTCGTTGGGGTTAAAAAAAAAAGGAAATAAGGGCATCTTAGGTGTCCACAATATGAGGGTGAGGCCCCATTAGTCCGTTGCGCTGCGATGCGTTGCATTATAAAAAATATATGGACAACGTTTTTCCATACATTTGCAGGAATCGCGGTTTGAAAAAAAGTGCTTAAAAGATTAAAAATTGGTAGTGTCAACAACCCAATTAGACGTTAACAATAATAATTGATAAATTAAATACCTGTCAATAATTGATTTCTAACAAAATAAATTGGAGGATTTTTGAAAACTTCTAATGTGATGAATTATGCAAGCTTTGGAAGGATAAACAGGTGTAGAAAGTTTAATCATAAAAACCATCTGATAGAATACAATGTGTTGGGAAGTACTTACGTATATTGAATAAGGCTAGTAAGATCCCCATAGTAGTATGATAATGAAATTAAAACTTTTTGTATGCTAACAACTTTGAATCAAACAGCAGACCTTATGCCTGGCATATAACTATGTCAGCAGGTTTTGTATGGATGACGTAGTCCTAGCTAAATAAGCCTTTCAGCCATTGTTTCATTTTTAAGACTTATTAATGTGTTAAATAAATGACTGTACCAAATTCAGAGCCTTGGTGGATGAATGGAGCTATTCAGTTAGCTAGGCCGTTACTTATTGAATGGCTAATTAGTTATTAGTATTGTTGGCTGCGATATGAATTTTATGTTTTTTGTGCTTTTAACGGGCATGGTAAGTTGAAATTATGTGTTGAACTGTGACCGCCATGGTGTTATATGGGCTCTAACAGCAACTATTGTGCGGCAAGAAGTTGCCGGAAAACATGAAAAGAAAAAAACTTCAACAATTTATTCACAATGTTGTCAACATTACTGGTGTTCAAACTCCAGTCACAATATTCCTAAACAAAGACAGCAAAGTTGCCGGGCGACATTGCCCAAAAGTTGCAGTAACGCAGCTACGTTCACCAAAGCAAAGTGGCCAATCCAATGAGGGTTATCGCGAATGAAAAATCCGCCAGATGGCAATACGTAGACGCGAGGTCCAAATGCTGCATGATTGGTTAATTTTGACATGACGTTGACAGATATGTCAAAATCCACCAATCACGCAGCAGTCAGACCCCACATCCACGTCCCGCCATCTAGCGGATCTTTTATTCGCGAAAACCCTCATTGTTTACATCGGCCGCGCGCCCGATGCGCCGATGCCCGTAAAATAATTAGCCATGATTCATCTCCACCAGATAGTCTCTCGTCGGATGATACCGAGATGCTTGAATTCGAACAGTTTCCAGGCTCAATATTCCCAAACTGTAGCTTTAACACATTAAAGTTGCTGGGAAACATTGCCCGAAAGTTGCTCTCAGCCTTAAGACAACAAAGTTGTCAGTTTCCAGGCACAATATTCCCAAATTTTAGCATACCCAAAAGTTGGGAGTGTAACGCGGCTACGTTCACCAAAGCAAAGTGGCTCGTAAAATAATTATCCATGATTCATCTCCACCAGATAGTCTCTCGTCGGATGATACCGAGATGCTTGGATTCGAACAGTTTCCAGGCACAATATTCCCAAACTGTAGCCTTAACACAGCAAAGTTGCTGGGCAACATTGACCGAAAGTTGCTCTCAGCCTTAAGACAACAAAGTTGTCAGTTTCCAGGCACAATATTCCCAAATTCTAGCATACCCAATCTTGAAAAGTTTCCGGGCAACATTGCCCAAAAGTTGGAGAAACGAGGATACGTTCACCAAAGCAAAGTGGCCAATACAATTGTTTACATCGGCTGTCGCGCCCGATGTGCCGAAGCTTGTGAAATAAATTAGCCATGATTCATCTCCACCAGATAGTCTCGTCAGATGATACCAAGGTGCTTGGACTCGAACAGTTTCCAGGCTCAATATTCCCAAACTCTAGTCTTAAGACAGTAAAGTTGTCGGGCAACATTGCCCAAAAGTTGCTCATTGACGCGGCTACGTCCCCGCGAAGTGGCCAATCCAATTGTTTACATCGGCTGTCGCGCCCAATGCGCCGATGCTCGTAAAATAATTAGCCATGATTCATCTCCACCAGATAGTCTCTCGTCGGATGATACCGATGCTTGGAGGGTCGTTAGCGACCAGTTTTTGGCATAGCGTTTTGACAGACAATTATTTTGCTGTCGGTAATAGTTAGTCGCAATTATAAATTTGCCATGTGATTGCGATGCCAGTCATTCCTTATTTTCGATTTGATAGATGTTATCGCGATTAGTACAATAATAAACAAGGATGCATCGGACAACAGAGTGATAATTGCTTTGTAAGATGATGATTGGAAGCGTCTAATATTTATCTAATTAATTAAATCATTAATTAAAGCATGAGGGAGGGATTTAATCCGTTATTCATTTCTTTCAACTTTGATACTGATACATAATTTTGAATTTATTGTAGTAATTGATGACGTCACATGCGGATAACTGTTTTACGCGTTGTTGTTTAGTAAAATAGATTTACATGAGCCAATCACTAATAAGCGTGTAGAAATTGTAGGTTTCAAATCAAATTGCGATTTTAGAACCAAAATAATTAACTTGTGAAACTTCTGAATTTTACTTACTTATTTATAAAAAAATAAAAATTACACAAAAATACAAACGTATTCCTTTTCCCCGTATTTGTTTAAATTAACACATTCGATTATTTAAGTAAATTGTTATATTTACAATAATTTATTAATTCTTCATTCAGGCAATACTAATCCGGGAATTATGGTCAATTAATGAACTGATGAAAAATATTGATTGATATATTAATAAAATTACCTAGATGTTTTGATTTTTTAATAATAAACCAAATTGAAATAAAATTTATTAATTTTGAAATGGCTTTTAAATTATTGTAAACTTTTATTTGAATTTATTTACAAAATTCCGAATTTTTGCACCGCCAAAATAACCACAGTAGGTACTCACTCATGAAAACGTCAACGAACACTTGATACTTGTCGTAATCTGGCTGCACCGTTATAGACACCTGCAGGGAACAGTCCGATCGCGGCATTTCACACCCGATCACAACAACATCACGTCCTTGAGCCGACACGTGCGCGATCGGCGCCGCAACCACAATGAGTGCATCTGCATCTTGCGCGCGCGAGACTGTGCGACGCGGCCCGTCCCATACCACCTCGATAACCTTAAATTAGATTAATTGTATCACACTGATTCATCCCGAGATACTTTTTGTTGACACCGATTTGTGACGGTTGCGAAAGGCGAACGTTTTTTCGCATCGCACGCAGATGGCGACTGCTGCTCTATGTCAATGTCCGCGGCGGAAGCGCGCCGTTTGACAGCTGTGTTGCACAAGCGGTGGGGGATGATATGACGATAGTGACAGCTCTACATGTGCCGATGGATCAAGATCTTAAAGCCATTGTATTAAGAGAAACTGCGGTGACCAAAACATTTTCACGATTCCTAATTCATCCTCTAAGCTCCTCAACAAAATCACCTTGATAGACACTTCTTTAATGTAAATTACACGCTCACATTATTGGTCGGCCGTTTGGTGTAGTGGTTCGAAACGGACTACTATTCCGGAGGTAGCGGGTTCGATTCCCGCACAGTACAAACATTTGTGTGCATGAACATATTTGTTTGTATTGGACTGGGTGTTTTCTATGTATAATAAGTATGTATTTACAAAAAAAAAAAAGTTGATTGCGTCGTGTTGGCAACACTGTATCGTTCGGGTGTTTTCGTGAACATCGCTCGTTTCGGACTGGCATGACGTTGCTGACGATTGTCTGACTGCCATTTTGAATTTTCACTGGTCACTTGTTGATGATTTGCAGGTTTTGAACATTCACTAGATCTGTGTCCAAACTCATTACACCGGAAACATTTAACCCCTCTTTCCTTGTGAAAACATTGAGCCGAAATATGGTTGCTTCCTCCACAGTTAAAACATCTTGGTCTTGTCGTCTTATTGTAATTTACCGGTGCCGTCGTGCTGCTACTGGAGGGTCTACGTCGTTCATCCACCATTTTCGCCTTTACTGTCTCGTATACTTTCAGTTTCTCTTTCAGCTCACCGTATGTAGTTGCACCGTACAGCATGATTTTATTGGTTTCTACGTCAACAATGCCGTCTATGATATATTTTATTGCGACGTAGTCGGGCATTTTCCCGCGCCTTCCCAACTCCTTCATGACAAGTAGGTAATCAGTACAGCTCTCACTATTGGCCTTCTTTCTCGCACTCATCATTTCGTGGACTGTCTTTACGTCTAACGAATCCGGGAACTCTTTGAGTAAGCCAGTTTTGAACTCGTCCCACGACCTGAATGGCTTCTCCGACCGCAACCAGAGTGCCGCTGTTCCAATGAGTGATCTGCGTCCCACAATGAGTTGGTGTAATGGTGACCAACCAAAGATCTCAGCGTTCTCCTCTACCTCTTGGACCCATCTTGATGCGGTGACAGTTTGATCTCGACCACTAAATTTTGGGATCAGCTCCTCGGCATAGGCAAAAGTAGTAGGTATGCGCTGCTCCAGGGTCTTGCTCGGGCCAGCATCTTCCGCATCTTCGAAATCATGCTTACTATGTCGTCGTCTCATGATTGATAAAAATACGTCTCACGTCTCAATCCGTCGTAATCGTCGTGAATCGTCGTGTTTCCTTTTCTTGGGCTATCCCGGACGAGCCCCCAAGCTGTAGGAATTGAAACCCAGGTTGTATTTCTTCAGCTGTATTTGTATTTACTCCAGGATAAACCACAAAAAATAGGAACGTCTTAGAACCGTCTTAATACTAATCGTCTTCTGTTTAAATCCCGTCGTTCTTACTTCCTCACTCATTCATTCCGTCTAGAAGCGCAGTGTAAAAATGTCTAAGAATATTTATTATTATTATTATTATTGCCCAATTAATTTATCTTATCATCCTCCAAAGTCCAAACACGATTTGAAGAAATTAGTGCTAATTAATTGTGATCTAGTAGATTTTATTTTGAGTCATAAAATTTCAGTGGTCTCTATCAACGATTGCCTTCGGCGAATATACACTTTTGGCGGTTGGTTATCCATAAATTATAGTTCTAATGACTGGAATTAAATCTTAAATTGTGTAGTCCAACAAGGAGGGAATATAATCTGAAAGAACCATGTTGTGTTCATATCTAAATGTATCCCGATCCTCAAATTTTATTTCCTGTACGTATATAAATACAAAACCGACATGTCTAAAATAAGAATAATATAGAAAAATATTGGCAAGATAAATCCTAGGGAGAATTAGATCGCTCTCATCACTCCTGACACTTGTGACACTTGCATTTATTTTAGAGTTGCTTGTTCGCCTATAGACAGGCGCTTACAAATTGAAATGACATGTCTCCGTACGTGCCACACTTCATCTTTTACATGGATTAGACGCCAAAAGTGTTCAAGAAATCATTTCTGCTTTCATTTATTTTCAGATATTATTTTATTCTTTTCAGAAGCAAGTATTTATAAGATAAATTAGAGCAAGTACCAAAAAGGGTGTTAGCTCCGGTTATTCAGCGTTCCCACATGAATACCATTTACAACGTATACATTCGAATTTAAATGATCGCTTTCAGGAATCGATGAAGCTAGTGCAGACGGCCGTTCAAAGGCCAGCATTTACTGTATAAAAATCAACACTTTTGTTTATTTGCGCACCGCATAACGGCTGAGATGCCCGCCGCGGCGGCACCCATGAAAATATTACGACTTATTTACTTTATCGCGATGCCGATCTTACCGCATTGACGTCGACCTGACTCAGCAGCGTTAAACAGGGCTAAGTACACGCTCGTATCACTCGACACGTCCAGAAAATTAACAGATATTCCTAGAAATACTCGTAAGAGAACGCACGTTATAATCACAAGCATCCGAGGTCAATGACTAGTGCACACGATTGTTTGCGTTACTCTCGTCTACATAACGCGAATACATAACAATCATCGACGCATCAGATCCGAAGACATGTCAAAGCGGTATTTTCCGGTGGGGCGTGCGACATTTTCCCTTACGTCTAGGTGCTGGTCTCGGACGGCCGGAAACGGCGAGTAAACAGAAGACGATACGTCTAGCCATCTGCGTGCGAGTATCAATATTGACGCGACATACACCTTCATCAATCGTTCCTGAATTTCTCGTAACTGACTCACGCAGTGGAAAAATATAAAGGCGCGCATAAATTTCGGTTAAAGCTAGTTTTCAAAGTGAATTTTGTAAGTGGGGAATAAATCCGTCAATCATAAACGTGCTCGAAATGCTGGAATACCGCGAATCGGTAACAAAGTTTAGTGGCAGGAGCCGAAACTATGTTGGACAAAGTAAGCGGAACGGCTCGCTTCCTGGACGCGATTGTTGACGAGTTATCGAGAACCGAACGAGGAACTGATGGTGGCGGAGCAACCCCGTTAGCGATCTAACAATACTTTGGCTTTTCAGCCGGTCGTTGGTCCCACACCACCGTTTCGTAGAAGGTAAGCGGACACAGTCTAAAATAGTCCCGGCCTCTTCCGAGTAGCGTGAGTCACGCGGGACCGTCCGCCTCTGAGCCGCATCTGGACCGCACGATACACAACTATAATATTTTACAGCTTCAATTTATAACTGCATCTAAAACAAACGCAGTTGCGTAGTGATGTGAGCCCCACAGTGAGTAATAGCCGAGTATATAAGAATATGTCAGACAAATAGAAAAAATATAATTTGTACACCTATAGCTTAACACTAGAAAGACCAAGGCAGTCAAATTGGCGGCAAAGCAATTTCATTGTTAAATATTTCACAAACTATGTTTTTGTTTCTTTTCATATTTTATGACTTTTCCTAATTTGCTATTGTTAAGCTAAATCTATATGAAAAAGAAAATAACAGTATGTTGTATATGAGTTTCGATGACAAATACCTACTAAGACCGCGCACCGTCAATGTGGCGGCATACATATAAAGGCGGCGATAAGATTAGTAAACAACGATTTTTTCAAACTAATGTGGGTACTTTTGTTTTTATTTATGTTGAATTGAATTCTGAGTAAGTTGTTACTGCCTAGCTTGTTTACATTTTACAGTAGACATTGGTTTCGTTCGGTGAGCAGTCGTGGTTATGTGGTTTCGAAACTAGTACAACCCTATTTCCAAAAGGGCCGAAACGTAACCACTGACAACTTTTTCACGTCTCTAAATTTGGCTAAAAAACTAATCGTCGAAAAGACTAGTATAATTGTTGGAACAATGCGGCGTGCAAAAGAGAAGTACCACCGATTTGTAGAGGTATTCTTACTATAAGATATGAAACTTTCATAATGAAAACCGAGACCGATATAACCCTTACTACCTATCAAGGAAAACCAGTAAAAATTTTTATTATTTTGAGTATATTCTACACCCCAACGTAAGCATAGGTACTGATAAAAAAAGCTACCTGAAACAGTTGAATTTTATAATGCTACAAAATTTGGTGTAGACATCATCGATCAAATGGCACGCAAATACACCGTAAGAGCTGGAAATCGGAGACTTTTTTTTACAATATACTTGATTTAGCAGCTATAAACTCGTGGTTCTATATCAAAAAGTCACAGGAATAAAAATTTCTCAGCATGATTTTATCCTTCAACTAGTGAGCGAACTAAGTGAAGAGTATTTGTGAAAAAAATCCACTTCAACTGCGACTCAGAGACAATAAACTAATTCTGAAACAAGTGAACCATGTACTACAAACAATAAGAGGTGGCAATGTCAAATCAATAGTAATTGTAAAAAAAATGAAACGTGTAAAAAAGCTGTTTGTGGAAAATGTGCAAAAGAGTCTAAAAAAACTATTACTTGTTACAAATGTTACTAACTTTAATGCTAAATTGTTTACTACTATTAAAAAATAAATTTGTATTATTTTTATTTAATTTTTTTTTTAAATCTGTAATAATTTCATAAGTATTCTCACTTAATCTCTAGTACCGTCAAATTGACCGCTGCGGTCTTTGAAGGTATAGCATGCAGCCCGGCCCTTCTAGTGTTAAACAAATTGTACTTTGTAGTAGGTAAATAAGGAAAATGTGGAACCTTGAATCTTCCCAGAAAAAATAAAAGTAGATGTCAATATTTTTTGGAATAGAATGATTCAAACATTGGAATGCACATAGGATTTTATTTATTTTTTAATTTCAAAGAAACTAACATCCTTCCTTACTAATAAAAAGATATCTGCGTTTTGAACAGTACATTAGAATTTATTTTACCTGTCTTAAAATGGATTTGTCGGTTATTAATTTTGACAGTGAAACAATGTCATTCAAATCTATAGTTCCAAAATACTGAACTGTCCTATGCATGACATTGACAGTGGGGCGCCACCGTCAATACCGGATCGCTGGTTCCGATTTTTGCCATGTTGGAAACCATATAGTTGAACGATGGTAGCGCCCCCCTGTCATTGAGTTTGGTGGGAGAGTTCAGCGTGGGTCATCTTTATTCCATACCACCCATTAAAAGCAATCCCAGAGTTTATAAAAGCTAAGTTCATTATGTTAATGTTCTAGGGATGTATGTGTGTAATAAATAGAGGGGAAACGTTTTCTCATATAAATTCTTACAATGAAAATAAACATGGGAAGATTTATGAACATTACGCGTGGTTTCCTAGAAGAGCCAAACCACGTGAGGATTCGATGATGAAATCTGAAATACAGGCACACTGACGGTGACTCAGTGAGGAGTTTCATAAAGTCAGTGTGCAGTCAAAAGCACCAGAATATTATTTTTTTCCTGTAAAATTGCACCTATTTCCAATACATGCACAGTGTATAACTTGACCAGTTAAGCTGAAGGCTGGAAGCTTTTTTCCCTGATTACTAAACAATGTATGTCACTCGTAGTTACACACGGTTGTTCTATTTTTATGTCTCGTATTTCGAATCTTTAATAAAACGAAAATAGAAAACAACACATTAGTGACCGTTGTTGTTAATTTGTGGAACATTTAAGTGATGTCGTGGGCGAGAAACGCGCAATTTAATGCGTGTACTCGCTATTTGCATCAAGAACTGCCGTTGGTCTCTGCTCTTATCGTTAAGACGGAATATAATTTATTTTTGAACTAAAATAAAACGTTTAGTGGATGAGTAAGCGGTTGATATTTGAGCGGTCGGCGTTCGCTGTCAAACGCGACGTGCCGGTCAAGATGCGTTCTAGGAACCATCTCGCGCGCTGATGTTTGTGTCGTGCGGAATATAGGCGTAGTCCGAGAGCTAGCACTATGTGAAAAGGCTAAAGTAATATGAAGACAGATGATACGTGACTAACAATTAAGATATGTTAGTTCAGATAAAGTATCATTCCACAAAAGAAGCAAGGCTAAACTGGCTGAAACGGCAAGCAACCAGAAATATTGCTCGGAGAGTTCTGCGAAAACTAATAAATTATTTAGTTTCTTATCGCAACCATCTTTCTGACCAAAACTTGTTTACCAACTAGATGCCATGACAATGAGAGACTATCTTAACCTTTTTCGTTGTGTATCCCGATATCGTAGCGCGCGCGTTTTTTGTTTGCAAACAAACGCACATCGACGCATCGCGTGAGTGAGTCACTCTCCGGGCATGTCCTGGCACAGGACTATGCTATTCCCAGCGGTTACTCAACGGGAGTTCTCGTATCTTTCAAGAGACAAATTAGATGCGACTGTAAAATATCTCAGCAGGAAAACACCAAGATTGTCTGTGCAAAATTGATATTTGCGTTATTTACTTGATTTACTAATCGAATAAATTGTAGATCAATCAAGGTACAAATCTTAACCCTTTGCGTGTCACTGTTAACTTGCGCACGCGTTTTTGTTTGCAAACAAACGCACATCGACGCATCGCGTGACTGAGTCACTCTCCGGGCATGTCCTGGCACAGGACTATGCTATTCCCAGCGGTTACTCAACGGGAGTTGTCGTATCTTTCAAGAGACAAATTAGAAGCGACTGTAAAATATTTCAGGAAGAAAATACCACGAGGCACTGAGCAAAATTGATATTTGCGTTATTGACTTGATTTATCGTATAAATTGTAGATCAATCAAGGTACATATCTCAACTCTTTGCGTGTCCCTATTAACTTGCGCACGCGTTTTTGTTTGCAAACAAACGCACATCGACGCATCGCGTGAGTGAGTCACTCTCCGGGCATGTCCTGGCACAGGACTATGCTATTCCCAGCGGTTACTCAACGGGAGTTCTCGTATCTTTCAAGAGACAAATTAGAAGCGACTCTGAAATATTTCAGCAGGAAAATACCAAGACGTTTTGAGCTAAACTGATAAAATTACGTTATTCATTGGTTGACAAATAAAATAAATTGCGGAAAATGCTGATCGGATAGCACTTTAAAAATAGACCAAAAGTTACAATTATAAAAAAATAACCAAAGATCAAATAGGCAGCTAGACTTCACAGACTTTTAATATCTCCTAACCGCAAGGAAGCAAATGCCATAGCGCGATACTTTTCATACTTTACTTTGCGACGAAATGTCTGACAGTACGCACGATATGTCTTCAACTGAGAACCAAACTTAAGAGCGTTTACGCCGTTTGGCGCAAAAACAGTACTTTTTCAACTCGTTACAATCATTAACCAATAATATTACAAATATGTTATAGGCATAAATAGTTAGGCAATTTCGTCGTCTAAATAGTTAATTGAGAAAATATTGCGATTAGTTTAGTATTTAAGAATTCTATCAAGATAAGTCCACACAGGTTTTGCAAATTTCCACTTTAGCGTCAGTTTACAAGCTGAAATTTGTATAAAAATACTGTGAAAACGATTTAACAAACATTTATATCCTATAGCATAGATCCTTGGGCAAATAGTTATCTGAGAAAATTTTTAGATTTAAGCATTTTACAATAAGAAATCACAAATTAAAAGAACGTGAAATACCCAAAAATCAAAGTGATTTTTTTACCAATATTCTTCCTTTATTCAACACAAAAATAGCTTAATATAATAGAAGAATATCTTATCTAAAATATTTACTTTGAAATTTAAAATAATTCATTGTAATTTTTTTTCTATGAGTATTTGAAAAGTACTATAAAACGCCGCGCACGAATCGTTCAAATTCAGTCCGCCTCGAGGCGTTCCAGAGTGAGGTCACGTCGCTCGGTGCTCTGCTGACATGTGTCACGCGTACGTTGATCTTTGACAGGTAGCTGGACTTTTATAGTGTATCCGCAAAATCTTGGTGGTAGATTTTGCGATCACGTGGTAATTAAAATATTTTATTGTTATTTTTCATTACAGTCTATTTTTACAACAAATTCTATTTCAGACGTAATGAAAAATAAAATTAAGTTATTTTTAGCGATGAAACGAAAACGAATGACGAAAATTTGGAACAGCAAGTTATGTATGTATGTATGTATACTAATATTATAAAGAGAAATAATACTAATAATTGATTTGCCATAAATAGGTGGTTACAGAATAGTTAATAGGAATGCTCTGCCAGCAGGGTCCCACCTAGTTGTAGGGGGAACATACACAACATATTATTACAGTCGGAAAATCTTTGCGGTAGGTACCTCGGATTCTAGTTAGTTGGACAGTAGTCATTTGACGGCCACTTGAATCGTCTCACGCTTTTGGCTACCGCCGCCGCACTAAGCCGGTTGATGCCTAATCTCGGAGGCCCAGCCGCACTGAGTCGCTGACTATACTTTTGCGTCGCGCGTTCCATGGTCCTATATGGGGCTCGAGTATGGCACAGTGCTGTGTAGTCGTGGAGCATCCTACTGTTGAAAAAAGCGCAACGCATGATATCACTGAGGCACAGGCTGAGGTAATTTGTGATACTGCATAGTATCCGCAGTCCGTCTATTCCCGGTTGTGGACACTGACTATGTCCCTACTGAGGATAAATGGGAAAAAAAATATTGTCATTAGTGGCGACGTATAACAATCCTACTAATATTATAACTATAACTAATATTATAAATGCAAAAGTTTGGATGTCTGGATGTCTGTTACTCTTTCACTCAAAAACTACTGAACGGATTTTGTTGAAACTTTACAGTATTATTGTTTATAACCCAGATTAACATATAGGCTATAATTTATGACGATATGTGACAAATAAATTTCAATAAATAAATAAGACGTGTCTAAAAAGCGCAATCTATCGTCATTCTACAGCACTGGACAAACTGTTTATACTGTTTTTGACGTTCGTAAATATTCATGCGGGGGAAGCCGTGAAACGCCATCTATCAACATGATATCAAAAAACAGATTTAACGAACTAAGGAGTAAAACGAGGTCCACGCGTACGAAGTCGCGGGCGGCCGCTAGTTCAAAATAAAATTAATAATATTTGTATTCATCTGGTCTTACTTGACTTTTACTTTACGTATGTCATGCACGATGACATTTGCGTCAATATTTGTGTACGTCCCCACTAGGCATAATTGGGATGTATTTTTCTAATTTATCATAAGTTGTGAGAAAGCCTGTAGCTACATTAGTTTTATACACACATAAATGACCTCATATTAATCACATTTACCAAATCATGCGGTAATTATTCATAATAACCGGCGATTATTCATAATTTTCACATTTATCACTTTGACCGTAACATCTACATTAGTATAAAGTATATTCTTATGAGACAAATAATCTGATGGTATAGTGTGCTTACTTTCTGTGAAAGTGTTCTTTCACAGAAAGAAGCAGTGGAAAGGGGGAGCGAGAGGCCTCAGCCAACACTCCGGTTATCCGCCGCCGACACCCTGGGCGCAAGAGGACAGCTTATGGTCTCCAACTGTCCCTTCCTAACAGGCTTCGGTCGCTAGACATGGAGGTGTCTGGTGGCGGCTAAGGACGAATGCTACAGGCAACAGCCAATGGCGATGTCCCGCGTTCCCTCATATCACTCATATGGATCATGGCAGAAACAGTCAGGTTTTTAGTGGGTGTAGGGGCTACCCACCCTCTGGTAGAAAGAACCCCACATAACCCACTATGTGCCCCCGCAGCTGGTGGGTATGAAATGTTATGCATTTTCTGGATAAAAAAAGAATAGTTAACAGGAAAAGTTTGTTTTGAATAGAACCGATTTGAAAAAATCTCTCACCATTAAAATTCAATTTTTTTTCTGCTGAACATAGGCTGTACAAAATATTCTCAAAATAGTAAAAAACCTTTGAAAATTTACTATTTGATAAAGAATTTTTGTTTTTATTATTTATTAGGACTAATGTATACCATGATTTATAATTATGGAGTCGGTGTTGGAAGATTTGAAGATTTTACAGTTTCCTTGAGCTGTCACTTGACAGCCTGGCACACTTTTACGATGGTGGATCAAAGTATTTTGGTTTGACTATAGAGCGTGAGAACACGCACACAGTCACAATTATTTTAGTGTGAATAAAAATAGCATCGAAATTACCTAAACTTGACATGCCACGCTAGACGTAAACGCTCTTAAAAGAGCATCACATTAAATCATTCAGCTAGAAGTTTGCAAACACCAGCTTCGCTGTAACTATGAGTCACGCATGTCCTGGCACAGGATTGCTATTTACGACCGGTTACTCAACGGGAATCATCTTTTTGCTATCTGATTTGAAGCTACTATCAGGCCTGTTCATCTCCGCGAGTTTACATCGAAAACAAAACACGCACGATGGCCCACCTACAGGATACCTACTATTCGACAAGGCCTCGAAGCATACGAGCGAACATTGACTCACGCACGCGTATTCTTGTGTATGATGGAAGAAAATAAAGAAAATGGTGTACTAAATACTGTGCACTATTTAACTGCCTAAATAATAATAAAAACACAGAATGTACTTTTTTAAGTTGCCTCAAGACACTGAGAGGTAAATAAGTAATTAATATTATTCATGATAATTCATGCTTAATCATGTATTTCCTCCGCCATTTTCCGCAGTTTGGCACCTCACGTCACATCATTTTACTGAAGTCAGCCCTATAGCTTCGGCGCAGTGCCGATCACTGACGTTTGTCAACAAAATGGTGCTTGACTCTTGAGACAGGCTAAATTACACCATATTGTTAATGATATTGAGCATACATTTTTTTAAATACCTTCGCGAAGTAAAACTTCTGTACGTAGTACTTATTATTATTCTGTGCTACTATGAAGTTTATAAGAGAGGTGTATTAAAATGTTCCTGTATCATGTTAAAATTTTATAGTTTAGGTAATGTTCAAATTCAATAGTAGAGTATTAAGTATCTCTTTTCGTCCATATTTGAAAATAATAGGTAAACAGTCGGTCAAGCCAGGTCAAAATAAAAAGATAGATTTTTTGCAATTTTATTTATTTTAATATTTATTTATTGTATTGTCTTCTTAAGTAATGTTCCAATAAGATTTTTCCGCATTTAACCGAACCATGAGAACTATTTGTCATACATATTTCTTTATACTCGTGTTTATATTGGCTTGACACAGAGACAAAACAGCAGTTATTTTTTATCATTGCACTTGTTTGCAAACAAACACAAGATGTGCACCAAATGGCCAAAGCTTTGAAAGCTTTTTACATTCGAACCTATTTACACAAGCAATAAAGTCTACTTTAGCTTATTCCACGAGCATGAGTCATCGAGCGAACATGTCCTGGCACAGGACTCATCTATTTCGACGCGGTTACTCAGCGCATGATGCATTGCACCTAGGGTTGCCAGGTGTCCAGCTTTAGCCGGACATGTTTGGCTTTTTGTCTTGTCCGGCCAAATCTTGGCTTATTCGGCCTTGTCCGACATGTCCGGCTTTTAGGGTAAAATGTCTGGCCAAATTTTCATTAATTAAGCACAAAGTCCGGCTTTTGTGTTTTTGAACCTGGCAACCCTAATTGCACCGGTATAATTACGTAGACATCTTGTCTCTTACGCGTTTACACCATGAAATTAGCATGGCGAATTCCGGATTTATGCACAACGTTGTTTATGGTGGCCATTAATAAAGGAATTCGGTTAAAATAGAAACGTTTAGACCGGTGAAGTGATATTTTAATGCGTACATTTGAAGTCTTGAAGTTATTGGGGAAGCAATAAATATAACGCTGGTTATGCGAAATGTTATTACTAATTTATTTTCGTGAATAAGTACAAGAGCTAACATAAGATTTAAGAAAATTGAATTGAGCATTGTTTATTTTAACTCAATATTCTATGACTATAATTTGACATGTAAATAATCAAAAATATGTTTAAAGCAAATCCAACTATTGAACGTATGTATAATAATTAGCATGCAATACTTACCTAGCGTGAGGAACTTGTCGAACCCTGCTTTGTTCTTCACTCCTATGTACTCATCGAACTCTGATAGGTCCACGGCATCCCAGGCATTCTAAAATATGATGACAATACAGCTGATTAATTAAAATGTTTATCAAATTCAAATTCTTTTGAATACGCAGTGCGTTTTAAAATTAAAAACAGGATAATCGAATCTTAAGTAACGAATTCAGTTGTCTGAAGCACCTTGCCAAGAGATGGCGCTGTGACTAGAATAGATTGCGGTGGCGTAGTTCGATATACAACGTGTCCCAAAATTCAAGGATAAGCCGGCGCCGCAGGATGGACATAGTCATGACTACTTTAGGAAAAATAAGAAAAAAAATCTATCTCAATTATTTTTTAAGTTACACAATAAATAATGAAATTCGTCGAAAATTTACACCCCTTATGACATTTTACATTACCACGGCCACAATTTTTCAAATACTTCTGTTTTTTTGTTTGTATCGGCAACTTAAGTAGTGCTGCTGTCCACTCCAATTCTTAAAACCCTCAGAATCCTTGCAGTTTTTACACAAAAGTTAATCAAAATATGATATTTCCTTAAAATTTTGAACGATTTTTACTTTCACTCCACTTTGACTCGTCGTTTTGTAAAAAAAAAGTATGAACACTACTGCGGCAAGTTTTTTATAAAGTTGACGCAACTATCCAAGATTCCAAAATGGTATAATACTCTAAGAAAACTAGTCGCAAAAAAGATATGCGTACCATTTTTACAAGCACTTCGCTTGTTAGTTAGTATGGGATAAATCTTGCAACTAAATTTAAAACCAGTTCTCCTCAACCAATTGAGCTGAAATTTGGTATACTTATGTAAGTACGATGACATTGCAATATTATGGTATCATTGAGCTGGATGGAGTCTGGAGGTGGCCATAGGAACTTCTAAACGAAACTGCGGAATCGCATCTAGTTTGGGTTCGTTGGATATCTTTTCGAGCACTTTAGTGCTAGATGATGTCCAGGGTCCTGATGATGAAGTCAAGAGGTGGCCAGGAGCTGGCCAAAGGAACTCCTTAACGAAATGGCGGAAGCTTATCGAGTTTGGGTTCGTTGGATTTGACTTCCCGAGCACTTGGACCATGAGATTGAGAACCTGCTAAAAAGTGTAAAATAAAGTTATAATAAAAAAAATACTTTTTTAAAAACAAGCATTAATGCGAAATTTTACGAAAGAATTTAACGATAAAAATAATTGTATGCAAGGTTTTTTTCTTGCTTTTCTTAACATGAGAATAATTTATTCATGAATTTTTATAAAAATTTGGAAGTAATGCAAGGTTCAAATAATTTCGAAAGCTTGTAGCGCAAACAGAAAAAAAGAGGAATAAATTCCATGCGCGATTATAACTTTATTTTAAACTTTTTAGTTGTTTCTCAATCTCATGGCCCAAGTGCCCGGGAAGACAAATCCAACGAACCCAAACTCGATAAGCTTCTGCTGTTTCGTTTAGGAGTTCCTATGGCCAGCTCCTGGCCACCTCTTGACTTCATCATCAGGACCCTGGACATCATCTAGCACTAAATTGCTCGAAAAGACAAATCCAACGAACCTAAACTAGATGCAATTCCGCCGTTTCGTTTAGAAGTTCCTATGGCCACCTCCAGACTCCATCCAGCTCAATGATACCATAATATTGCATTGTCATTGTACTTACACAAGCATATCAAATTTCAGCTCAATTGGTTGAGGAGAACTGGTTTTAAATTCAGTTGCAAGATTTATCCCATACTAACTAACAAGCGAAGTGCTTGTAAAAATGGTACGCATATCTTTTTTGCGACTAGTTTTCTTAGAGTATTATACCATTTTGGAATCTTGGATAGTTGCGTCAACTTTATAAAAAACTTGCCGCAGTAGTGTTCATACTTTTTTTTTACAAAACGACGAGTCAAAGTGGAGTGAAAGTAAAAATCGTTCAAAATTTTAAGGAAATATCATATTTTGATTAACTTTTGTGTAAAAACTGCAAGGATTCTGGGGGTTTTAAGAATTGGGGTGGACAGCAGCACTACTTAAGTTGCCGATACAAACAAAAAAACAGAAGTATTTGAAAAATTGTGGCCGTGGTAATATAAAATGTCATAAGGGGTGTCAATTTTCGACGAATTTCATTATTTATTGTGTAACTTAAAAAATAATTGAGATAGATTTTTTTTCTTATTTTTCCTAAAGTAGTCATGACTATGTCCACCCTGCGGTGCCGGCTTATCGTTGAATTTTGGGACACGTTGTATAAATATTTTTCGATTTGAATGTGTAAATATTGCCCTTAAATTTTACGTGAAATCTGAATCGATGGAAAATCTGACTATAGTTAAATATAAAATAAAAGTGCTGTGAACAATTTCTATTTCACATCAACTACTGTGATTTACAAATTATGTACCCTCCAATCCTCTTCTCTTCCTCCTCCAGACAGTGGTAACATGTATAATTACCACTTTATTTTTATTGCCTTGTTTTATGGTCCAAAAACTAACATGCAAAGGTTCAAAAATGAAAACTCACCGGCCCAACTTCGATCTCCAACGGTATTTGATATCTCGGATCAATCGGTCCCTGCATATTCCCGTTGAACTCATTCACCGGCGTCATGGGACTGTTGCCTGCGCTCAGTCTATCACAATAGTTCTGGTTGTAATCCTCTTTCCTTAGTGAATTTGTGTTGCTGTTGACCGAATGACTTCTGGTTGGAGAGAGCTTGTCGTTCTCTCGATTCCAGTACTGCTCCATATCGATGTGTCGAGGGTTCATGTTGCCGATGTTGTAGTTTACTGTGTAAAAAAAAGGTTATGAGAATGTTTACTAAAAATATTATCCTCCTTCTAGTGGAGTCGGGTAAAAACATTTTGGCGTTGATTATAATATAAATTACGAATAATAAGGTCGAAACAAATAGCTTTAGTCCAACAAACAGATTGGACAAGGTAAAAATTGTAAGTGATGTAAAACCGAAAAAAGAGAAGTTTGATTTCGACACTGTCGACAAGTTGCCCAAACAGCAAAAGCAACGAAATCTTCAAAGGTCATTTTGTAAAAAATGGAATAGGATTTGTATCGAGATTCTGTTGCTGTTGTCTACACTCTTGACAATAGGCATTACCAATGTAGGTATCAATGTCAAAACCACACCCCATATTGGTAAGGAATTTCAGTAGCCGTAAAGAAACGACAGGGAAAACTTTTAAAAAAATGCGTAAACATCATACACACCTATAGGAGATAGCCGTCTTGGAGACGAGCTCTCACTGAACACAACCGGGCTTCGGACCACCCGCAACGTATCTTGCGGAGTGCTACCCTCGCTTGGGGCGTAGCCTCTCTCCTGTGGCACTGGGGAGCTCGAAGTCCTATTGATGGTGACGGAGGACCTGCCCGCTTCGTCCACTCTCTTGAACTGTTGAGGGATTCGGATGGGGCCGATTCTGTTGTATGCTTCCACTTCTTCTCTGGTCAGAGAGGCGGCTTTCGGTTGAGCTTCCGCCGCTATGAGGTTCTGTAGTTTGTTGACCTGCGGTAGACGGACAATAGGTAAGTAAAAATAAATAAATTAAAAGAATTTAGTTTAAACATTTTCTGGGAAAGGCCGTAGATAAACTTATTTTGGGATGGGCAATAGGTAATTCCGGAATTGTATACGCCTGAGCCCGTGTTAAAAAACATCAGCCGAGTTGACGATTTCGGCCCATCAAAGAAAAACACAAATTATGATGAAATTGGTGAAGAATCCAGATACCGGACGGCAAAATGGTCAGTACTAATGTGTCCGAATCCAGGCTGTCCTGGTTTATGTGCTTAATCGTCATGCTTACAGTTGTCGTAGTGACGTCACTGCACCTGTTGCCTGTACCTGTGTGCCGACGATGCTGCGCGGAGACGGCTGCGCGGGCGCGACGGGCGTGACCAGCTGCGACAGCAAGTGCTCAGTATCCGAGTCCAGGCTCTCCTGGTCGCACGCCATGTACTAGTTATCCTCACAGTCGTCGTAGTGACGTCACTGCACCTGCGTGCCGACGATGCTGCGCGGAGACGGCTGCGCGGGCGCGACGGGCGTGACCAGCTGCGACAGCAAGTGCTCAGTATCCGAGTCCAGGCTCTCCTGGTCGCACGCCATGTACTAGTTATCCTCACAGTCGTCGTAGTGACGTCACTGCACCTGCGTGCCGACGATGCTGCGCGGAGACGGCTGCGCGGGCGCGACGGGCGTGACCAGCTGCGACAGCAAGTGCTCAGTATCCGAGTCCAGGCTCTCCTGGTCGCACGCCATGTACTATTTTACTAAAGCCTGGTTCGTGAGCACGTAGAATCCCGTCCAATGACCCCAAGCTGCCCATCCTTATCGCTCGCGCGTAATTATATTGCTGTCGCGACTGTGCGACGCGCGCCCGCAGTGAGTGTGCGAGCGCGACAGCAACATAATTACGTGCGAGCGACAAGGATGGGCAGCTTGGGGTCATTGGACGGGATTCTACGTGATCACGAACCAGGCTTTAGTCATCCTCACAGTCGTCGTAGTGACGTCACTGCACCTGTCGCCTGTACCTGTGTGCCGACGATGCTGCGCGGAGACGGCTGCGCGGGCGCGACGGGCGTGACCAGCTGCGACAACAAGTGCTCAGTATCCGAGTCCAGGCTCTCTTGATCGCACGCCATGTACTCGTCCTCTGAACACGCTTCGTCGTCGTCTTCGCAGTCGTCGTAGTCGATAGGAGTGTCCGCGCCAGGGAAGAACTCGCATAGGGATGTCATTATTTCTACCACCTGTGCAGTATAGGTATAGTACAGGTCAACAGATACACCCCAAACTCATCACCTCCCGGATGTAGACAGACTACGACTAAGTTCGGATACTAAAGGCTTCAGAAACATATGCGGCTCTTTCGATGTAAAGTTACGGCTTAGTTTCATCCGTAAAATTAACTATTGACTGCCTCAACTAACTGTATCGAATCAGTAAAGTATATGAATCACAGTTCTGTTCGTTGTAGTTTATCGATTACCCTTGCACGCAGCTTCGAGAAAAAATCGCCAACAGTAAAACAGTGTGAACGCCACGTTTTTTAAAATTTACAATCAGCAGTCTTTAATCAGATTGAATGTTGTGCTCGATTTTTGGAGAGTGCACATCCTGTGAACTGTCTTTATTTTGCTTATCAGCTTTTCGCATTATTTTTAGAAACAGGCAGTTCGCTCGAGGCGTTCTTTATAGTTCTCAAATATAAAAACTTAAAATCCAAAGATTTTAATGTCCATACCCAAATAGATATTATACTGCATGCCACAAATAAAGTTTGAAACCACATACCTCAGCCATGCTTGGTCTCTGTGCCGGGCTTTTGTGCCAGCATTGTGTCATCAATTGTTCAATTGGCTCCGGGCAGCCCTCAATTAGGTCTGGCCTTCGTCCTGAAATTGTTTAAAATCTTTTTAAGATTTAACTCAGCATAAATTACTTGATACGTTAAAAATAATACAATCAACAGTATTGAGACTTGAGCTGCTTAAGCAAAACTGACTAACACAGCAAAATGTATCCGTCTTACTAAAACATTTTATTGATCATACTACCAAGAAATAATTGAAGTGACATCATGCACAATCCATATTTGACTGATAAATATGTGGGAGACGATTCTCATAAAATTGATTTGTATTCGAAGAATACCATCAATGTCATACTTCAGGTTCTTATATTAATAAGGTAAGTATTAAACGCAATCCTGTGCTTTTATCTGTTATTTTGTTGTAAATAATATGTTTTGTCACAAAAGGCACCCTAGATATAATACACGGAGCGACAATAAATCTGTAATATTAATTGGTAAATATTTGTATTATTTTTCTTGTATTTACAGTGGTCTGACAAGAGGATTGGCTAAATAATGAGTTCCAGCAGAGCATTTGCACTTCATGATAGAATTACTTGCAGTTTGATCATCTAAATATTTTATTATACCAGAAAAAGGCAGTACTTGCTCTAAAAAACTTGGGAAATAGACAGGTAAGGACATGGATTATGAACAGACAATGGCATATTAAGCTTGTGGTATTTTATTTAGTTGTAATAAGGGTGATTTTTATTAATCTGACACTTACCCGTATGCACAGCCCACATAATTCTATAAGCTGATCCTCCCTCTTCAAAGGGTTTCCTTCTAGAAAGTACTTCCCATAGGATAATACCCCATGAGAAAACATCACATTTCTCTGTGTACGTGGAACCCTCAAAAACCTGGAAACAATTTAGTATGACATGTTATTGATGTAGTTATTGAATAAAAATTCATGTAGAACTTTTTATACAATCTAAGAGTAGGCGCACATCGTTGATTTTTAGTTGGCCTATAGTTGTGCCCGATTTTAATTTGTATGAAGAATCGGCCAAATCGACCAGCGTAGTGTGCGCACTTCCATACATGCCCATACTGATCAACTGCCCGACTAAACTATCAGCCGACGAAAAATCAACAGTGTGCGCCTACTCTTAATCAATCTTTGTGTCTCTAATAATTAATTTTTGTATGTGACATTATTTTTGGAAAAGACTGGCTGAATTTCATATCTATCAAAAACTAATTTCGGGAAATAAAAGTTAACAAACTTATTTGATACAATTAAATTGAACTAGACTGGTATTTTGAAACAATACAAGTGACAAAACATACTGACTGAAATTCATTACACCATTGACTTTTACCTCAATTAAACTAGATAATTTTCCTTAAAAGAATGATAAAACTTACTTCCGGAGCCATCCAAGCAGCACTGCCTTTGTTATTTGTCATGTATGTGGCTTTGTCAGCAGCAGTTCCAAAATCACAAATCTTTAGTCGTTGCCCTCCAGACACCAGCAATAAATTAGGAGGTTTCAAATCCCTGTGTATCAACGGTTTGGGTTTCATTGCGTGAAGATATGCCACTCCCTGAAATTTTCAAAAAATAACAATTTTATTTACAATTCTGAAAGGTTTCTTGAAAAAATATGTCAATAGCTCAATAAGAATAAAAATTACACGTAAGAACTATTTGGATGTTGAATGGAAGATAACAAAACAGTATCAGCTGTTGAACAATAACAAAGTGAATGAATACAAGTGGAAGAACTTTAGTCTATTTACCTCAGCGCACTGTCTGGCCCAGCTCATAGCATGGGCTGCTGTGTATTTAGGCTTGGGGCGGTTATGCAGGACATTGTAAAGCGAACCACCCTCAGCATATTCCATTACAAGACATACATGAGCGCCTTTCATACATGCTCCATACAGCCTAACTATGTTGGGATGTGACACACGGGATAGCTGCCGAACTTCTATCGCAAACTCCCGTTTCTCAGCCTCTGAATTGATATGCTTCACCGCCACAAATGTGTCTCTCCATAGTCCTTTCCAAACTACACCGAAAGCTCCTTTTCCAACCACCTGCACACATAAGTACCACCTTAGTTATATTATACGTGAGCTATTGTTAAATAAAATTAGTCCTTGGTTTTATAATTACCGATAATTCCTGTATTTCACTGTAATCTATCTCCTCCACAAATGTCTGCTGAACGGGCGAGTCGTGCACATTGGAAGCCATGAGTACACTTATTATCACATTATCAAAATGACTAGTTAGAATATATTTAGCTTATTTATTAAAATACCTAAATTTCTTTGTAAAGGAACGAAAATAGTTTGCTTTATCAATTTTCTCAGTATTGTTTGGCAGAAAAAAGCAACTGCGACAAGACCGCCATCTTTGAAACTGAAGATTACATATTAGTGATGTACCTAAAAATAACCGCTAGTTATACTAAATAACGAAATATAACTTACCGGTTATTATTGATTAAAAAAAAAACTATGAACTATTCCGCATTTCCGCGGGATTTTTTGAAATTCGAAAATCAGAATCTCTATTTCAGGTGTTGAACAAGAGTTTATTTTTTCTTTTCTACTGTATTACCTTACATTAGTTTATTAATACTGCATAATTAAACTATATTTTAACGTAACAGCAAACTCAAATAAGCAATGGATTTTTAACACGTTACTATCAATTTATTAAAATAAATAACAATATTACGTAACTTTAATACCAAATCAATTTGACTTAGGTATAATGCACTTATCAATGAACATTAATTAATTTAATTACCTAAATTCTAATCAATAAACGTTGTAATCGTAGTGAAAGTCGTAATGCTAGATTCAGGCTCCAATTCTAGTGCTTCTAGAAGCGCTTGTGCCTCTCTGCATCTGAAAGTTCTAGCGACTTCCGCCGGTGTTTGGCTTCTGTGGTTCAACAAGTAAAGATTGGCCCCTAGTTCTACTAGAATGTTTATGAGCCTGCAGTTATTGCTCATGGCTGCAAAGTGTAGGGCTTGCCGACCGCCGGGTGCTTCCGAGTCGTTCACAATCGCACCTTTCTCGACAAGCAGGAACAATATCCTTTCTTCCTCTGGGGTGGGTACGCACATCATGACGAATTCTAAAATAAAATATATCTTTTTAAATCAGCTACTTAAATGAAAATGTAATTAATTATTAGTAACCTACTTATTAATTACATTTAAGCTCATCTGCACACACGGTAGATAAGTAGTTATATTAAGTATTTTATCAAACTGAAGTGGTGCAAAAACGACTGCATAAATTGTCATAGAAACCATTTTTCAAGGGCGCTGTTATAGAAAATGTGTGGGCCGCTTTTATGGCTAGTTACAGCACTGATAAAAACTATTAAAGTAAAGATAGTTACGTATAAATAAACCAGTGTCCATAGGATCGGTACGTGGCATTATTTTAGCCCCATAGTCAAATAGGAGATTAGCCACTCGCAGGGACGGCCTGAAACCAATAAAAAGATGAGGTTGAGGAAGTAGGAGTATTTTCTCATGTTTCTAGTTCCTTAGGGTTGGGGGTCGATTCTCAGATGTGAACTCTAAGGTAGAACATGAATAGAAGACGTCGATAAAAAAGGAAAAATGAAGCGACAAAATAAATATTGTTAGACAAGAACAGACCTTCTCATCAAGCAAAGGGAGAGAGGAGTCATGCCAAGGTTATCCTTGACGTTTGTGTTGACCCCCGCGTCCAGAAGTAAAATGATAGCGCGAAAGCAGTTCGCGCAGACTGCAAGGTGTAACGCGTTTCTGCCGAGGTGGTCCATCGCTTGAATGTCGATTCCAGTTCTACAAATTAATATGCCCAAGTTATTGTAGGTAGGTACCTACCTACATACTTGTTTTTGTAGATAGGAATGGATGCTTTTCTTAGGTAGGCTTAAGTAATCAATATTCGACATGGCGCAAGTACACTACGCGGAAAATTGTCCAAGTCGAAGCGCTACCTCGCACACCGAAGTATGGGCGACACCGGGGTGGGGGAAGGAGAAAGTAACCGAGATGGTGTTCACACCATTAGGTCTTGGCCAACTTCCCGCATAGTGTACTTGCGCCAACAGGATTCAATTTTACCGGGACACCATGGTGCATTGGTGTATCCATTCGCCGTGCCAACAATATTAATACAGCTCTAATATAGGTACACATTTTATACCTACGGTATGTTGATGCTGATCACGATTCTACATTGCCAACCTTAGGGCTTTATTAATCTAAGTTACCAACCGGTTAGATAAAGGTGAAACTTGCAAGAAATAGCCGTCCGGTGCAGGTGGGTGCTTTACAATGAATAACTAGGCTATAGCCTAATAATATGTTACAGTTGATGGAAATATCGATTACCAAACCTATTAAATTTTTTATCAATCGGTAGCTTTCATGCAACGTCAATTAATTTTAGAGCCCGCGCGGCGCGAATGTCGGATAAATTTTGATTATTTATTAGTTCTTTGAATGTGTAAGTATTAGGCTGACCTTTAAGACTTTAAAAATCTATAAAATTGGGTTCATGCGCATGTAACTCACGTTGTCATCACGTTCAATAACACGTGTCTGCGGAACACTTATTGTGAGTCCCCAAAAGATAATTAGGTACCTACATTTCTATTTTCATATCTCAAACACGTGGATAGAAGGATGGGTTTCACTTATTTTTCATTCCAGTTATTCTTAGTAGGTTAAGTATCAAGCTGCATCTCCCAGATCCCATTTAGGTATTACTTCACTACCTGACCTACTGATCTAAGTAAAAAAAAACATACGGGTCGAATTGAGAACCTCCTCCTTTTTTTGAATTCGGTTGAAAAGATCAGAGTTTAAGACACTGTGAGATGTAAGATGTAGCTATCTAAATGAATGAAATTTATCTATCCTATAAAATAACGGTGACGTTCGTAAAACTATAACAACTAGATCTAAATTAAACCTGTAATAAGCACCTTTATGGCTTACCTCATTACGACTTCAAGAATCCGATCGTTACCAGTCTCAGCAGCAATCAGAAACTCGTGATCCCGATGAAGGAAGTCCACCGCCTCCCTCAAACTCTTATCACGGTGTTTCTCATCAAGGGAAGTCTCCGAAGCTATTTTCACAGACCTTATGGACCCAGGGTACGAAGGTATGTGGACGTCCAGGGAAGACTCCGACAGTTCTGTACGTTATAAACGGATAATGTCTTATAACCTGTGCCATATAAGGATAGGTACTTTCCTACGATGATAGTGTAACAAAATGGTTTATCTGCGTGTCGTGTTTCGTGTGTACCTAAGGTGAAAAACTATTGGACACACATTAGGAACGGATGTAAAAAGAGATGAAATGATGCTCATGATGACCCGGGAACAAGGGCATAAGTACATGGTGTAATTTTTGAGTCGCGGTACAGTGTGAAACTATGAATCTACAGGTGAAACTGATTTGAGACAAAAATATCAAATATTTTCCAGCACTTTCATTTTTACCTTAGCTGAATGAATTGTGGAATTTGGTAGATAATAAACCTCTCAATAATAATTTGATTACGTAATTAACCTACCTTTAACATCAACTAAATAAGATAAAAATATTAATTTCAACTAAAATAAACTAGTTAAGAAGAAATAAAAAAAAAGATATGAATATTCGCATGTATTCAAATTAAAAAAAAAATACAATAAATTTTACTACTATTCCTTCTTGTCTTCCTCAAATGAAAGTTGCGGACTTGGCATAAGCCTTATTTTAGAAAATGACGGAAAAGCTGAAAACTGTTCTCCTTCCACTATCGTCTCCATCTTGGGAACACTTTCCAAAAGAGAAGACCTCTTTTTACTGGACATCAACGTGCCTTCATATTCTAAAACAATATTTTTGTTTCGAAGATACGCAAGAACAATGGATTCACTGTCATTATCGTTTTCATCAAATGGAATTTCGTTTTCACTTTGTAGATTTATATCCACCATCAGTACTTCTTCTTTAGATTCAGATTCCTTAACGTGATGAGGTGGTATTGACAAGTCTCTACTGGTCGAGGGCAATTCTACAGGCTTAATGTATTTATTGAAGTATTTTCTTAAAACTGTATCTCTCAGCTCGGCATTATCTCTTATTAGAAGCTCCTTTGAACTGGGATCGCTAAGTCCGCTAGAATCCACCAGCACGAACATTGGCTCTTTGTCAATACCACCAATTTCTGTGTGTTGTTTGCTAAGAGAATATTGCAATCCGATGTCATCTTCACTGCAAAGAATATATGACTTAAATGCCGTCAAGAAGTTTCTCAAGTACGCAAAGCTGGAGATCGGACTGTGGAACTCTCTGGAACTAATGAAATTGATTGTGTTGAATTGGCTGTAGAGCATTTATTAGAAGAGCGTCTGATCGTGTCGTACCTGCAACATGGAGCGGGAAGAGACTCGCGCTCTTTGCTCAGATCTGACTGGACTTTCATTAAAGTAACAATGTGGTCTGGCAAAACTTGTTCAGGATAAAAATAACGCATAGCCGAATGAAATAAATCTCTGCCCAAACGTGTAATGAACATTTTGGCGTAAATTAAAAACCAAAAAAAAGTTTCATACGTCGTTTGTGTGGAGGTCTCGACATCTTCGATTCTTTGGGGGTTATTAGCCGGAATTAAAACGCTTCTCTGAGATATATCTGAACTTTTTTCGCTTATTCTACTATTGGATTTCTCTTCGCTCATATTCACTTGAGAAATCAGTTCTTAGAATTATCTTTTTTGCTTAGTTTACCATACAGTGATAGGCTATCATCATGTCTTTTAATTTTGACAGTGACGTGATATAATTTGAATCGTTCACTTCATTTTTAATTTTCTCTTTGTTTACGGCTATTGTTGATTTTGTAAACTTTATTCTTAGATCAAATTCAAAATTCTAAGCATTATGGTTAAGGTAGAGCCTGTGGTAGAACCACAGAATAATAATAAGTATGGTAGAACTTAGAACTTAGCTTAGAAGGTAGAGGTTATTGCTACGCAAAGAGGCAATCTAATGATAATAGTTACGGGAGTTTGAAATAAAACACCAATTTATAGATAATACTAATTTAATACATCAGTTTACCATTTACACATAAAACTATTATCTAACTATATCTATCCAATAAAGGTGAAGTTTTACTTCACTATACATTAATACTCGGAGAAACATGACATTTAAACATCTAAAAAAGATTAAAATTTACCATGTATGAATGATCTTGTAAACAGATATGCTGGGAACTGAGGTAGGAAAAATACATACATAGCATAGAAAAAATAAAGTGATGTCCAATGTTCACATCGTTTCATCTCGGTTTCCATCGATGGTTATCTTCATTTAGGCCTCTCCAAAAAGGTATGAAGGGTATAGACGAAAAATGGTTTAGATGGCGGAACTTATACTAATTGTCCTATAATTTCTAATCTGGTAGGTATCCGCTATAAACTGCGAATTAAATGCGCGACAATCTTCCACCCCAAATTTGGCCACGATGGACGTCCATCCGACTGTGATCCTGCTACGTTTTAGCTTTATTCAGTTCTTTATTGGTGTAGAGCCATTGTTACTTGATAGCGTAATAACGCGCAGGATGTGGCGAACGGACGCCTCTATTCAAGTGACTGGTTTACAGTATCAGTCGCCGATACACTGGAATGTCCTGCTCTTGTACTCGCGGCGCGGAGCGCAGAAGCTCGGCCAGCGTGTACAAGTCATCCCTAGGCCTGTAATTGTTCTGATGGGCCATTCCATCAGAGCGTTTCCTGGCGACCATGAATCTCTTCACCTTGTTAGCGTATTGCCTCTTGCGACGAGCCTCTTCATACCTCTGAGCCAATTCATTGGGGTCGACTTGGTACATGTCAGGGTAGCCGCGAGCTAAAGCCATGCGATTCTGCTCCGAGAAGTAAGAGTGGTGAGGGTAGTCACGTTCACGCGGCCCGATGACTACAGGCTCGTTGTACCAGATGTCTCCATTCTCGTCAACTTCAGGTTGATCCTCGTCGGCTCCGTTCATGCGGCCATAGTAGTGATCAGCAGCCCACTGGTTGTTGTACTCTTGCTTCCTACGCTCCTGGGCTTCCCACAGGTTCAGGAGAGCGCGGACATCAGCAGCGCTAAGACCAGAGTCGCGTTTACGGCGTTCCGATAGAGGCCTACAAAAAAGGTGCAGGTAAAAAACATGTTGCAAATGGCTAAAGTAAAAAACCTATTTTAACGATTAAAAATGCGTTTTTACCTGAAGTTCTTCTTGTTTCCACCCGAGTTCTTAGTAGCAGTTTTAGCAGAAGCGGCAGCTCCACTGACTTTACTTCCACTTCCTCGCTTGCGGCGATGAGCGGCGTCGTGCTCGGGAGAAGCTGCTTCTACCGGGGAGAGCGCCTCATGATCTTCAGGCCTGAGAGATAAAATAAATTATTAACTTATTTTCTTTTTTGGGGAAAATAAAGCAGGTTGTGATTTTTTTGGAGCTGAATACTTACTTTAGGTTCTTCTTGCCAGAACCATTCTTCGTAGCCACTTTGGTAGCAGCACCGGCCCCACCCACTTTGGTGCCGCTGCCGCGTTTGCGTCGTCGCGATTCGTAGCCGGGCGACAAGCCCTCCATTGCCGGGGGCTCGCCATACAATTCGGGTCTCATGATGAGATTATCCAACTCTCCAGTTGACTGGGGCGCGTCAAAGCGCTGATCCACTCCTTGCTCAAAGCCTTCCGAGTTGCCTGCAAGACGGTAGGTAACTGTAATACCAGAAACACAGTCAAACGACGGAATCGAGGAACATGATCTGTATTTTATTGGCTCGAATACTATAAGTTCGTGGGTTAAGTTCAATACGTTGTAGATTTCAAGTCGGAGTTTTTAAGCTGCAAAGTATTTTGAAGAATTCCATCGAACTAATTGTATTTAAAACTAGAACCCATGACCATTACGAACCTTCTTCGCTGAGGGCTAACGGATAGGGTTCCAGATCATTCTTGTCGCTCTTATTCAGGAACAGGGATTGCGTGTCATCTTTGGTTTGATCCCAATTTTCAGGCAATTCACCAATTGGACCACCATCTAAAAATATGAGCGGATATTCTATTTCTTTACAAGAAAGGAATTAATTGGTAAACAAAATTATTTTGTAAAAAAATAAAATAAACCTATTCACGTTTACCAATTTCAAATTACATTTAAGAATGACGAAGTAGACTTGCAGAAAAGCAGAATTTGCATAATTCTGCCTTATTGATTTATCGAAAAACAAAAATTACTAAAATCAATGTTTGAATAAAACAAAACACCCTTCCCATTTCATCCACAAAGCTCATAACATTGTGCCTCTACGTAAATTCATTTTCATTCATAATTGTTATTCACGATAAAAATCGATAGTTATATTTAGACCTTTAAATACGAAAGGTCACTATTGATACCAGTGGAAAGAGTTTCTACGCAGCAAAGGGCGGCGCAGGGGAACACCTGTTGCTAAATATAGAGCGCAGTCCAGCCGGTGATCGATACGTGGACCAAAACAACAACCGACTGATAAAAAAGCCAGACTCGCCAGGATACCTTACTTTAGCACCCTAAACGTCACCACGCATTCAAAAACAAAGAAAGCAGAGCAAAAAAATGAAAATCGAAAATTAAATGGCGACTCACCTTTGTTTGTCGGTGTCGGAACCGCGTCGCAGACGAAGAGAACCGCGAAAATCGCGGTTGTACTGATTAGTAACATGATTGCGAACTATCAGGACACGTATAATTGTAGACTTTCAAAGACTTGGAGGATCCCTGGTCTGGAACACCGGATGCGGGCGTGTAGAGTCAGCACGCAGGCAGCGAGTGTCGTCGGTCGGAGCCCAAGCTGGAGAGAAAACCCATCGCTCCTGTCGATAAACTCGCGACATGCGCAGTGTGATTTGCAGGGACGCACTCAGACGATAGCAGTGATAAAGATTCCAGTCGCACTTATGATTTTATATGCTAATAACTCTTATTTTTTAGTTTAGTTTTCTCTCTACTTCGCCTATGCGAAACCGTTACTTTAAATAATAAACTTCAAAGAAGTTTGGAGCGGTCAATTAAGGAACGGTAAAAGCAATGTAAAAAGTCGCAAATTGTTACCTAATGCAGCTGCGTGAAGTTAGAAAAGGTTTCACAAAGAGCCACAGGAGATTTGAAGTTAAAAAAACATTCAAGATTCAGTCTTTTTTATCCATCTAAATCGCCGCATTTGATTTGGGTCTAGCCTCAAATATTCTTAGCCTGTAGTCCGTCCCTGCATGCTGACGTCCGATGCTGCTGAGCTAAACATGCCCTTCATAAAAGGAGTCTTATTGTGTGGAATGGAAGGAACCAGACGACAGAGGCGTCAGTCCTCATTAATTACAATACATTAAACATGTTACAGCTTTTTATTCAGTTGCTCTGTACACGCCTTTCATTGCCTACTGAAAATTACTGTTCTTGCCTGATTTTGTGAAACACCTACATCTTTTTTATTAGAAAAATCTTTCTTAATTCATTGCCTCATCAACGCTCAGGCTCTTTCTCGTTAGAAATCTTAATTTCATTAGTAAAGTAGGTACCTATGTAAGTACAAGGTAATGAGGTAAGAAATTTTGTAATTTACTTCTAAAAGGGTGATAAAAAGTGGAAAAGTTAGTATGAAACATTTTCTTGGTGGGCAGATTTAATTAAAACTTCAGTGGGCTTAACGCTTTTTGATTTAATTAATGCAAAACCTATTTTATTCGGCAGGGTTGAAAGAAATTGCGTTTGTATAGAACTTAGATGGGCCCAAAGGTTGACTGGGAGAATACCTTGTGACTTTAAGTTCGCCTTTTTGTACTTTGATCTACCTAAATGTGTGCAATTAAGTCTTGAAAGCGCGAGTTTTCCGAGCTAACGCCTAATATGGTACATTTAGAACTAGTTATTCCTACAACTTAAAAAAAGCATCCGATAGTTTTCAATACAACAGTACGTAAGTACCTTTATCGTTGTGTAGATAAATATAGAATAGTGCTATATGCGACTGTACATCGTTGAAGACACAATGGGCAGCTTAACAAGCGCGATCTTCTCGTTCAGACACTTAACCACACAAAGGGTAACTGGTCAACCAATGAAAGGTAGATTCGCAGCGAACGTCCTGTAAACACGTGGTACAGCCGTAATAACGGACACAATGGACACAGTATTAAGGTTGCAACCTTTTTGAGACCACGTAAGTACCACGAGACCTTTTATAGGTACACCGAGAATAATATCTCAAAGATGAAGGGTGTGGGTGGGTTGGTCTATATTTAGCGCTTTCTAAGATTGAAAGCATTATTGTGACCTTCAACCTTCAGAGAAACCTATTCAGATTTATATGAAAACACTTAAAACTGGAACGAAAAACCTCAACCTTTCAGAGGTGATCATAAATCACCAGAAAACAGGGACAAAAGACATCAAACAATAGCATGATGGGGATATTACTTCAGAGCGAGATAAATAAATATCCTTAGACATTTTACACTGCGCTTCTAGTCCCAAACTAAGCAAAGCTTGTACTATGGGTACTAGACAACGGATATAAACATACTTAAATACTTTTTTTTTGTAAATACATACTTATTATACTTAGTTACATTACTTTATAATATTGAGGATTATCACAGAATATGTCCAATGGCGCAGGCCCCCCACTAGGTGGACCGACGATCTGGTGAGGGTCGCGGGAGGTGCCTGGATGCGGGCAGCGTAGGACCGGTCGTCGTGGTAGTCCTTAGTCCAGCAGTGGACGTCATTGGCGGAAACCAACGAATCGAAGGTTTGTCCAATGATGAGAATGGGAGACATCTGAAGTCTGAACAAGTTGGCTCCCAAAAGACTCACATAAATAACAGGTATAGATGACCCACGCTGAACTGTCCCGCCAAACTCAATGACAGGGGGGCGCTACCATCGTTCAACTTTATGGTTTCCAACATGGCAAAAATCTGAACCAGCGATCCGGTATTGACGGTGGCGCTCCACTGTCAATGTCATCGACAGGACAGTCCAGTATTTTGGAACTATAATAGAGAGCATTAGGTACTGAGATTCCTGTCAAACGATTTGTTGAACTGACTTTATCGTACATTATGAACTGTCAAATGATTATGATTGCTTTACACAATTCCACCTCAGGAGATAATGGAGTTATAGGTCTAGCGCTTAACTCAGTCAGTAGCAGCGTTGCCAGACGTCCCGATTTTTAAATCAAATTTAAATGTCCCGCGCGGGACAGGCTCGGTCCCGCTTTTCGGAGAGAACTCGACCGTACGTGGCGTAGCTACGTACTAAATCTGATTTAAAATATTATTTTTATTGTTAAAATACATTTTCTATAGCTACTTTTGCTATCTATTGTCACGTAAACGTAATTTTAAGTCAAATAAAAAGATAAATATTTGAAAACCTTTGATTATTATACGTTTTTTTACTATGTCCCGCTTCTGACGGAAGAATCCCGCTATTTTCACTCAAAAGTACCGTCCCGACTTAGCGAAAAAAAAAACTGGCAACGCTGCAGTAGGTACCTGAGAGGGGTAACGTGTGACGTAAACAAGCTGTCACGGTATGAAGCTATTTTAAATGACTGCATGTTATACTTACGAGCAAAAATATGGAATCACTCCCTTGTGTTTTGTTCCGAGCGATCTTAAGAACTGAATGACTATGCATGTATCTGTGGTATCAATTTAAAGTTTGTAATATTACCTTTAAAATGGTATCATCTTTATTTGTCTTCTATTAGTCATTTAGTTATTGTGATCGCTCTAAACAAATAGGGTGTTTCCACCATATTTTTGCTCGCGAGTGTAGCTATAACATTATTATCATCTATTGATAGATAATAGACGAACACTCTTTGCCGTCAATCCGTAAGAGTTTATTATTCAACGCAAAACCTAACGAAACGCAAAACAGAACGGATTTAGATGACAAGAATTTATAACGCAAACTGAATTTCATGCGGGCGAGGCCGCGGATAAGCGCTAGTAAGTTAATAAAATCAAACAATAAGCTCTAGGGACTGCTAAGAGCTTTTATATGACTGTGGCCGATTTGCCGATTGAGTAGGTAAAATAAAACCAGAACATACATTGTGGGAACAAATATTTATTTTTATGTATAAAAAAATACATAGAGTACTTATCGATAATTGTGACATACCATCTACTAATAAAATGTCTAAGCAAAAAGCTACTAATAGGTACTTACATCATTTATCATAATTTTATTAGTGAATTAAGTACCTAACTAATTATAATTCATCAGATGTCACACTCATACTTCACTTGTATAAATACAAAAATTACATCCACTTTTTTGTACTACAAATTAAGAATTTTGTATCATAAAGACATACTAATAATGAAAATGGCATCACTTAAAAATTTATGTATCTTACAAGCTACAAAAAAACAAATAAAATTACTACCTAATCACTTTTATATAAATTGAAAAATACAGTCAAATTGAAAAACAATATTTTTAAAATTTATTGCTGTTAAATCTTTTATATTTTTTTTTACTGAAACAACACAGTTTGTTGATTATTTGCTTTTAATTGTGATGATATACAATACCTACATACATATATTATCTGCCTAACTAAAGTTTAATTGTGTAGTGGAACATTAGAATTTTTATGTATATCATAAACTTGGCTTGACACGCTACCGCGTCTTTCGATTACATAATAATTACAATATTTAAGTTTAAAATAAATCATTTAAATAAGTCTTTCATAATATACAAATAACAGTTAATGTGGGGAAGAAGTTTAGTATGCTAGATTTAAGAAAGTAAGAACAGTAGGAAATAATGACAGAGATGAGATAAACTTGAATAATGTAGTCTGCACCAATAAAATTTGGCAATTTGATACAAGAAATACAACTGTTTCAGTTCTAAAGATGATTTTTGTTTAAATTTATTAAAGTTTAGAGACTGACATCGTTATGATTAATTACACAATTTAAAAGCTAATTTTAGGCCACATTGTTTCATTTTAAATTATCAAATTATATATAGGTGTGTAGTTGTGGACTATAATTTATTATGTAAAAATTAAATGCACAAATCCACAACTATTGATCCTTATTTTATTAATAGCCAACGAAACAACTTTTCCTATTATTTAAACACTGCTATATTGGTTACTATGTACACATCATACATTCAAAATGAAGTTTGATATAGTAATATTAAATGAAATACTATTTTTGCTATCTAATTGTACTCAAGTAAGCTAAGTACTATGAAATTTATAAATGGTATAATGTCAATCAGAAAAAATATGTTTTTTTAAGGTTCAGCCAAACCAACGCGATCACACGCGTGCAGCGATGGCGATCAATGCATTTAAGTCTGGTCGTCATCGCTGCCGCGCTGCACGCCGGCTGATCGCGTTGGTTTGGCCGAACCCTAACTAATAATGTAAATCCTGGGATTACTAATGTTTGGCCAAAAAACGTTTCCCAAATTATCACATCGCAAACAACGTTTCGCAAATTTTCATTTGGCAAATTCTCATTTGGCAAAACAACTTATTGCAAACTTTTAATTCGCAAATGTCGTTTTTGGCATATTATTGTTTAGCAAATTATTGTTTGGCAAAGTATGTTTTGCCAAATGTTTCATTTGGCAAAAATATTTCACGATAAACTATTTACAAAATTATTTGATTGGTGCATAGAATGGAATATAAATTAGCTGGTGGTTATTATTTTGTTTAGTGGGTAGTTAATATAAAATTTGTTCTAAATTAATTTTCATATTTCATTCTTTTATCAAAATTACCAAATGATTCATTAACAATAGAGGTGATTCTAGCGCTCGGCGGCCGCTGCCGCGGCACGCTTCGCTCGCCTTCGCGCGTTAAGGGTCACTGTTCTAACCTAACCTAACCTACTATTTTCCGCAATACCTACTTTCTGCAACCATAATATTTTCTGCAATCTCTTTGTTTTACATACATTTCTTGTGAAAATGCCTTATGCTTTGATTTGTGGGTAACGGTGGGTATGTGAAGTGTCAATTTGACCAAACAAAATATTTGGGATATAATATTTGGTAAAATAAAACATTTGCTATATAAAAATTTGCCAAGTAAAATTTTGCCAAATGATAATTTGACCAAATGAACTAGTTGCGAAAAGTACAGTTGCTAAAAGTTCATTTGGGAAATGAAACTTTGGCGATAAGTTGTTTGCGAAGTGAAATTTGGCGAAAAGTAATTTGGCCAAACGGAAGGATACCTAAATCCTGACATTATTTTTAACTTGAATGAAGAAAAAATGATCCTCATAGCTTACAGTATACAAAATATTGCAATTTGATCATCACAAAGACAAAGAGTACCTACATATAATTATTTCACTCATTGTTACAGCAAAAAATTAAAACTGATACATATCTACCTAGGGTAAACCACCCAATTATTGGCACTTTAAGCAGCTACTTCACAAAACCGGTAAAATTTGCATGTAAAAATATGTTTTATCAAAGAAAGAAACATTTATATTGGTCTTTTAATCTTTGGAGAATATTATAAAGTACTTATCATTAACAAATTAAATCATTTATTCAATATAGTGTACCTTTTAAAAAATTACCTCAAAATACCAGTTGTTGGCATAGCCAAACCTTTTATTGGCAGTGATAATTACCTATTATTGGCACTGTTCTCGCAAGACTGATAAATAGCTGCTAGGTCTTATGTAGAGGTTTTAAAGAGATTCATGATAGAAATAAACAAAATAAAATTTTTTTTGTATAGGAACATACCATATCAGTTCAAACGCTTATATTTAAATATGGTTTTAAACTTTCCATAAACACTTTTATCAAATCTTCTTTTCTCTTCGGAAATCCTTTTTTGTTACTGATTTTTATTTTATCCAGTCAACAAAAAGCTGTTCTTCCTCAGTTAAAACTGTGAACGGACCGGGCTTAGAGCGATGATCAGGATGTTTCAATCTGAATTGTATAGTAGACCGTGGCACCACTTTCAAAGCCTTTCACAGGCTTATTCCACTAATCCCCGTCAACGGGGATTAGTGAACTTTTTATTCATTAATCCCCGCTAACGCCAATGGAGCTTATAATGGGGATTAATGAACTAAAAAGTTAATTAATCCCCAGTACGTTAAAAATAAAATACTAATGTAAGAATCAGGTACCTTCTTTTTATTATTGGATAAGAACTCACTTACTATTTTTATTATTAATTTAAATTTAAGACTGATTACAAAACTTAAAAAAAATTAACACTTACTTGATTAACGGAAAGCACTATGGATATTGAATCGTTATTCCCCATTCATCATTTAAAAGAAGATGGAAACGATTACATACTTTGGGCCAAGATGTAACAAGATAAAAATGGGGATTAATTAACTTTTTAGTTCATTAATCCCCATTATAAACTCCATTGGCGTTAACGGGGATTAATGAACAAAAAGTTCACTAATCCCCATTGACGGGGATTGTCAACGGGGAATAGTGGAATAAGACTTTGAAAGGCTTTGAAAGTGGCTGAAAAGAGAATATTTTTTATTGGCACCTTTTTAACCAATGTTTGACACCCGTGCCAATAAATAGATTTTATATAATTGGCACTGGGCCAACATTTGGATTGGTGTATCCAAAACGTTAGAAAATATTTTAAATGCAATTTAAACTCAATTTTGAGACAAACAAGGTATAATTTTTAATAAACTCAAATTATTTTAAATACCCTTTTATTGGCATGTGTGCCAATAAAATGGATAAACAGATTTTACGCATACCAAATGTTGGCACACCATAAATAATTAAAAGTTGGCGGTTAAATTATAAAATAATGTTTTAAAAAGGCAGTTAATATATTCAATAATAAGACAAAATGATTATGTATAAGAAAAACAAAATAGATTTGCATTTTTTTCAAAGATTATGATAGCTCTTACCTTAGTAAAAAACGAATATTTCGATTGTTTTTTCCGCACAGGTCCCGGTTTGTCAAACAAATGGTTGAAGCGCCGCGATGTTTGAAAAAATAAAAAAACGTGTGTAGCCAGTTGAGTAATAAATGATATTACTCTACAATTTCTACTAAAAAATATAAGGTTTGGCTACAAACAATCTTAATTTTCTTAAAAAACTGGAGCATGCCAATAAATTGGTAGAGTGCCAACGATTGGGTGGTTTACCCTACTTCTTTTTAATTTTCTTAACAACTTTCCTTTTGACATTTTTCTTTCTTCTTTTGTCTTTTTCACTATCTGAACTAGAACTAGTTGAGTCACTGCTGGAGTCTGAACTACTGGTAGAACTAGAAGAAGTATCACTAGAGTCACTACTACTAGAGGATGATGAATCTTTCCTTTTTCTTCTCAACCTTTTCTTTCTGTTATCCGATTCACTAGAAGAACTAGAATCGGAGCTAGTACTTGATTCTGATGAGGAGGAGTCTGATGACGTAGACACCTTGCGTTTTCTTTTGTTTTTGTCTTTTTTCGAAATATTTTTTCCCTTGTCACCTTTCTTTGATTTATCACTGTTCTTTGATCTATGTTTTTGCTTTTTATCCACAGGAGGAGTTTGAGGTTCAACATCTTTTCTGCTCTTTTTTGACTTATGGCTATTGTTTTTTGATTCTTCTAGTTGTCGTTTTTTACCTTTGTGTTGAGGCTCATCTTTGCTATCGGATCTATCTCTACTTTTTTCATTCCTATGGGAAGCTCTATCATCACCTTTATCATTACTATGATCCCTCTTTCTAGACATTGATTTACTTTTGTTTATCTTGTGAGAATTATAATCATTTTCTCTATCTTTGATATCATTGCTTTGTGAATTATTTCTTTTGACATTGTCATATTCTTTTTGCTCATAGATTTCAGGACTAGTATCATGATTATTGTGGTAGGTATATTTATCCTCTCTACTTTTATGAATTGTATCAACAGATCTTTCTTTTTTATTCCTAGATTTATCTTTCAATGTACTTGATTCTCTTTTTGTATCTTCTCTTTCATATGAGCTACTTCTTTCTCTCTGATTCTTTTCTGCCTTCTTCCTCTCATGTTCCACATGTCTTGTATCATATTCTTTATTTGTTCTTTCAGAGGACCAATCATTTTTCTGTCTTGCTTCATTTGTTCTTTGTTGAGAATTGTCTTTTTCTTTATATTTTTTGTTATTTGTCACCTCTTCTTTTTTATTGCTTTTATCATGATCTTTTTTTTCATGCCTTTGCCTTTCTTCAACAACATCTTCTATTGAACTACTTCTTTCTCGATGATTCTTTTGTTTTTTTACATCTGTCACCCTATTCTTTCTTTCATGCTCTTTATTACGTTTTTGTCTTTCGTCATCTTGCCTTTCAGAACTACTTGTTTCTCTACGGATTTTTGTTCTAGTTACATAATTATTTTTTTCATAGTCCCTGTCATGTTTTTGGTTCCTTTTGTCACTATGCCTTTCTTTAGAGCTAGTTGCTTCTCTATTGTTGGATCTACCATCTCCATCTCTGTTTTTCCTGTTATAATCCCTTTCATGAGATCTATCGCGTTTTCTTTCTTCTCCATGTCTTTTATGTTTGTCCTTTTCTCTATCATTATGATGATTACCTTTTCTGTCTCTGTTCCAATCTTCATTTCCATGTTTTTTTGATTTATGTCTAAAAGAGTCATCTTTAGCTTCTTCGTCATCAAAATGTTGCACTCCTCTGCCTTTGCCAAGCCACCTCATTTTAGAAACGGACTGTGAGAAATCTACATGTATACGTCTGTCATCAATTAAAACATTGTCCATTTTAAAATAAGCATCTTCACAAGACTTTTTGTCAGAAAACTCTATAAATGCATACTGCAATGAATCACCAGTCTTTTTATCTCGAATGACTTCACAGCTTTCAATTTTACCAAATCTACTAAATATGATTTCTAAATCCTCGTCTGTGGTAACTGGATTTAGTTTACATACAAACAGTACATTTTCAGGTGGAGCTATGTCGGCATCAGGCAAGTCACCAACAATTTCCAAGATGGTAGCTCGAGCTTTAGCCTCTTTTTCTTCAATAATTTCTTGAATTTCTGCAGCAGATTTACCTTCAGTTTCATCGAGCTCTTCGTCAGGAGCTATTCGGCCTCCTTTCAACCTTTCCGCACTAGGAGAAGGTGACCGGGATGGTGCACGAAATCCTTTAGGATCACTGAATGGATCTTCTAATACAACTGTGTGAGTAATTCGCACGTCTTGGTAAGGTCTATGAGTCTCATCACAGATTGCCTCGTTTAATTTACGCAAAACTTCATGACCCTCAGTAACCTCGCCAATCACACAGTGTATGCCGTCTAAGGAATCTAATTCTGAGCCAAGAGTGAGGAAAAATTGCGACCCTACCATCATATCATCTGTGCACACCATTGATAGTAATCCAGCGCTCGTATGACGAATTTTAGGCATTTTCTCGCCGGAGAAGAAACGTTTCTCTGGACCCTCCAAAAGACCAAAAATAGACTCACCGCCTGACCCCTCGCCAGAAGGGTCGCCAGTCTGCGCTATAAATCCACTTCTTATTGTGTGAAATAGGTTGAAGTTGTAGTATTTCATCTTGCATAGTTTCAGAAAGTTGAGACATGTCACTGGACGTTGTTCTAAGTACAAATCCACGGTGATGTCACCAAGAGTCGTCTCTATTACCACCGCCATTTCAAAAGGGAGTATTATTCCTTGAAGATAAATTTAAAAGGCACTATTTAACATTATTACTATCGATCACTATCGATGTTTTTGTAGCAATATTTTTGACACATCATACAAATTCTAACCTCAAATTATATTTTTTAATTTTCGTGCGTCAGTCGCGTCTTTTGTCTATGGTATTAGTGTTGTGTGTACTTAGCAATTTACGGTTTTAGTTATTTCGGTTATTTGCAATAACGTTACTTAGTTATTAAAATGAGTGTGGACTGTGGACTCGTCAATATTAAAAATGAAGAAGTCCTAAAATTTTATAAACTTCCTGTTAACTACTTCGATAGCTTATCCGAATATGAGTTCCCCAGTGTCGTCCAGGCACGACACAATCAACAAACACAGAAACAATCGAACAGGTACCTTGTCTGCCGCCGCGCTGCTGGTAGGTACTCTGTAGGACGCCGCCGGCCGGTAGTTAGGGCTTCGCCCGGTGTCTTCGGTGGTTCACTTGAGTCACTAACTTCAAGCAAAGTACTGTGGAGGCCTCACACACAAAACATTTCCGAAAAGTCACCAAATTTCACATTTCCGTTGGAGCACACAATAAGCGTGGCACTCGCGAAGCCGGCCCAAACGCGAGAGAGCGCGTTGCATAGTTTTCGTTCGTTTGCCGTCGTGGAGCGCGGCGCTGCTGGTAGTCGCGCGCGCTCGCCGTGTAAGTTTTGGCGGGACGGAGTTGGCGGCAGATTTAAATAGGTCCCGCGCAATCGTACCGTGCTCATTGAAAGCATGTGTGCCTGAACATACACTCCCCCCCGAACCAAGCTTGCCTTGGTTGACCTAATTACTAATAATTGGAAGCCTACCGAGTTTAGATACAGGCCGTAAGAGCCTGCCGTTTGCAGTCTGTACCTCTACTACTCGTATTATTTTGTCCTTGCCGGGTAAAAGCTTTACTACACGACCGCGTTTCCACTGTAAAGGCGGGTAATTATCCTCTTTTATCAAAACTAAGTCACCGAGTTTTATTGGCTCTGTCGTATCCGTCCATTTGTGTCTTATTTGGAGGGTATGAAGGTATTCGTCGCGCCATCGACACCAAAAGTGTTGTGAAAGACGTTGCAACAATTGGAAACGATTAAGCCGGCCGATATGAACTTCTTCAAAATTGTACTCAGGCAGGGCAACTAAGGGCTCGCCGATCAAGAAATGTCCGGGTGTTAGAATTTCGAGATCATTCGGGTCTGAACTTAATGGAGTCAATGGTCGAGAATTCATAACAGCTTCAACACGCGTAAAGAAGGTAGTAAGTTGTTCAAAGGTCAACCTTTGTTCTCCAAGAACTCTACGCATGAGAGATTTAGCAGATTTAACAGCAGCTTCAAAGATGCCACCCATGTTTGGGCTGCTAGGTGGGTTAAATAGCCATGTGACGTTAGATTTTGCTAATTCTCGGCCTATTTCGTAGTTATGATCACGCAGATATACGAATAGTTCCTTTAGATATTTATCAGTTCCGGTAAAGTTGGTGCCGCAATCGGATCTCACAAGTGAAGGTAAGCCGCGACGGGAAACGAATCTCGTGAATGCGTCAACGAAGGCTTCGACTGACAGTCCCGTGACTACTTCTAGATGTACCGCCTTCACCGTTAAACACACGAAAACGCAGAGATAGCACTTCTCTACACGAGAGCTTCTTAACGAGCTTGATTTTATGTAAAAGGGTCCCGCGAAGTCCGTACCTACACTTTGAAACGGTCGTAATGATCTCACACGGTCTGGAGGGAATTTCGTTTGCGAATAAAAACAAATATCTCGACAACACAACCCCGAACACAACACTTCGCCGCTAAAGCGCCGCGCGAGCTGCCCGCTTGTTTCGAGAACGGGTCTGCGTTGCCCGCCCCGCTCCAGCGCCGCCGCCGCTCCCGCCCCGCTGCCCGCTAAGTTCGAGGCTGAGGCCTATCGCATACGGACCCCCAGGTCGCAACGTCAACTTGCCGCCGTTAATAACCTCCCCCAAAATATCACATCCGAAAATGATATCAATTTTTGTCAAACCCGTAATATCCGATAAATCATAATTTTCCTGATTTTTTACTACATAAGTTGTAGGTATTTTCATAACCACCGCCGAACAAGACAAATCTTTATTCAAGTTATCTTTAGGTTTAAAATTCAATACTACCATTTGATTATTAAGTTTATTATTACCACCTACACCCGAAATAGAAATTAAACAGCAATGTCGCTTCAAGCACAATGAATTNAAGGAAACTTGCCCCCCCTCCCCCTGCTACCACAGGGGGGCCTCCCGATGTCTACCGACGGAAATCTACTCAGGAGCACCCAAAGAACAACTGGTGCAAAAATGAGCCTTCTATACCAAAGTGGAGGGGTTCTTGCACTAAATTCCCTACTATAATCGGCTCACTCAGAAGCAATGGGCCGTGCAAATTGGAACGTAAACGCAAATTGCCAATTTATTTATTTATTTCCAATAATATTTTATTATAAATAATAAATAATAAATAAATTCTTTATTGAATAACTTATTGACAGTTTTTAACAATAGGCTAATATTAAACTATAATAGGTAAAAGTACATACGTATTATAAATAGTCATCATCAGGCGGATCATAAACTTTTGACTAAGTTCTTCTTTTGTGCTCAATATATTGTTTATCATTTACGTTCTTCAGTTATTTATTCAGTATTATTACTTAGCTGTAAATTAAAGCAGAATATAAATTTAATGTTTTCATATCGACAAACATGTAAAGTTTAATTATTTTTTTTATCCCAAGTGAATTATTACTTATTATTATCTAAGCACTTAACCTACATCAGAAACAAGTTCTTAACCCTATTAACCTAACTTTAAAAATAGTTTGACGCATCGGTTATTGTAAATTAATTGAATAACTATCGACTTTTCAATCATCGGCACATGTTCACCTCTTCCTACCCGAGTATGATTGATGATAACTAATCGACAGCATTCGATTGTATCGGACCGTGTTGCAAACAATCGACAATCATTTATTTAAATTGCGAACGGAACATCACTAAACTATGTTTTATTTTTATATTTTAATTAATTTGTCATGGCAGAAGAAAAAATGTAGGTGGCCAGTATTCCGTCATTAAAAAAAATCAAAGAGTTTGGTGAAATAAAATGAAAACTCGTTCAGCTTTTTACATACAGGGTGGCCAAAACAGTGAGGTCTAAAAGAAAAATTTAGATTCCTTACATTAAGGTGTACCTAAATCACCCCCATGTATATAATACAATTGTGCTTAGTTTAGGAGATAGAGTTAATTTTGTGATATTTTACAATTTTGTGACCTAGTAGGCTTTAAACATTTTTATCTTTTTTTTGGGTTGACTTTTTTCAGATTTCTTTTTTTCGACAGATTTGTTATTAATTGTAGATGTTTGAAAAAAATAATCACCTTCCTATCTTTGATTCAAGATACAAAAATTTTGCTAGAAACATTAAAATTATGCTTTTATCAGAACACTATCAAATTTTCAACTTAAAAGTTTAAGTAAAAAAAAGAACTTCCATAGGTCCAAAACCATTTTAAAAACTGCGCCGTTTCCTGAACATTCATAATAATACAAAAAAACATGTACTTAATGGGCCACTATTTCCTGTAATCGGTCCACTAAAGTGGTAAGTCGGAGATTCCGTTACATGTTTTTGACTTTCTTAGAGTGAATTAATATTGGGAATACTTTAAGTTTACATTACGTAGAACAGATTTAGAGACAGTAACTGGACAGAACATGTTTTTATTCTCAACGAGGAAGCTCTTGCCCTTCACCACACCTGGTGGAAACTGATGATTAGGCTGAAGATGGAAGGGAACTTTAACTACAGAGGAACTATGGCTTCCTACCTCCAAATGCCGGAATACAGTAATGCTATTAACTTATTGTTATAGTGACAGACTTAGGAAGATAGAGTTGCTAGCCAGGCAGACTTAGATCAAACCCTACCACCAACCAAACCGAGCAGAAAATTTCACCTCTACTGGGAATCAAACCCGGGACTTCTGAAGCTTACCTCTTACCACTTGGAGACAGAGGCAGTTGTTACATTTTACTATTACCTACCCTTAAAATACTTACTACAGAGAGAAGAAGAACGAGGGATATTTGGTTTATGTTCATTAAAACTTACTTATTAATAACAATGTGTTCCGGCATTTGGAGGTAGGAAGCCATAGTTCCTCTGTAGTTGAAGTTCCCTTCCACCTTCAGCCTAATCATCAGTTTCCACCAGGTGTGTTAAAGGGCAAGAGCTTCCTCGTTGAGAATAAATACATGTTCTGTCCAGTTATTGTCTCTAAATCTGTTCTACGTTATGTAAACTTAGAGGATTCCCAATATTAATTCACTCTAAGAAAGTCAAAAACATGTAACGGAATCTCCGACTTACTACTTTAGTGGAGCGATTACAGGAAATAGTGGCCCATTAAGTACATGTTTTTTTGTATTATTATGAATGTCCAGGAAACGGCACAGTTTTTAAAATGGTTTTGAACCTATGGAAGTTCTTTTTTTACTTAAACTTTTAAGTTGAAAATTTGATAGTGTTCTGCTAAAAGCATAATTTTAATGTTTCTAGCAAAACTTTTGTATCTTGCATCAAAGATAGGAAGGTGATTATTTTTTTCAAATATCTGCAATTAATAAGGAATTTGTCGAAAAAAAGAAATCTGAAAAAAGTCAACCCAAAAAAAAGATAAAAATGTTTAAAGCCTACTAGGTCACAAAATTTTAAAATATCACAAAATTAACTCTATCTCCTAAACTAAGCAAAATCGTATTATACACATGGGGGTGATTTAGATACACCTTGATGTAAGGAATCTAAATTTTTCTTTTAGACCTCACTGTTTTGGCCACCCTGTATATAAAAAGTTTATTTAGTTATTTTATCATTAATCGTGGAGGTTGGAACGAAATTTCGCCACCCCTCTCAACGGTCCCATGGTGTAATGGTTAGCACTCTGGACTCTGAATCCAGCGATCCGAGTTCAAATCTCGGTGGGACCTTGCTTTTTGACTAATTTTGTTTGATTTTCTATGCAAAACCTTTTGTAAACTATAATAATTAATTGAATAAGTCATTGTAGGTAATTCGTTTTTTATGGAAGATCGGGAAACAGCACAAGTTGTTGCCAAAATATTTTGAACCATGATATTAAGACCGTCTTGCTAATTTTCGGATACATGAATAACAAGAAATGTTGATTGTAATAATTATTATAAAAGGACCGTATTAGTAAATATAAATAATTAAATAATAGTAAAATATCCTTAGTTATCCTAGTATAATTTTCAAGGCAAACACATTTTTGGACAACCCGAAATTCACTCACATAGAGACGCGGGCAAAACAATTAGCAAAATAAACAAAACCGTTTATTTTACGTTTTATTTATTTACCAACGCACTCTTTATCCACCATCAAGAAGTTCAAAGCTCTTATTATAAATATTAATTTTCCAAATCCTCCCAAATGTTCTACGTATGTGTGCGTGGCGCGTGGCAGCCACGTGGCGCGCGTGTGCGTGATATTCTTTTTCTGAGTAACGAGCAAAAATGTTTAATTGCGTTTCGAACTATTGTGCCCGTTGTTATTTAATCTGTAGTTCTGACAGTAATGTATTCTGAGATGAAAACGGACAGTCGACAAAGTGTACTTAATTTGGAGTGATTTTGAGAAAGGTCTCAGTAGGCAATAGTAACTCCCTTTGAAAGTTTTAGGTACAATTTCATTGGAAATTCATAATAAATATTTTTCTTTTTCTTGAGTATTGTACATTCATTCCGGTTCGATTATTTTAACTCTACATAATGAAGCTTATTTGTAACAAACTGTATTCTACCGTCTATTTCATCATCAACAGCCCTTTACAGTCCACTGCTGGACTATGAGCCTCCTCCACTATAGTGGAGGGTTTTGCCATAATCTCCACGCTTGGCAGGCGGGTTGGAGATCGCAGTTTAAAAGATTGATGTTTTTCAGAGAGCGCTGCTGCCCATTCTCTGTNGGTTTTGCCATAATCTCCACGCTTGGCAGGCGGGTTGGAGATCGCAGTTTAAAAGATTGATGTTTTTCAGAGAGCGCTGCTGCCCATTCTCTGTTTGATGTGTAGTCCCTAAGTCGCCTCTTACGACACCCGCGGGAAGAGTAGGGGTTGGTGACAAATGTATTCTACTCTGCCGTCACCACACGGCACCACCGTCTATTTATTTTCAAGGAAAACGTATTATCGTGACGTAACTTTCCATGTCAGCCTATATTAAATACTAAATCACCCCTAATTACAACATAGAATCGCAATTTTCCCTAAAAATCACATTGAAGACCTCAACGGAGTGCCCCACGTGGGTCTTTCGTTTCTCCGTGAGTCCCGTGACGTCACCGCTGGTTGGCATACGTCATTCACTGGCCTGGATTCGCCAGTGACCTAATTTAATTTTAAAACAGTTTTCGACGTGTTGTTGTTGGTAACTAAACCATTTTATACCTAGGTTTTTCTTGTTTCTGCGTTTATCGGGCACATGTTGATCATTAAATAAATGTAAAAAATTTAAGTAGGAATACATTTATGTTTACATCTTATAGATTTTAATTTTATTTCTAAAATTATAGAGTAGTTAATGAAGGTTAAAACTCCGTAGGCGGTCGTATTAAGAAGTAGCACCTACCCATTAAGCATCAACTTCACCTAAGTAATTAATTATGTTTAATGTGTTTTCTTTGTTGAGTTTCCCTTTGATTCCTGACCTTTACCGTTCTATTAATACACGGTCCGTAAAATATAAAAATAAATCCTTGAAATAAAATTAGCTTTCTTATTTTTGACGGCAATCTTTGTAACCTATTTCCAAATCTAAATAAATCTCTAAAGTTTAAAATAGGTAATTAGGTTCATGTTTTTTTTGTGAGATCGGCAATTATTTCATGTTCCTACCTAATTTAGGGTTTACAGTAAACCAAAAAGGAATTTAATTCGATAGAGTCAGAAAAGTAATTTATCTTCTGCAAATATGTAGGCTTTTAAAAAGCGCTTTTACACGTCCCAGAATACTACCCTAACACTGCTTCGGGATAATAAATGGACCAGTGCTGAGAAGAAACAGCGCATGAAACTTAGTCACCAATAAATGTTACTTAACATGCAGTTAAATATGTTTTGACTGTTGAAAATTGCACTTAAATACAATTTAAATCTGATGTCCTAAAAATATCACGTTCTCCCTTCGAGCGTTGTACACAATAAGAAAATCACTGCTACACCTACGAGTATAATGGCGCGTCAATTCTGCTAAACTGTTTACCCCGCTTGTTTGCCGGGTCTGCTGCGCAAAAACTTATTGATACAAGGCCCAGTTTATTCGCTTCCTGCAATGTTGTGATATGATACTCTTGCTGTCAAAACAACATCACTTTCTATCGAAGTTAGTGGGATTAACGTTGGTACCTGACAAGTATAGCATTATAACTCGTTTATTTATTTTCGTGTAAATAATTTACCTGCTGTGAAATCTTTTAAACATATACATTAACTCTATTGTCTGTTTCAGTACTGATACTGAGGGAAAGAAATGCAAAGACTCAATCTCTATTTTCAGCCATTTTTAAGTAAGTATGTATAAAATATTTTTTGTTTGACTACAAACAATTATTTAGGCCTACTTAATAGGGTCATCTATAGGTCTCTGCATGTGTGTAAGGTTAACGTATTAAGGACGATTTGTTGACACGTTACATTTGGTGCAGGGCTTGGTTTGAACTCTTTATGGGACAGAGGACCAGTTTACGGTGTTACAAACACAGTAATCCACATAGTTTTTTCGTAGAACTTCAGTAATAATTAATTAGGGGTAAAGTAGAGTTAGTCAAGTTTATAAGAAAGAAAATAAGTACTTTTGTAAACGACAAAGTAATGTAAAATAGATAACCATCTTAAAATGTGTATCATAAAACTTTAATATGATTTAAATTAAATGTATCAAGAAGCTTGCCTATCAGAACCTTCTTGGAGACTAAATAAGTCATCGATCGCTATCGTTGGAATCCAGTTTTTGTAAATCGAGATAGTAATCTATTACTCTCGAATTCTCTGTCTTATTGTTGTTGTGTACTGCAGTTCACTGACTCAAAATAAAACTCGAGTAACAGTCGGCTGTGTGCCAATTTTAAAGCGCGCGGTAGCGTGAGAGTCGCGTTACGTCCATACAAATTGACAGAGTCGCCTCTCCTCCTCACTAGTATTATATTATCTGTGTCCTCACTGAACCACGTGTAGACACACGCTTGCTGTCAAACTGTAGGGAATCGTTATGCTGTGTTCTTTGGACACTGGACTCCCCCAGCAGTGTTCATAGGCTTATAATGTTGAATGTTTTTGTTGATGGTGTAGGGCAAAACACGAGCTGGAGACCCGTCTTAACGTAAACGTTGTCATGTTATACTGGAGGAAAGTCAATCACTGGTTTCAAATGCCTCCTATTTTCTTCCAATTGATTTTTCACAGGGCCAATGACGGTTTAACTTAGTCGTGGGACAAATTTAGCCTTTATTAGGCTTTTATTGGCAGTCAAGACAATCTGACAATCAAGAAGATTCTGGATAATGTATAGGAGTGGCAACGGTGGGAACGAGAGATGATAATAGTTTCCATGATACATGAATGTGAAAAACTGTAGCTAAAATTTTGTATTAAATAAATAACAATTAGAATTATGTAAGGCTCTATTGTCTGAAAATGTTAAGAAATGCAGGCTCACGCGCGCGGGCCTATTACAATAAATTGGGAAGCTCGTTTATATCCCCAGACATAGTTGGAGGTAATATTCTTGCGTATCAGTTAAGTGCTTAAGTGCCAATAAAAGCTCTGTTTGAAAGTTTGGGATTCGTGCCTGTTTGAAAATGTTGAATATTTAATAGCCGAATAATGTTATATCATTTTTATTACACATTTAAGTACCTGTTTAATTTATTTTTAGGCTAGCATTACTTATTGAATGATCAAACGAACTTACCAAGTGAAGTTCGATCTAAATTATCCTGTTTTCGCCGAAGAGATTTATCTTACCATGTAGTACCCCTGTACGACAACCCAATCCGCCCACAATATTCAGCGTAGTAGTATTAAAAAACAAAAGAGCGGGCAACCCCACCCCTACCACGCTGTGGGCTCGGTGTCCGAGCGGTCTCATTATATTTAGAGAAGAGATGACATTGACGTTTACCTCCAGGGAAGAAGATATAGAAATCTTCGGGTTGGGAGGGACCTTAAATCTCTTCGGCGAAAACAGGATAATTTAGATCGAACTTCACTTGGTAAGTTCGTTTGATCATAGAATGGCTACTGGGTAACATCTCGCATTACCTCGGAGCAAAAAAATGGCTACTGGTTAACATCGCGCGTTAACTTGGAGCTAAAAATGGGTCAAAGTTACGCGTCGTGTCACAACGCTTATAATAAAAATGTACGAGCACTTGCACAAAATAGTTGTTACAACCAACCTTTTGTTGGGTCTAATTCTCGTCACTACACTGCACAACTTAAAATAATTACGTTTTTTGTCGGTAAAAACGTCCTGGTGACGTCACTTAAGCATTTTTCTTATACTGCGTGCGGTCGTTGCGCGTGCGCACAAAGGAATGAGACCGCTCGGACACCGAGCCCACAGCGTGGTAGGGGTGGGGTTGCCCGCTCTTTTGTTTTTTAATACTACTACGCTGAATATTGTGTGCGGATTGGGTTGTCGTACAGGGGTACTACATGGTAAGATAAATCTCGGAGGCGAAAGCAGGATAATTATCTACAATGAAACTCGTATAACTGGTTATGTACGGGCAAGCCATCGTACATTGCACTTACTTTTACGCTTATGTTTGCGTCCCACTTTTTGTGCGCGCGTTAGTTACTATTTTAAGTATTTTTCTTTCTTATAACTCAGTACGTCAACACCCATTCCACGTAACACTACTATTCAAGAAAAGATTTGCCACAATTACTCTCGTCAGTATTTCAATACAATATAAACTTCACACATTGGAGATCTTTTCTTCTCGACGTGCTCTTCAACTCTACTTCAACTCTACTACGATAAACGTATGGCCCTACAAACCAGTTTGGGACTAGATACTACTTTGGGACTAGATAGTTGTAGCGATTGCTCAGAGTATCATCTACCAAGAATTACCTCTTGTGCCAAACATACCTCAAGGGCCTCGACACAACGGTTACCCAACGGCGAGAGGAGCAGTCCTCGAGGGCCCTCTTCAGCCCTCCCGCGGGCCCAATGACTTGTCTCAGCGAAAATAATGCGCAGATGTCGAAGGTATGGAAGTGACGAGAATAATAGACATTATTTCAGAGAAATTAAAGGTTACGAAAATAAGTGAGGCTGGTACAAATACAAAGCAGGTACGCACAGTTGTGTGCGTACATAAAAATTATCGTAATACATTGCGTTAATAATTATCGTAATACGTTGTCGTCAGTATTTAGCGTGGTTCTGCGTAAAAGATTTTTCATGAATAAAATAAAGATTAAAGAACACTGTAGTGGCAGTTGCAATGAGAAAACTTTTGCTACGACGTAGCACCGTCGTAGTTTTAAAAGACTACGAAAGCTCAACATCCTTACAATACAAACTTACTGAAATTACACCAAAGTCATGTCTATTGACTCAATATAAAAAAACAATCGTTGTCGACCAATGCTTGACGTTGAAAAAACATTAAAAAAATGTACGAACACGGGAGCTTTTCAGAAGATATTCGGTAATATTCCGTATTGTATACTAGAGATAATAAACGAGTTCTATACACAATAGTTTAAAATATTTTAACTGCCGAAACAAATAAAATAATAGAGTGAAATTGGATTTCAATTGTTTCAGATTGAAAGCTGTTTGCACGTCGAAATAGTTATTTTTCGAAATTGGTTTATAACTTTCTGTCGACGGGCAGCTGCTCGAAAATAAACCGGGAATTCTTTAGTTAGATTATCGAGTAAGCTAACCTGACCACCCAACCATTAAATATTTGAAGGATAAGTAAAGGATCTAGCGCAATGAATGAATTAATTACCATGTTCATTCATTCAAAAATTAACTTCATGTTTAAGTCAGCTTTTTATTTTATATCCACATCACAATACTATACTTACCTAAGTATTTGTCTCACGTAGGTATATTTACAACAAAACTCACAACCTTATAATAATAATAATAAAGGTTTCTTTTTTATTAACTGATAATTAGAAAAAATCAGATTAGTTTTGAAGTTTATATCGTGGCCTGTTTAAGACGCGACTTTTTATAACAATGAAGACCAATACACTTATTAATTCCTACTACAATTTACTTTCGAAACCGCGCAACTTAAACTAGAGCTCTTTAGAGCGAGATTCCCTTGTAATATTCACAGTATTTCCAATAAGTCCAAATAGGTCAAATCAAATTAGATCAACTTTTCAACTCGTGGCGCATCCAGCCCAAGACAACCGCCACGCGGCCGGCTGCGTGGACACGTGGTCTCTGCGATCGACACCCCTGCAATGGTACGCACTTCATTCAGGTTAAGGTAACCGAACACGTCTTTGTTATGTAACGACTGAACGGGGGAATACGCACTTTGTTGAGGAAAATTTTCCGTTCGGAACAGCTGATTATTGGGACTAATTATATTACTTACTACTTGATTCGAATACATAGAGATATATTCTGATGGTCTGTTCTCAATCTCAAACCGATACTTATCATCAGAGCTTACACTTAAAGCAAAGGTATAATTTACTAACGCAGTTTTCGTATCTTTAAGTTTGTTAGCTGTCTTTTCAAACTATAGTACTATAAGATACATAAATAGGTATTTGGAATCGAAAAAAGTTCCGAATCAAAGAAATTTACATTAAAATCTAATACGTCATTATTATTACAAAAATTGCAATAAACAATGCAACAAGTACGAATCTGTTAAGTACCTACCAAGGCAATCTACCGCGAATGCTACGAGCTGCTACGAAAATGAAAGCATAACGCTACGCTACGAGGAGTTCGTTCGTTCGTTTCAGCCAAATAATGTCCACTGCTGGACAAAGGCCCTTCAAGGATTTCCATGACGACCGGCCTTGCGCGGCCCGCATCCAGGTTCTTGGCACGATTAAAGCAGTAACACTATACATATAATTTACCGTGTATATTATACATAGGAAGTAGTGTTATGCAAGCTGTATAAAAAAGTACCCAAAGTACAGTAGGAAGAAGTTACGTGTCATCAGTTACATATTAGGGCTACGTGAGGCGCCAAGTGTCGCTAACGGCTATTTGTCCGGAGATACGGCCCCCGCTGATATTGCCGCGTTTAGAATAAACATTACTCATTCATAGAATATCATACTTTCGATATTGGAGTCTATGCAAGACCGCACGCTGTTGTGATAGTGTTTTCATAAAACCCAAACTATTTCTTACTGGAAAATGAAGACTTAAGTACAAGTATCCCTTTATAACAGCGTTTCTGAATTCATAAAACTCAACCTTAGACACGAAATCTTATTTGAACACTTTTGGGTGAAACTCAGGATAAAATTACCCATTCAAAATTAAAAAGAGTATTTACCAAGGATAAACAGTGTAATCATCTTTGTGCGTATCGTCGGTTTCTTTCTTGCTTTTGTCAAGACGCTGTCTATTTTAAGAATTTGTAAAATTTAAGAGTTTAGTTTTAGCAAGTGTTTCCATCACAGCTGAGGGTTGGCGTGTGAGTGCGCAGAGGAGATAAGGGGGCGTCCATAAATTACGTGAGACAATTTTGGCTATTTTTCAACCCCCCCGCCCCCCTTGGTGAGATTTGGTGAGATTTTGCCAGACCCCCTCCCCCACCCCCTAATCTCACGTGATAATTAAAAAAAAAAACGAAATTTAATAGTTTGGAGTAATTTAACTGAGAAAGTTTTTTTTTGTGTGCTTAGTGCGAGTTTGCATAATTTACCGTTGTCGCTAATGAGTGCATCAAAAACATCAATAAAGTTTAAGATTTTAGTTCTTGACAGTATCTGCTAGGGACGCTGAACAATCATCATACATTTAATACATGTCATTTTTTAAAGTTTCAGAAATTTCATATCTAATAAAAATTCCTTAGAAGAAAATATTAAAAGCGACTTTAGGTGAAGTAGTTGCTTGCTTCTGAAATATATTTTGTTAACGACGGACAACTACGGAACCCTACACTGCGCGTGGCACGACACGCACGTGGCCAATTTTTTTACTTAAGATTTAAACCCAGTTTTCTGGCAAACTCTATTCCTCTAATTATTGCGGAAAAAATTACGTGATATTTCCTGAGACCCCCCCTCTCCCCCACGTGAGATTTAGTGAGGTTTTTGTTGACCCCCTCCCCCCCCTAAAAGTCTCACGTAATTTATGGACGCCCCCTAATTATTATGCAATTTTACAGTTCACAATAACAGTCCTACATCTATACAGTTGCAGTCTACTTTAACTTATAATGCAAATTACAAGGACGCACGTAGAAGCAGATAAAAGTCACAATAGCCGAACGATGAAGGGATTGGATCTGTCGACTCGAAATCCGAGGAACGCGGGTTCGAATACCGCTCGACTATTGTGGTCAGCACACTTGTAAAACAAGCATGTGTCATAGCTTAAGTACGAGGGGCTAACGGGGCTGTTAGTAATTTGTGCAATACAAATTATGTACTAATATTCTCATTAAACAAAATAAATATAGGCATTGGCCGGTTGAAGTGCTGCGTGAGCTCACGGCACGTAGCTGATACGCGGTTACGTCACAACCATTATCTTTTGTTGACTGTCTGTCTATTCAATTAAATCAGACTGTTTGTTTGCAAACGAAATTTAAACATGCGTTTGAACAATTGTAGTAATTTTGTACATAATTTATAGTTAATTTCATGTAAGTAAGTAGTTAAAAGAATTAAACTACGAGTAACAGCGTGCTTGCTGAAGACATTTTTTGAAACCAAATTAAAAGAGTCATAATAACAGTGTCTCATTATAGGTAAATGGCATTTCATTAAGGTTGTGTTCATTTCTTATGATTACTTTGCTTTCTATTTCAAGATCAAATCAAATATCAAATCAAGTCATTTATTTCGTTTGAAAGTGGTACATGTAAAATAATGTAAATAGATGGTAAAGTAGATTAAAGTAGGATCACACATTTCACCAGAAAATGGCATGCAAAAAAAACACTAAGTCATAGTTTTGATTTCACTTTCAGCGAAGTGATACCTACTAATTTATCCAATGCGACTTGACCTTTAGTGAAGAATTCCAGAAATTGACAAGAACCTGTTGACCTCACCTAACAAGCTTTCCAATTAGCTCAGGTCTTATTAATTAGGTTGTATCTTAAGTCTCTCTTAATATGTCGTAGAAGTAGCTCCACTAATTAATTTGTGATACAAGGGTTTTTCTTTCCTTTGTATCTTGTTTTAATAAAACCCTATTATCCTGCCTCCTGACACCCTATATTTTTTCCGTCGGGCACAATCCTAATAAAACAGTCAACGTGTTAATATTTGCGTATGCGTAACTTAGTTTTACATTAATTTAATTCTTTGACAAAGTTACATCAGGAGAAGCTTTTGCTTGTGACCTTCTTTTGTGCTTCGGTTCGGTTCCTATTTTTTAATCTATCTACTAGCCCGCGATCTCGTACTCGTGGACCCCTTTTTACCTCCTTAGGGGTGGAGTTTCGTAAAATCTGTTCTTAGCGGATGTCTACACACTTTAAAGAACCTACTTGTCAAATTTCAAGTTTGTAGGTGTTATAGTTTCTGAGATTTCATGATGAGTGAGTCAGTCAGTGACCTTTCACTTTTATTAGGAACTAGAATAAAGTTCAAAGTTGTTGTTACCTAATTGCTATCTCTGGAACAATGCCTCTCGAACATTGTTCGTGATAAGTTTCGGCAAGGGCTGCACTTCCCGCGGCCCGGCATTGACCTAATATCTGGACCTGCGGCTCTCGGGCCCCTTCTCAGGTGCTGACGGGGATTATTGGCTGAATAGGGTCAGTCTAAGGTGACGTCAACTTTCTCCATATCGCAGCCATTATAATAGATAAAATTGATTACAAATCATCAAGGGAATTTGGTAGGTTATGCAGATTTAGAGAAATCTTGGGCAGAACTTCAGAGCAGCTATGTTCAGCAGTGTATAAGGTGGTAAATAAAGTCACAGAGTATCTTAGAAGGTTAGACCATCTCGATTGAGTGATTTAGCGTTATATCAATCGATATAAGCGAAAAGTATCGGGACTCGGGACAGCGGTAGGCGAAATGAAAACATGTTTTTAATTTTCTATCCCCGCACAACGCAAACATTTTATTTACCTGAATTTATCTGTTTGTATTGGTCTGCGCGTTTTCTAAGTATTTAAGTATTTACAAAAACATTAATGTACTACAAAATTCTCATAACAAAATCATTTAAAAGTTCGTAATGGGCACTCGGATTGAATGCAGTAAAACGGGCGGTAGTCGGCGATATTAACTTGATGAAGGTCGTGGAAATATGTATCGCGCCTTCATTTACATTTGGGTTCACTCGGATTTACATTTGGGGGTCGTAGTTTTGTAAACATTAATAATAATTCAGTTTAAGAACTCACTAAGTACCTTTCTGGCTGGGTGATATAAGCTTCTTTGCCCTATCCAATTTTATTAATACTTATTTAGAGTCGGCCCTCCGTATCAACTGACTCCAGGCAGCTCGGTCCTAGATCGACTCTTGATATACATCATGTATCTAATTATATATTTTTTTAGCATTGGCATGTCGATTAAAACTCTTAAATATCTTTTCGAATACCTGACATCCATCTCCCTTCTCCATTCATATCTTTGTGATACAGACTGCGAATATTCAAATCAATAAACGTAGTTTAAAAATCGTAAAATTATGAAGTTTTATTGTTTACTAGCTGTGCCCTGCGTCGCGGTAAAACGTAGCCTATGTGTTAATACAGGGTGTTAGCTAACTCCATACCAAATTTTATTAAAATCGCTCCTGCCGTTCAGACGTGAAGAAGTAACAAACATACACACTCAAAAACTTTCGCCTTTATAATATTAGTGTGATAAAGCCTGTATAGTAACGGCTAGTCAAGCTAAGCACTGTGGCCTCTTATGTGGTTGCAATAGAGACCTTTTTGCAAAAAAAGTGTATAGTTGGATGTGCTGTCGTCTTTACAAAGAGGAAAATACATTTGAGAAAAACGTAGCGTAAATAAATTCATTGCTCAATCAAAGTTAATGCTCTGGCTCGTAAAAGTTGCCCAAATAACCTGTAAAATGGTTTGGTATATGAAGTAATATTTTTATTTACTTTCGTTGAGACTTTAATTAATTTAGAAGGCCACTTTAATTAAAGTTAATGCCTTTAATTAAACTGCCTTCCTTTTATATACTCTACAAAAGTCGTCTGTCCTTAGGGCATAAAACGTTATCAAATAGAGCGCCGCCAATCATCGGCTAAATGTGATTGGGAGAGGAATCAAACCTGCTACCCTCCGTTGATTGCCTTTTGTAACTCGATTTCAACCCTCGGGTAACAATTCACAGCTTCTGTGTGGAATAATAATTGTCAGACGATATATTTACGACAGAAAGTTTTTAGTGTTTTTACAAAGGGTTTTTATTAAGTAATTAAAATGAAATTATTGCAAAGTTTTATTTACTTTTTTGTAATTTAAAGTTAGAGGAAAAATATAGTAAAGTCGTAAATAGTAAAATTCTCATTCGAGGTGCATTGGCGCATGAGGTCCATTCATAAAGAAAATTAATTGTTTTAAGCCTCAACTCAAAATATGGCGCTATGTTAAAATATGATAAAACACCAAATGACGTGACAACTCATTAGGTTATTCTTCGACACACTGTTAACTAGATAACGGGCGCGGTTACGCGCTATAAGGGACTCGCCACACTGGATGCGGTCTGCGGTCAGCTCAAAGTGAATGCAGCCTGCATTATTATGAACAACATTGTCGATCTCTATACATTTTGTATTGGTGCGATCTGCCAGTGCAGGTACGATCAAAGAAAATTGATAGGTATGGGCTGCGTTCATTTGATCTGACCACAGACCGCATAAGGCATCCAGTGTGACAAAAGCTTTAGACAGCCTTATACAGGGTGTCCCAGAAAGTAGTGTCAAGCCGAAGCCCAGAGGTAGAGCATCACTAGGGCTACCCGAATCACCGCGACTTTTGATACATAATTTTCGATTTATGATTTTTTTTACAACATAAGTTTTTTATTTTTTTTATTTTTTATCCACAACGAGGAAGCTCTTGGCCTGTATCTCAGTAAAGTACAGGATTTTTAACGTTTTTACATTAGCTAGGCCTAGTATTCATCTAATAAATAATTAAAATATCTGGTATGTAATTTGACTACCTATTCGCGCCACAGGGACCAAAAAACTCGAAAACTATCAAAAATCGCCCAAAATACATAGGGGTGATTTGGATAGCCTTAGTGCTCTACCTCTGAGCTTTGACTTGCCACTACTTTTTGGGACAACCTGTATACCACCTATACCATGGCAATTACCGTCAGGCACTTATAAAAATAAGAAAACGTCTTCATTTATTATTTACCTGAGACTTAGTTGCCGTTATGATGACAGTGATAATATTTGCTTATCAATTTACGTAATATGGAAACACTGGGCGCTTATTGATCTTAAAGTAAACTTGTAACATTCATTTATTTAAAACTCATTAGGTATGAAAACAAAAGATATCGAAAAAAGTACCTACCTACAGATTTTTGCGCAATTCAACGAAAGTGTAGTTTTGAATTTGAAATAATAATTATTTAATTAGGTACATAATATCATATGTAGTTTTCATTGCCACGAGATTTATATTTATATAAATACCTAATATACTAAAAATATTCCGCTATCTCGTCACCTCTTTAGAGTAACTGGTAGAAAATACAGTAAGGCTATTAGACCTAGTTTCAGCATGATAAACTGCTCAAATTACTGCAATCTACTATCTAGAGCCATTTTATCTTAAAGGATTGCATTCAAGGCGTAGACTCGCTCGCCGTCTTCTACATAATATGTAATTAATATTTTAAAATATGTAGAGACAGATCAGGGTAAAAAATTCAAAATTAACTATTAAAATATTATACAACTGACATAAGCAACCTGGGAAATGTAGTATGTAAAACAAAGCTAATAATAAAAAGGTAAGTACGTACTTCAAATATGTAGAGACCTTTTTTGCAAACATAACGTTACCTACTTTATGTCTTGTGTTTGAGCAAACAACGCCAATTAAAAGGTAAGTACGCACTTCAAACATGTAGAGACCCTCTTTGTTTAAAAAAGACATACTTTACTAACTAAGTGTTGTTCATCGTAATAAATGTTTCTTTCTTTGTATCTTTTTTATTTCATTCTTTCTTTCTTTTTTTAGTTTTTAGCAAGATAGAAATTTGTACTGTTGTATACAGTAAATCTTCAGTTAAGTGCTAAAGACTTGTTTTATCAACTACTTAAACCCACTACCGATTAAAGCCTTATAACAATTTGGGTCACTTTAAAACCTTCCCATGTCTTCTTTATTACCTAATGACCGGGGGTGGAATCAAATATAAATCTACTTTGTAACAAAGAAGGGTCTCCTTGTTATATAAATTACTTAACTACCTACTTAGAAGAAGATCAGCAGGTATCGGATTAGTGATTAAAAAGATTAAGATTGTTACTCCTATATTTACAAAACGCGAAGTAAGACTAAAAATATAAAGATTGTCTACTGAAAAATATCTGATCCAGTGTCTCAATTTTTTTCACTTTTAATCAAACTAAGAGGATAATTGAAAAGCGGGTATTAGTACCTACATGGCATCAATGTAATCAGAAATTGAATAAATATTTTATCCCTTTAAAAGTTCGCGTTATGTTTTTTTTCCTCAAAAGGATTTTCCCGGTAATAATACGGTATGGATGACTATTGGTCTCATGTTCATTTATTTTCAATTTTTACTTGTTTTTGACATTCATTTCTGTGAAATTTTCGAGGGATAATGTTGTACCGTTTCGCGTGGGTTGGTTTTAGACCGGGAATGCGGGATTGAAACATGTTTTGCGGCACGTATCTGCCTAAATGCGTCGTACGCACGGCACGGGGCTTTAGCGACGCGTAGATAGTCTACGTATTGCATTACGTTACAGGCTCCTAGAATATCCGAGACTATAATTTTCAAAAAATAAAATATACAAAAAAGTTTGCTGCTATAGTACCTAGATGATAAATATATGCACACCACACTAAACTGAGAAATACTAACCTTGGATTAACGTAAATAGAGTAATTGAAAACAATTTGACCGCATGGAAAGAATTTATTCCTGGTTGGCAAGTCAGAAACCTCATCAATTAGTAAACCAATATACAAAATATGAGTAAAGCACCTACACAATGATCACTCCCAAAGTAATATTAAGTCATCGCCATTCAACGTCATTTACGCAGTCAACTCCACCACCTGGCGCGAAGTTCCCATCACCCATACACCTGCTACGCCACGGGAACCGTTCCCAGTCCCGGAGGGCGCATCCCTCCGGCCCTCTGGCGGGGATAAAACAAAGCCGCCGGGCCGCGCGCCGCACTACGCCGGGAGTTCTCGCGCACTCCGCACGTTCGTTATATCGTTGTATTTACTCGTACTCGTATTGTTCGAAGTGAAAAGTTTCGTGAAAGAATGGTGTTGGCGGACTTCTTGACTGAGACCAGAAGGCGGTGGTTAAAGGTACGTTTTTGGATTATGATATTGTTTTTATGTGTTTGGATGTAGGTAGAGTTGTTTACCTTCCGTTAGAGTGCAATTGTCACTATAGCGGAATGGTTTTCGTATGATTTCGTGGTGGTCATCCAATTAATTTATTAATACGGATTGAAATGCATTATTTACTTATTATATATTGTAATAGCATGCTATTTTCATATATTTGTAGTAGTTTTTCATAGTTTATTGTAGGTACTTATCTATTATAGTACTTTTTAATGGAATTTTATTATAGAAAACTGATACACATAATTATTTATGTCACAATACAAGCAATTAACGAAAACGAGCAGAAACGACCTTAGTAATTTTTACTTGTAAATTAAAAAGATAAAACCATGTGCCATTATCTACTTATGTACCTACTCCATGTGAGGTAACATTAGCTACAATAATATGCGAGTGGTGTAATCTGTTACATACTGTGATAAAACAATTAATAATGATGGAGTAATATATGATATTTTGTAGGCTTAACTATTAATTATTACAAAGTAAACTGGGCCCCGATAACTCCGGGCATTGAATTTGCCGCCGGTATCAATTTTAATTAATTAATGTGTAAGTACCGATCCTTGCGAACTTTGTTATGAGATATCTTTGAAATAGCTCTCGTATAAGATCGATATCAGATCATATCAGATCCACCCACAGATTACAGGAGTACCTAAGGTATATCCTGTTAATTTATAATTTCCCAATGAATTAACGGAAAAATATAACTAACAAGAGAAATGATTGCTGATTTTAAGAACCTTTCGTTTGATTTACTTTCACATTCGACTCTATTATTACAAATGCGAGAGTTAACTCTTTTTGTTTGTTTGTTACTCGGTTACATTTTAATCACCGAAACGATGCAATATGCATCATTTTAATTCACATATTTTATCATCAATGTTTTTGGTATCAAAATCAGCATTAGTATGAGTATTGCCGAGTAGCTACAGTTCCAGGTTCTTCACAAAATACAACCTGTGCAAAAAGTCAGTAAAATTTCGGTGATATGCTAAGGTGATATGTAAAAACTTTATTTACATTGATGTTCAAATAACTCGTATAACCAAGACATAAATGTATGAATTAGTTAGTAACAATTTCATTTCAGACCCGCATTTATACTTGGATCCTAATTTTGATAAAGTGACGCCACACTTAAAGACTCTTTAGACTAAGCTTTAGAGACTGCGTGAAGACATTTCACAAAAAAGCGAGCCATTTAGCAAAGTGCTGTGCTTTGAGGGAAATGGATTGATGACTTTTTTTGGAGATTAGATTTGTGGTAGGTTCATGCTACGATGGCTCTAACGCAAGGTTTTTTAATAGGGTCTGCTCATGTAAGCAGTCAAATTATTATTTTAACGAATGGAAAGTCCTAATTTATTGATCGATCGAACTTTACAATGTAGAGACGACGACGCTTCAAACTAATCACTGTAGAATCTTACGTTTCGTATATGCACAGTTGTGCTATTTTGCAATAAAAATGTATAGCCTGACTGTACATCATCATCATCTCAGCCATAGGACGTCCACTGCTGAATGTAGGCCTCCCCCAATGCTTTCCATGTTTCCCGGTTGGTAGCGGCCTGAGTCCAGCGCTTTCCTGCTACCTTTATGATGTCGTCGGTCCACCTTGTGGGTGGACGTCCTACTGACTGTACAGTCAGTATCAAATAGTTCGATACACCCAAAGTACTTAGCCAAAAAGTTCGCAACACTTCTTTGATACAATTGGAATAAGATTGTGTGTCAACTTTTTGGCCACTTCGAGTATCACGAACTATATTTGACGCTGAGTGTTCATACAGGGCCTTACGAGTATTGCAAAAAAGTTAAACCCGGGACATATTATTACTGTGCCCGGGACGAACTCTGGTTTGAAATGACATTTCCATACTAAATGTCAATTTCAACCAGGGTTCAACAAACTGAGTCTAACTTTTTGTAATAAGGGGGACAATGTATAAGTATTTTAACTTCATTGGTTGCTAACTGGAGAGTAGTAATAAGGGACTTTCCCAGTCAGAAACAACTACGAGTTTCAAATATTTGCAATGCGATACCGGCAGATACAGCAGACGTAGTGACGCGCGATCATTGTTATCAGCAATAAGTGTGTTAGATCACTTGTCTAATGTAATTCCGGCATAGCTAACATTTTGAATAGACACAAAAATAATTATGAAGTTTGCTAGCCATTCTGCTTACATGACTCTAAAATAAAGTAAAGTTGATGTATAAATATTATGCTTGTAACCATTAATTACAAAAGTACATAAAAGCTCGTTTTATAGAAAGCTTTGCTTGGGCTGCTTTCCAAAGCTGCTTTTTATAGCAATAAGGATTATACACTAGAAAATTCACATTAAATATTAGTTGTGTTAGTTATTTAATGCATTTTGTAGATGAAACGCCTAAAAAAAAACTGATGCTAAAATGCGCAAGTAGTAGGTACTATCGGGGACTCGAACGCCTTGACACCTTAAGGGCCTAAATTGTTTGCACACACACGCTCGATTAAGCTCCGCCCCCGTTCATTCATATTTCGGGTCTAAGCAGCGTCGGCGCACCACTGTAGATGTTTGCCCTAGCAAACCAAGCTCTATGTAAAGCAATTAGGATTGAGTATTGCTTATTACCCGCATCCGTAGCGCTCGTTTGGCAACGTCGCATTTTAGTCAATTTGAAACCCAATAAAGAATCGCTACAAAATATTATATGAGGCTTCGTGTAAAATTTGAACTAGCGATTGCCCGCTCGGGTCACAAAATTGCTATCGCACATTCCGAGGTAACTATGCAATTTCCCGAGAAAAAAGTAGCCCTTTCTACAATTATTGTTGATATTATGAGTGTAAATCTCATGATATTAGTTTATCTAGTTAGGGCGAGAAATACAAAATCATACAGTTGCTTTCGAATTTTACTTATTTAATAGGTATTTAATTTATTCGGAACTTATTTAAACAATATGTTATTGAATTAATTAGTAAAGTGTTAAGGAATATTTGTGGCTTAAAACAATCATTGTAAGATCTGGCTATAACTTTCTTAAATCCTTGAATGTAAATAAAAACTTATACCTGATAGGTTTCTATTTATTTTTAATGCATATTTTGTTTTCCGTTTTAAAGAAACACTTATCTTTAAAACGGAACATCTCACATCCAGGTAATTGGTTATCGTAAATATTATAATATTCAGTTAGTTTTATTTCAAATTCAATTTTTTATTGCACATTAAGTGTCTTTACACAAGGTCTTAAATCAATAACAATTAAACTTCAAACTAAATAATACTTAAACAGTTAACAATGAATAGATAAGTTTGTAAGTAAATATAAGAATTATTTTGAGAGGCATGGTTCAGTAATCGAGCGGAGGTCAATAAAAAGGCAATCAAACAGTCCAATTACTAGCACGGGTCAACACAAATCAATCGGTTATTGATCACGAAACTTCACAAAAAAACAAAGGAGAGAATATGTCGACAGATCGCCAAAGCAAAAAGCAGACAGACCTCGTATAAAAACACAATATTAAAAAAAATACATATCTATTTGTTTGTAACCAAATTCTATTATTAAAATTCTAAGGCTGAGTTGCACCATCTTACTTTAACTTTAACAAACGTCAAAATTCTGTCAAACTCCATACAAAAAGGACCGGTTACCGTTATAGTTACGGTCAAAGTTAGGTGGTGCAACTCAGCCTAAAACTAAGAAAGATTGAACAAAAAGAAACATTTCGTTTTAAACCTTAACCGTATGACAATAAAGTGCACAATGGTATTTCGTATTGCAACCTAAGCCCTGATTGTCTCTTATTGGTCGTAGTAAAAATATAGTAAAATGCGTAACCAATTAGAGACGCGGTGAGCACGTGACCGGAGCGATGCGCTTACGCTAAAATTTCTACAAAGTGGTCAGGCGGAAGAGTCCCCGATAGTACATGGTAATATCAGTCAATATTACTAATGCCATAAGATATACATTTGGCTTTATCAACGATCTGCCATTTGCGTATTAGCATTTATATGATAGCCACATAATGTTATCGACATTTCCCATGTGGGGTCAACTCCAAATGTATTAATAATGCATAATGGCAAAGGTAAATGTACTATACTGTGTAGTGATGATTAGGCAAAGAAAATTATTTGGCAACCATTAAAAGGTTTTCTAATAATAAAACATAAATATGTTTACAGAGGTGCACCTTTTTCTGAAAAGCAATTTAAGTCGTCTCAAAAATGAACCAAAATTTTTCTTCTCAAACGACAAATACTTGGATAGTGATAACTCTACATAAGCTATATTTAAATGCAGTATTTGCAGAGCCTTACCCAATCGCAGAAACTGACAGTCACACTGGTCTTGTCTTGATAGGAATGCGATAAAATTGTCACTGAACCACATCCATATTGTCATGGAAATAGATTTTTATTCAAATGTGCGTAATGAATATTTTAAATGACTGACTACAATAGCATTAAACTAATCAAGATGTTTTCTGCCTACAATCATAATCTCGTGTTTTCTTTACTACTTTACAATAACGGTTGTGAATGAACTAAGTACTTATTGTAAAGAATATATTTTCTTCTTCCGTCGTAGATTGCTTTTACATTTAATTTAATCATAAACAAGCGTCAATAGAATAGGGTAGAATCAATCATAGCAACAGATGAAAATTATTTAAAATAAACTTATTCAACTAATAATAATTTTGCACATAATGCTTTCTTGATGGCTATTTTTATGTATCTTAATCAAAACTAAATCAAAAAGCATAAAAATCAAATCTTCAAGTTAGGGAAAGATCGAGAAAACCCTTAGAAAATAAAAATAGATTTCTATTGCAAAGCAAAAAACTACGATTCAATGAATCGAATGAAATTAATATCAAATGAAAACCTTTATTACAAAGAGAGCTGGACTGAAAGATATGTACAATTCAGTGAACGTATTTTCATGAAACGGAGGAATAATTTCGCAAAGTATTTTATTATGAAATACACACGCTTTTCACATTCACGGTAAAAATGTATTCCAAAGAAAAATCTTTCTGTAATAGTTGTAATTGGTCAAGTTCAGGGTCTGATAGTAATTACTAAGATCAGCCGTCATTACCTCTCTCTATCTTTCATATTAGCGAAGAGATCGCGTGCGTCGTTAGCTAATAATATGTGGCGGGTGATTAGTACTGAGAAGGTAAATAAGGCTTATTGGCTGTCTTAGGAGGATTAGGGGAGCCACACTTGCATGAATCTAGTTATAATTGAATGATCAAACGAACTTACCAAGTGAAGTTCGATCTAAATTATCCGGTTTTCGCCAAAGAGATTTATTTTACCATGTAGTACCCCTGTACGACAACCCNTCATACTTATTAGAATTAGATTTTTAATATGTTTCTTCGCGAAAATACCACAATTAAAAATAACACCTGTAATTTTTAATTTTTTCCATAATCGAATAATTACAGTATTATATCCCTTTCAGGCCGGATTTCAGATTTTTTAAAATTAACATTTTTGACTACATAACATGTTTTATTATTTAATTGTATAAGGTACTCCAAAAAAATGATTTTAAAAATCCCCCTCGCCCCCCTCTGCGTGGGGGGACCCAGCACGATCGTGACGCTCAGGCTTAAATTAATTTACTGCACGAAAGTGACGGTGTCAGGTTTTGAAGTTAAAAACCTAAAAAACAATAAAATATTTAGAAACATAATATATCTATTGTTAATACTCTTAAAAGGAGAAGGAACTTTTAAGTAATAAGGGAGAGTCCGCTAATTTGGACCAGTTTTTTTCAATCCCATTTTACACATAGTTTTCTTTTGTTTTTGCTAATGTCCATGGTATATAATAAAAGATACATTATTCAACTTAGTATTTCATAAGTATTAATTAACATGATTGTTGTATATTTAGCACAAATCAACAAAGTACGAGTTCAGAGCTTCGGTCCAATTTAGCCAACCGGTTCGATAATTTGTACCACAGGGTTACTAAAATGGATTTCAATAAATTTCAAGCCTATAAAAAAACTATGGCAAAATATTATACGATACATTCTTAACAAATTAGGTAACGAAAAGGAACAGTAGTTAATAACATAGACAATCGATATTGTTTTACACGTTATTACGATTTTCAGTACAAGTTTTGTAATTCCAATTATCGTAACGCACACTTGTACCTAATCTACTTTGCCAGTCTTTTGCTTTCATTTATTGTTAGTCAAACATAACTACGCTATTATAACTTCAAAATATGATTTACTAAAAAAGAATTCAAAATCCTAAAATGGCTACTGGGTAACATCTCGCATTACCTCGGAGCAAAAGAATGGCTACTGGGTAACATCTCGCATTACCTCGGAGCAAAAAATGGCTACTGGTTAACATCGCGCGTTAACTTGGAGCTAAAAATGGGTCAAAGTTACGCGTCGTGTCACAACGCTTATAATAAAAATGTACGAGCACTTGCACAAAATAGTTGTTAAAACCAACCTTGTGTTGGGTCTAATTCTCGTCACTACACTGCACAACTTAAAATAATTACGTTTTTTGTCGGTAAAAACGTCCTGGTGACGTCACTTAAGCATTTTTCTTATACTGCGTGCGGTCGTTGCGCGTGCGCACAAAGGAATGAGACCGCTCGGACACCGAGCCCACAGCGTGGTAGGGGTGGGGTTGCCCGCTCTTTTGTTTTTTACTACTACTACGCTGAATATTGTGTGCGGATTGGGTTGTCGTACAGGGGTACTACATGGTAAAATAAATCTCGGAGGCGAAAGCAGGATAATTGTGTTATACGAGTAGGTAAGAATATGTTTCAATGTTCACTATCATCTGGTAGTTTATAAGGTGACATTAATATTCATTTAGGTAACGCTTATAAAAGCATTCTTAAGCAAGCGAAATAAATTGTAGGATACTTATTGTCACAGTAACTTCAGTTCAGAGGCTAACGTACGTTGAACCAATATTTTTTCGGAAGACCGTTATTTAAACTGATAATGTAACTAGCTTTTCACGTTTATTATGTAAGTATAAACATTTTTTTCCGTTAGTCACCCTATATTTAGTGGGTAGATGCTCGACTCCCTAAGGGTTGTCACTTTGACAGCCCTACTCGCGGCCAACTCCTGCACACGTGACCGTCGCACGATATGCTGCGCCGGCGCCGCGACTATGTCATTACGAAGAGCTAAGTTACGCTCCGGCCCCACGTGCTAAATGACAAAACATCTCATTAGGCTGATGATTGGAGAGCTCACCCTTTAATTCTGAGTAATAGAACTAACCTAGCGGGGAAAATAATTTTGAGTAGTTTTTTTATGTAGGTAGAGATTGGTAAGGACATTGTAGATTGACAATTTGGTTTCAAATACAGTTTGATTCAGCTTATCACTGTCTTGAAATTAAAATACTTGAGTTTGAGACGAATTTTTACGCCGATGCAGAACATGAGCGTAAACTTGAACAGTTTAGTACACAGATTAGCTGAATCTCTCGCTGTTGTGGGCATCCACGTGTTCTATTTAATTGTAGTTATTATTCATAACATCTGTGGTTATTGTTCATATTATTTACAGTTAATTATTCGTATTTTTTCTATTATACACCTGAATAGTCTCTGACCCTAATTAGCATGTTTTAATGCAAATTAGTATTAAATTTAGCTTTAAACCAAATTTTACACGTTCCTATGGCTACCGCTAATTATAAGCATACCTACTTACGTACGAGTAATTGCTTCCTTGTGCGAGCTGTCAACCATTTCAACATGACTTGACACGAGTCTTGAATGAACATCTTTTTTATTTTGAAAACAAAATTCTTATCATACTTTTAAAAATTATTTAATCATTGTGAACACAGTGGAAACTTGCACTTGGTATTATTTGTTATTAATTTTTGTATTCCGAGTTATCAGTTCATTTCTCTGAAATTAGATGAGTGTTACAGAATCTTAGACATAATTTTAGAGATGTTTTGTCAACGAAGGCAAAGTGCCTTTCTAACAAGCAATTAGTATTACTAAATGAGCCTATTAAATGTCGACAAATTACTCGCTTATTCATTTACGTCAAAGTAAGATAAACTCATTAAACGTGTCTGTTTGAATCGTCCTGTAGCTTAAAAGGTAATTTGCTAGTTAATATGTAGAGCTTTGGGAATGCTTTGACCTCTGCCCTAATTGTATTTTAATAACATAAAATATTAATTATTTAAGAGCTGTGTAATTAGAGGTAGTACAGTCGTTTAGCGCTAAATGTTTTGATGTATTGCTTTGCACATTTAATTATTAGACTAGATACTTTAAATCTATTGTATAGTAGAGTTGGAAAGCTCTTGAAGCATGTTGTATTTAACTTCGGTCATATTCAATTAAAGTAGATAATTTATTTACGTGGATTTTTTATGGTAAATAGTTGGCATGAGCTATTATAATGGTGTCTACTAAACAAGCCATATGACCTATGACGTGAAACATTGTGAGATAGGTAGGTACAAACCTTTAACCAGGCTCAAAAAAAGTCATTGGTTTCAACCGTATCTTCACAGCATAAAGTTAAATTGATGTGGGCTCTGTGGTCTAGGAACTAGGACCTAATAATAGTGCAGAGTGCTGAAGATTATTATAAAAAAAAGAAGACAGAGAGATAAGGGAACGACCGTGTATTTTTGTAGAGTGACAGATAAACATAAAACTCAGTGTATAAAAGTCACATTCAAATATAGCTATAAAATATGAAATGTATGTACAGAACGCTCTGGAGCCTGGTTAAGGGTTAGTAACACCCAAATTACACTACAGGTATAGTGTATTTTGATTTTATAGGTCCAATGCCCGTTGGAACAGAAGCTGTAATTAATGTTCCCTGATTAAACCAGATAACAATTTATGGCTTCATAATATTGTCCCAGCTTTATCAATAAAGTCGTTAAACCTCACAATGATGTTACACACATCAAAAACTTATGTCACGGCATCAAGGCGAAACAATGCCTTCAACTGATAAGTTATCTGCCAGATTTACAGCTGTTTACGACGGCCCGCTGTCTCACACTATCACTATGTTAAACACGCACGTATCATTATATCAAGAAGAAAATATTATAGTGACATCAATGTTGTAAACGATTAAATTATGACTTTTATTCTAATTCAACTTAAACACAGTAAATATTCTACTGTGACTTAAATATCTACCTAATCTACCTACGTTTAATTTAATAGTTATTTAAAAATATAGAATGTTGTAAAATTAAATGAGAAAAAAAAGCTTTACATTTTATGCTGTCATTTCCACTTTCTTGTAGAGCTCTATTAAAAAGGTCAGGAATCCTGGTCACTGGGCCAAATTAATTAATTCCTCAAGATGAAAATATTAAATTCTTTAACGTTACGGCACAAAATACGTAGAATATAAAAAATATAAACTTTATATTCACAAGGACACCCTCTTGACGTTTATTTTCAGGGAACTGATTTCATTTCAATCTTCTTTTCGGAAGAATTTAATTAACAAGCCGGTCCTAAAACTTTGCACGTAACACGGTGAAAAATATTTATAGGTATGTGTGACGATATTTGGGGAATAACATGAAATATTGATACCGCAGGATATGGTCGGCGGTGTTTGTTGACTCGACAATCGATACCTTTCACTGAGCCGCCGTTATCCAACGCACATACCGACGTATCGCCGATAGCTTTGACGTTCATTCTAAGCACAGATTTTTATTTCAATCTCATGAGTTTCCTATGAATGATGTATTTGCAGGTTAATTTTAGAATTGATGTTATGTCATGACTTGAAATGGTGGTGGTGGCCTTGAATAACGACTCCTTTTGTCAGCTTTTCTTTCGAAACAGAATATTATTTTAGGTTACAGAAACTTGAAATGTGGAAAACTTTGTAATAATACTTTAAAGAACATTACAAATATGTTTTCCAGATCCAATGCAGCAAAATAAATGTTATTCATGCACATATAATATAAATACGGTATGCCTTTGTATTTGATAGAGCTACGAGCTGTTTTGTGGGCATATTTTCCATTCATTCACTATGTTTGCGATGCGTTAGTAATCGTACTGAGAAGAATAGAAACGCAGTAAATGATAACACGAAGCGTCATAAAAGTTGTTAAACGCTATCTTATCTTACAAATAATCACGCATTTTACTGCTTTGTTACAATCAAAACAACTTATGGGTGGGATTACATGATCATTGTTATGTATGTTTCTTGAGTTCACAATACATAAGTGACTTCTACATAAGAGATTCTAAAAATATCTCATCTTTTACTCAGTTACCAACAAAAATGCTAATTCAATTTTCCGATTGAAAGCTCTTTTGCTTCATCATGGTAGATTGAGATTTTTGAAAGCTTTCTTCATAACCAATTTGTGTTTTCGAATATTCAGTCACTTTGCTAATATTACCTAGTAGTATATTACTGATGTTTTTTAAGATGGAAAGAAAATGACCCTAAGTGCTTTGCTTGCTAGTAGGTACTCTTTCGTGGACTGGCAACAAAAAATCAGTGAGCGCTTCATCCTGTAGAGAGTTAACTGATAACCTTTCACAGAATCCACTTGATTTGATAAATATCTTAAATCCAAACAATAGCTCGGCGTTTTCCCTTAAAGGTCGCGGTCCAATCAGACCCCAATTATCAGATTTGACAGCAGCTGTGCTCGCAATAATTAATTCAGGAAAACCGTACAAATCCCCGCCTCTCATCAAAGGCTTTCAGATTCAATGGCCCGTGGAAGGCATTCTTTGAGGCTTAACAGGTTTATCTTACAAATAAAGTAATAACTAATTATGGTTCATATTTAAAAGCTTGACTCGATGGAATTATTCTTCATTTTAGAGTGTATTATGTTTTTTCTAGTTGTTTGTTAAAAAATATACCTAGTATCAGTATAAACATGATTAAATTTAGTGGTTCATAGAAACGTCTTAATAAGAATAGTGTCTAAGAAGGTATTTTGAAATAAGTAGACGATCCAATATTTGAAAAAAGTTGGGTTATTTTGTAAAAATCCTCTTGAAATATATTTGGAATATTACTGAACGCTTAATTCACTGTACGCCCACATATTTTCGTTTTTTTTCCTTTAGCAAAATAATATGTCTGAAAAAGACTCGACATCGTAGGTACCTATACTTTATGTTGGGATATATTTAAGTGCGAATGCCAGTGGCTGAAGATTCTCGACATATTTTGTGGCTTTGTGTTTGAGCTAAGTTTACACGAAAAGCTCGCATGTTATTAGGTAATGTGTACAAGTATTATGCTAGGTGCTTATGAGTTGTTGGAGAGTACTAAGTCTGGTTACATTACTCCCTACCCCTTGCAGCACTTCTAACAGCAGTCATGGCACATTTTCAGTCAATTTTGCTAAAAATTTAAGGATCTTTTATAAAATTAAAATATTTATAGATTTTAATAAAAATGTTCCACTATTAAAACAGTAAACTTCCAAAATAAATCTAAAATTACTTTCAATTCGCAAATATTTGATAGAATCCTGACTCGTGAAGTTTGTTCAGCGCAAGTTATTTGTTTTACAAGTTTGCGTTTCGCTGGCAGAAAGGGACTCTCAAGGTTCCCAAGGGTCTGAGCGTACCCTGCACCTGGAGATGGTATTTTGAACCGTATCCTAAAAGACATAGAAGTGGAAATAGATATTTTCTATTGTAGGGTTTGCTCATCACGTCAGCCATACGATGTGCTGCGCCTGACAATATAGGTACCTAAAGCATCAGGCAGCAAAGGATCCTTTTCAATTTTAGCCTCGAAATAATTCACCGTAGGACGCTCTACGAGTATTTGTGTGGGTGTCTCGAACAAAGAATTCGGTTATGTGACTTCATAATACAAATACATCTAACAATTCAAGTGTTCTTTGAATATACCTTTCTGAACGATTGTTATGTAGTGTTTGTGAAGTTACTATTTATTAGAAGGAAAACTGGTGGCAAATTATCACTTACCTTGTAGCCATGATGATTTGCATTGTCTGGTCTGGACATCTGTAAAAACATCAAAGATTGGAATTAAAATCACTTGCGTTTATTCAGAGGCAAGGTAAAAATGTGACTCAGCGGTTGGGAACCATAAATTATCTTCGGGGTAAGAATTGATAATATCTCAATCAATTTTGCTGGTTGGGCAACTTGTATTAACAATATTTCACTGATTTGTTCATCAGTGACAGTGGTTAGAAAAGTTAAACAACCTGATATTACGTTACAAACGCCAGCTCTATTTTTGTGAAGATCAACAGATTTTCCTTAATGCCTCCATCTTCAAAACAATCACGACTGTTCCGATTTACGCACATTTTAATGTTTGTGCCTCGTGAAAGTGATTTGCGAACATTTACCCCACTGTAAAAGGTTGGTATTGTGTTATGAGTGTCTTATCTTAATTTAACTTTAGCAAACGTCAAAATACTGTCAAACTTCATACAAAAAGCATCGGTTATCGTTGTTACGGTTGAAGTTAGGTGGTGCAACTCAGCCTTACAGGGCTACAATAAGACGTTCTTTTCTGAAATAAAAGAAAGTTAAAGTTGACAAATATGTTTTCAATTGCCCGAATTAACTTTTGCCTGTCCTTGGCTTTTTAATACATAACAAGGAATAAGTATTAATGAAATTTTAAGACTTCTGAAACTTGTTTAAGTTTGCTTAGGCTGAAACTGCTTTGTTTGGCTCCGAAGCCTGATAGTTCTCCTCAAATTAAAATCCTGGATAATAGGGAAAGTATAAAAATTGTCGGCATTATGCCCCTACTCAGAAATGATACTGCTTTGTCAGAAATTTCCATTACAAAATAAGATTGGCAATTTAATATTACGGTTATAGGAGGCGAAAATGCGTAAGTTTGTAATTGTTAAACTTTTTCTTCAAGGCTTGTCCTAAATAACAGAAATTAATATAAAAATTACATGGATAAAAATGTCTGCGTCGCCTTATAGAATATTTCTATTTGCCATTGGCGGAATTCGAACCGGCAACCACTGCTCATGTTCAGAACGCAAATCTGTAGTTCCAGACTTAAGCAGTGAAAGAGTTTAAACTTTGCCATAATCGGAATAATAAAATGTCAAATGTTACAGATAAATAAAATATAAACAGGTTAATTCTACGTTAATTGCCAACAAATTACAAATATCATCAATGAGAATCAAGCCAAAACTATATATCAATGACGATACATCTTCGTCATCGATTCAGCATGTCATCTATCAAATGCGGCCTCGGGGTGCGTTTCACTTCCTGCTGATAAGCTTTATCATTCGGGTCAAGTTTGCGAATTAGGCTATTTCTGGCAGGCTAGATAGGAAGTTTGGCAGTGTGACGTAATTCGATACCTATTACGCAAAAATCAAGGTCGGTTTTGATCAATTTATTAATGAATTAAAACAACTAGCTTGCGTGGAACGTCACCCGCGTGGATAAAAAATACTGTTAAGTATGCATTTCTTCATGTTCAGCAGTGGACGTCCTATGGCTGAAATGATGATGATGATGATGATGCATTCTTACCAAAAATATGTAATAAACATGAGAAATTAATGTGAAATTCAACTGAATTATTCAATGGCTGTCTTCAAGGGTTAATTGTTTGTCTAACGAAATACCTAACAATCTCTACTCCAAAATTCATCAAACATTAAAATTGGTTCGACGGTTTAGGCTGGAAAACGAAACGACACACAGATTCATTAAGTCTACCAATTTTTTAATCAGTTTGATAAGCTTGACCGTTAATTAAATGAATACCTATTTTTCACACTGGTCAGTAACAGTTCTTTGCGTGAGTCCTCGTAAATGTTTCGTAAACGAGTTGAATGGAACCCTAAATATCTTATTTAGCTTGTAATGTATTCAATGCTTTGAAGTCGAGGGTTGTTTTCTAAAAGTATCGGGCTGGAAACATTCAGGCATCGGGACAGAAAATAATTTACGCTCAATGTGAGATCAGTCTGGAATACCTGCGATGATACCCTCTCAAGTGGAAATGGAAATGGAGTGACACGTCATAAGTTACGTAGGTTACTTACGTTAGCGTAAAAATAGCTGAACACTTAACTTTGACTGTGGGTGTCGAGTAGAACTCAAAGTTAGTGCTCTAGTTAAAGTTTGCAGGTTTTCTTGTAAGGATTTCTATTAGACAACTTTTAGGAGCTTATACTAAAATAGAATGTCTGTGTTTGTTAAATATTATGCTAAAAATCTAGTTATAAATTGGAACGTATATCCATTAAATGATCCAACCCAATAATATGAGTGAAGTTGTGGGTTGGATCCTTACCATGCAAATACGAGCTGCTAAAGGTGTATATTGTAAGATTAAGCTTATCACAATTGGATTTGAATCGCAGCTGGCGCTAAAGTTCGGCTAAAGTCCTATAACCAAGTCGGGAAGTGTTTCTGAAAGAGAGTCCTAACAAATGAGTACCTAAATTATTGCCGATATTCTTTATCTATTAGCACATTGTTATATTGGTTTATTTCTTATCATCGGGTAGGTAACTAAGTAATAATATCGTTAATAATAATATCGTTTATTTCTCACCATACATATTCAAAGTATGGTGCGTAGGCATATTGGTTCATTACTAGTAAAGTATTCGGGGCTCCGTCACGTATTTCCTCAATAGGATGAAAGGGTAAGCGATACGGAGGCATTGGCGATGGAATATCCCTTGAATAGTAGATTTTAGGGGGCACGTACGATGCCGCATACCTGAGCCTAGTGTTGATGAGGTGTCGATATATTTGATGTCGATAAAATAACTATCTATGGGGTTAATACTATCAATTAAACTGTCTCGAGTCGAAGGTACATCGAAATCGTCGAAAGATCATTGGTAAATCCTTGTCCGATACGTATTTAAATACCTACTCGCCGATAATGTACAAATGAGAGTTTTCGAAATATAAGAAGGCGATAGATACACCCACACAAATTTTCTTGTGTTACAAGGCACCAGACAGTGAAAATTGTCGGGGGCGTCTTTTAATATGGCACGTACATTTTTATTGTAACGGTTCGGTTGGTAGACATCATGGATATTTTAAATCAAAGAAATATACCTTAGAAATATCTATGTATGTATTTTGTAGAACCTAACCAACACTATTCCCTTTCATAATGATTGGCCCACGCAAACTCACGAAATAACATAATATTGCTTTCTATTCTGAACTTAATAACATATTGGTACACAATACCCCATCCCAGGTCAACGTAATAAGACCTTCACAATACATCTATAATAATCTAATTTCGTATTTACTACAGTTACTCGTACCTACCTAAATTCGGGTTAGGAATAAAATGTACATACATTTCATTTTCTCCGATGTTACACCTTCCAGCTATCGCCATCATTTAGGTCATAACTTTAGTCACTCACAATTCACAAAATAATAGCACAAAACTAAGAAAATCAAAGTTAAAAGTCCCAAGTTCCGAGTATGCGACAACATCGAACATTTAAACGTGCTCATTCAAACAGAACTGCCGAACGAATTATTCAAATTTTAAAACTACCCGACTTTACTGTTGATATTGTTCAAATATTCTCCCCAGGCTAAACTTAATTACCAGTGCAAAAAAGCATTATTTTTTTGGCAGAATTGTAAGGCTGGGTTGCACCATCTTAATTTAATTTTAACAATCTTCAGAATTCTGTTAAACTCCGTACCAAAACACCTGTAAGGGTTATAGTTAACATTAAAATAAGGTGTTGGAACTCAGCCAAACACTTTTAGCAGTTGGCACGATTGTACACTTTTGGCGGTTGACACAAGTTAACGTCGTTCCGTTACACGCAGCGTCCGTGTTATCGGGTGTATCGCACAGGTGCGGGCTGGTGGTTTCCCACGGCTGTCACCGTAAATGATATGCACTTGCCATGTGTTCGCCGTTAGTACGAGTGTGACGACCTTTGGGGTAAACAAAGGCATGTCATTGTCAACGCAAAGTTCCTTGTTTGTTTGAGGCGTAGTAAACACGGGCGATTATCAGTAGTGTTTTGGTAGGGCACAATTTGATTTGCGACATTTATGTTCTACCTAGGTATCTTTTTTTGCGGATTGTAAGAAAGGTTAAAAGTCACTGAGACCATTCACTTACATAGTGATATTTTTAAAAGCTGATTCTCTTTAAAAATATTTTGTTTTGTTCAATACACATACAGGTTAAAGACACTTACAATAACAAAATACAAGTAAACAAAATTAATAGTGCTTAAACTCTAACCTACTAGTAGCGTACATTTAATATTTGTATTAATTTACGTTGCACAAAATAGAAACAAAAAGGCACAAAAGACACAACCCTATAAACTGTGTGAAAAAAAAAAGGAAAATAGTAATCAATTCTTTTTTGTATTATCAACAGTTTTTAAATCTGTGTTTTCAAAGTCAAAGTCAAAATTTCTTTATTTGTTTAGACTAATAAATAGTTCTTACAAATCGTCATTTTGCTCTTAAGGAGCCTCTACATGTCTCATAATCTTTTTACCCTACCAGTTTTGTCAATACTTTTGCGAAACGAGTAATTTAAATAAATTACTTATTGTTTAGATAGACCCTGTATAAATATGCTACGGATTTAAAGTTAAATTAGAGCTCAAACTGACTCACATCTTCTCAAGTCTCTAGGGTAAAGTTAAACTACTTACGCTAGTTTCAAACCAGGTAGCGTTGTAAGCATTTAATAGATAAGTACCTGCATGAACAGCTGCTAAAATGTGGGTACCTGCCGCCTACGCTCTGACTTTAGTGCCGATGTAATGTTAACATTAAACATAATTTTCTGACTAAGCTATATTAACATACAGGGTGTCACAAAATGCCCTAGTAAACACTGCCTTGCTCTCGGAGTAACCCACTAGCTCCGATAGTAAGAGCAAACCGATAGCACTTCAACGGAAAAAGAAATGCCTTAGTGATACTCTACCTCTGGGCTTCGGCTTGACACATCTTTTTTGGACACCCTGTATATCTAATAGATATCAATAACGTGGTAAGGGTAGGTTATCCCAACATTCCCAACCAAATTGCTTACTGTTATAGCAATCGGTAAATAATATACAGGGTGGAAACGATAAGTCACTTATCGTTTCCACCCTGTATAGAGACCTTTACCCGCAATAAATAAAGCTTTTATAGGGATATCTTGATGCCGGTCACCGGCCTTAGATCATCTTTACTGCGAGTGGCTCTGCCATACGCAGGCCACGTATCAAATTCATAAAGGGCCCAGTTTAAGTTTGTAGAGCAAGATATTATTATAGGCACAGTTAGCCTAATTAATATCTAAGTGAGCAAGGTGCCATGCATCTAGTAATAAATCCACTGTCATTATACCTAGGTAGTCAAGTAACAAGCTCCGAAAAAGTACACTATGTACTTTTTACCTGATTGCGCCAGAAGGAGGGTCATTTATCTAGTTTATTCTTACAGTAGTTGATTTTTAAACTATTCTACCTATTCATTTCAAATAAATTATTTGACTTTTTAGATCACTGACATGGAGAGCAAGCTAATTATTTTTTTAATTAGATTTTATAAAAAGTTTTAAAGCGCAAAGCTATCGGAGACATTCGGTAATCAATATTGATATTTTTATATTCAAGATTTTTATGTAATACTTTACTTATCTCACTCTATAAATAAATGACAATAATAATATTGTTTAAAATTTTATTATATCACGAGCCCACAACATGCTTTCCATATACATAACAACGCTATAAAAATTTCTTTATCTGTGTTTGTATGTAAATAGTGTGTATTTTGAAACGGATATAGGTGTATTGTGCTTAACAGAAAGTAAAAACAACGTGTAGTAATTAAACCCGGCCTATGTCTGAATTTTATAATGAAGAATGTTCACTAATTTTGTTTTTTAGCTTTCTGTATTCTCTGTTAAAAATAAAAAATACACGTGAAAGAATTATTTCGATACGTCAATTAGTTTCCAAGATATTGAATTTTAAAAGTGCGGGCGGCGGCCGGCCCGCCATTTTATGCGCGTGACGTCATATTACAACGACTGGCTCATATTTGTATGGGTGGAATCTTGCAAACTGAATTAAGACCCACTTCCAGGCAACCGATTAAGCTGAAATTTCGCAAACACATGTGATTTGGATGACCATGCAATATTATGATGACATGGAGCTGATCTGATGATGGAGCTGGAAGGTGGCCATAGGAACTCTATAATAAAACGACTTAAATGCATCGAGTTTGGGCTCGTTCGTTTTGTATTGATGAGTATTTTAATTCTATATAGTAATCGGGGTCTAATGATGGAGCTGGAAGGTAATTCGCAATAAAACGACACAATCGCATCAAGTTTGGGTTTGGTTCAATTTTAATTTCTGTGATGGGTCTGGGTGTTAATATGTATAATAAGTTTGTATTTACAAAAAAAAAAATATTTAAGTATGTTTATATCCGTTTTCTAGTGAGCGGACGCTGTGAATGTACGTCACGCGGGGTCACGTGACCATCGGCGGGATTCAATATTTAAGCGAACTTTGAATGCCTATAAAATCATAACTACTGGGTATTTTTGAATGAAATAAAAACTAATGTATTTGTAAATGTAAAAGCTTAACTGTAACATAGGTTTCAAGTGATTTTGCATACCTAGTAACATTCTCAATTGCAATCTTCTACGAATTTCTGTGGGTGGCTTAAACTATATTTATTCTAAGTAGTCAATGGTTCTATGCCCTATTATAACACAATCATTTAAAAAAATACTTAAGATTGTGAATATTTCTTTAGTAATCGTTTTATTCATCATCTTCGAAAAAATATAATATCTATTATTTTTTCAGATTAAATACCAACAACCAACAAATAAATGATCGTATCGTAAGCGTAACTGTTGGACAAAAGCCTCAATAAATATTTGTGTTAATTTTAAAATTTATGTAGGTAATTTAATAGTAGGTACTATAGCATAGTTCAATTGATTTATCAAGTAGGTAAGTACCAGACAGACTGTCTCAAATGAAATACTCGTTGTCACAGATATCGGTAATAAATACTCGCAACGGTGTCACAGCGATACCCCCGATACCCGCTATCTCGCTGTTAAGCACAATAACAATACTCATATATCCTGGGAAAAACAATAATTGCCAGGAGTAGGGTAGTTAGCATAACGATCGATACGCACATTTTTTGTGAGTTGTCAAAACGTGATTCACTCGTCCCTACTGCAATCTACCAAAAATCCAATTTTATCATTAATTGATATTGATAAGAAATTGAGTTTCAGGGATACAATGAAAGTTGTGCCCAAAGGTAATTGGTTAATTGTGTCACCTACCTCCCAGAATGTTTCTAATTTGGATAGAAATCTGCACCATTCGTATAGAAATGGGTGTGACTTTACATCTTATGCCTGTAGTCTTTGGATTCCTACAATTTTCTCTAATAATGTCCATGTTATTCCACCACAGTTCTAAGTTGGTATCATTCATTGCACACTGTGACAGCTGTGAATCGCGTATCAATGCTATTACCCTATTTAAGTGATGCATCTCGCCACCCGCTGTGCTCGGCCCTTAAGCGTGTCACTTGCAGGCGCAAGCGCAGCGCGATTGGACTGAGTCGTTAAACTGATAGGCGGGTAAAAGATCTTGTAACCCCACAATTATTAATATCCAATTGGCTTCTGCGAAGTTCTTTGATGAACTAGCGTTATTCTAGTACTAGTAATACGTACTTGTGAGTTTTTGTGGTTTGTTTAACAAATGTATCTTTGTAACTTTAAGAGCGGGGCTTCCTAACACAGGTATTAAAAGGAGACCCCAGCCACTTGCAACAATATGTAAACTTTAAAGATACTGAATAAATATATTTCCATTTTTATTTTCATTTTTTTATCAAATCGTACGACATATTTTCGGCAGGCCAAAATATTTATTTTGATTTACGAACAGGTTTTCATATTTATAATAGGCAAGGCATAATCGTCAAAGAACTGAATAGCATTAGAATAATTTAGTTTAGATATTTACAAAAGGTATCGTGATGTCATGGTAGTATGTCAAGAAAACCTCCATTTTAACGTGTGACCTCCACAAAGTTTGTTTTATTTATTTCTCTGAAACAACAGTCCTCCGCAGCCGCTAACACCAGCGAGGCCGTGACCTACAGACGCTGGGCCGTTTATTGGCCTTATTGGCCCTAATCGGTTACGCAAGGCCTCTGGCCCAATTTGACACATACGGCTATTACACCACCGTGCGACATTCTTATCAATTTGCTCTCGTTTCTTATGGCTTCATGGTGTCACTTAATTCAATTAAACACCAGTAACAAAGACCTTATACCAGTAGACTAGACAACCAATTTCACGTGCAAATGTTTGAGCTCTTGAAAACAAATATTTGCCATTAGTGGATTTAGCCCTTTATAGTCCGGAGCAAAACCACGGACGAGACTTGTCTATCAGTTGTTTGTGTTTTGGTCTGCTCGGCTATAACACTAACAAATAATTCCAAAGTTCGAACTAAACTGAGCACTAAACTTATCAATATTCTCACGTGTATTTTCTTTGTTCCAGGCCTTCAAACTCTTCAAGAGGAGCAGATCCCGCAAGGGCACTCGTAACCGGGTGTCACCAGCCCTAGTGCGGTCCCCTTCCTACAGCGGGACCGTCGACGCTCGCTCCGAGATCGACCTGCAGCGTTTCTGCGCTTGCCGCGCCTCGCTGCCCCCTCTCAGCTTAGCCCAGGAGTCCTTCGAGAACACATCTTATTATAGCAGCTACAACAGCTACAGTTCTCGCAACGAATCCGAAGACTCCAACTTCGATGGCGCTAGATCTGATTCAGCATATGACTCGGCTAGAAGCAGCCCATCAAATCACCGAGCGCCAGTCTGCTACGCCACAGTTACGTATTTCAACGTTAATGACAGTGAGGACAGCAGCAGCATCAGGACAGAATACACGCTGTTGGACTACGAGGCTGATGATGATGAGCCCGAGGACGAGAGGACGCAGAACATGATCAACGAAAGCATCGAGCTCGTTAGTACGTTATGAATTGAGAGCGAGGAAAGTACGCGTTTAGAATCTATCTAGGTATGATGTGAAGAATTTTCCCTTTTCTTCTACTTACGGATTGACTGGCTGGGAGATCTTGTGAATGTTAACCTGGATCAGGGTTATGATAGGTGTTTCTAAGTAGGTACTCTTTGTTTTAAGTTCTTCGATAGAAACTTTATTGTGTGTTAGAAGAGTGAAAACACCAAAAATTGCAAACAATTTCTCGCTTGTTGAAACTATAAATTAAGTACTTAGAACTAAACAATCAGGGTTTTCCCTGTTTTCAACATTGATTATTATCAAAGTTCAAAACTATTCATACTTCATAATTTGTTTGGGCTTTCGGGTGGTTTCTATCTAGTATGTTGGGAAAATTAATATTTGTTTTAGTTCTAATATTTATTGGTTTACCTACTTGTTTTACAATTAAACTTTTGATGAGCGAGAGTGAGAGACTTAGTAATATGGTTTCAGAAAAACAGAAAAACAAGAGCCAATTTAATATTATTGTATATTTTTTGTAATACACAGCACGTTTTGAAAATTATTATCAAGCTTTGAATGCTTGAAAGTACCTAGTAAATGTTCACCAAAGTCACTTGAAGCATTTTGACTTTGAATTTATTTGTGTCGAACGCTGTCTGAATACTTAGTTCGACACATTTTCTTAACATAATAATAATTTATAATATTGTTGCGTTATGAGAATACAAATATCTAAATATACAAGATTACGAGACATTATTTGAAATTTTGTTTTACTATTGTGAGTTATTTCAATAAGTACCAAAAATATTTGCCAAAACTGATATTTCAACTGAAACCTGATCCTACGTGTTAGTAATTTCAGATCTCTAATATGTATTGTAACATTCGAAAGCGCTTCGCTACATCCGCTTTGTACAGAATAAAGGATTACCTATCGAAACTAAATCTATGCCGAATGTTACATCGTGTACTTTACAGGCATATGTACCAAAGCCTATGTGATAAGAGTATTTATGTATGGTTAGATATTAGATGTTTATGTCTGTTGATCTCAAGAAAATTAATTTTATTAGCATGTAAGTTCAAATGTATAGAGTCGGGCTCAAAAATATGTGGTAAGAAAATAGTTAATACTTAATCTAAAACGCAGTCGTTTAATGTCAAAATGTTGTACGTATTCGTTCGTGATTTTTCTAATTCTGGACGGTTAACTTTTGTACGTGTGTTTAAACCAATTTGTTGGCTTAAATTGCTAATGGAAAATTCCGAATAAGGCCTACCAAAGACGCTAGAGAAAACAAAACAAGTGGGCGGAGTTATTTTACGCAGAAGAATGTTTTCATTTTTTTGAGACCGACTGTATACAAATTTATATTATTGTGTTAATGTAAATAGTACACACCGATTTGTTGCCACACAACGATTGAGTTCACATGTTTATCCTAATGTTCTAGCATTGTTACCAAAGATAATAATAATATTCTATATTGTAACATACAGCTAAAAAAATTTCAGAAAATTTGGACAATCTAATAGATTTTTAGACAAAAAGTTTAGAGTAAAAATATAACAAATCCGAGTTTAATTTATCATTAAGATCTTTAGCATAAGTTATTAGTGATAATAAATCTTTAAATGTATTTATTCATATTGAATGATCATTAAAAGTTGGATATTTTAATCATTGTTCTTTTATTAATCGCCCATCAACCATAAGTCTACTGAGCTGGAAAATCCGATGAGTATTCATTAAATATAATTAACGTATGTAAATAATATTTATCGTTTTATTTATAATCGAGAAAGCAGTGACGCAGGTTTTTCCTGTCTAATGAATTTTCCATCATTTACCATAATTAAGTGAAACATGCCAGTGATCGCGGAATTTCCTGTTCCTTTAAGTTATTCTGGGAAAAGTATCACAAATCCTATATAATTAGAAAAATGATCTTAAAAACCAAACCAGTAGGTCTACTTTTTTATTCAAATTAATATGAAAAAATCCAATCTTCTATTGTGTGAGTTCAGAATTAATGAAGGGTACAAGTACATCAGTAATGAATGAACGAAAAAGATTTCTCGACATAATACCTACCAACCAATTACCAATCTATCAATTTGTGATCACATAATCAAACTAGAAATATTGCTACAATATTGATAAAACACAACTTACCTTCATTATAGCACACAAGCGACCTCATTAATACAAAAGTCTCAATCGTAAAGTTCTGGTACTTGTCAATATTGGCCTATTCAATATAGCAGAAAAAGCTAGCGACTAACCATTTATACACAAAAATATTTCGTGGAATTCTGTATTCGGTATATAGCCTCGGTAAATACATAGCTAAATAAATTATTTATATGTATAACCTACCTACACAAATACGCGGTAAATGACATGGAAGCTATGAAATAGTTTCAGATTTGTAGATAATAATATGATATTGAAGTCTTTATTAGGGTTCAGTTTTTTTAATAAAATAGCACGATGAAATGACGACTCGATAGAAATAAATCCTTATTAGATGGAGATTGCTTGCATCTAAAATTTGACTAAAATTAAGCCAAGTGTAAAAAGCTTAGCATGTTTTTGCCTCGTTTTATGTCTGATTTTACATAAAAAACTTTTTTACTCGTTAACTATACTTCCACTCTCATATTATTTAACTCTTTAAAAAGAGACTTTGAAAGAAAAATCAAGTTTTACCAGTCTGACCCCGAGCAATTATAATATTTTGTGTGATCTCTCGCCACCAAGGGTTAGGGTTGGCACACAGCCATTGTTGATATAATAATGCATTTCCAAGGATTCCCTTTTGGCAGGAAACAGCATGGATGCTTTAATACTAAAGACCATTGCGTATTAATGATTACCTAACTCAAATACTAAAGTTTTATGAGTTTCCAAAAAAGCACTTTATTACTGCAATAATGAATAATGTATGTATTGCTATGTAAAGGTTAAATCAGAAACGTGGAATCAAAACGCTCTATTTATTGTCTTCAAGCGGTATCGCTAACAATAAAGAGAAACACACTATTTACAGCTTGTTGAACTTGGTCGAAAGCTGACCCCAAGGCGGCCTATCAAGAGTACAGAGTAAAACATTGACAACCCTGCGAGCTTCCCATTCTCTCGATATTCCAATACATTGCGAACTCTCCATCAATAGGCGCACAAAGGGAACCAGTTTAAACCCAGAAACTAGTATTTCAGGTTTCCCGGATTTTGTGCGAAACGGAAATATTACTGAGCGGTGGACTGTTGGAACTTGTTTAGCTTTGCCACAAAGCTTTTGAGCTTTGTTTAAAAACACGTGTCAAACAAACTTTACAACATCATTATTTTTAATACTCTTAGGTAATATTTTGTTAGGGTTGAAGATTAGCTTTCAGTTTTTAAATGGGAATGACATTCAATAGGTATTTAGTTTAGGTACTTAAACCAGTTATGAGCTAACACAATGGTACAAATGATAACTGCACAGTGGTTGTACTCGTATGTAGAGTACGGACTATCAACTCGGTTGGCTCAAGCTCCGACCTCCATTTTTGCTTTAGAAATGTAGATAAAATTGTAGTTACCTACCTAAAATTCTAGTAGTAAAAGTATGTGGGTAGAGCAGAATTTTTATTGAAAATATTCTCATGAAAGTAGTCCTTGACACTAGAGTGCCCTAAATTCGAAAGAGAGAACAATTTAGGTCAAATTATTTAGAATTAGTACAGTTTATACAAAACAATTACAAGGTCTTGTTTCAGGTATGTGTACCCTAATTTTCGATTTATAGAGTTTCAAACATGATTGTTTTTCCTAGCAAGGAGTTTATAGATAAATTGAAATAGAGGAAAATAATGTAGATTTAATCAAGTTAAAAACATTCAGCAACTTTTCAAGGAGTTGTTTTTAGAATTGAAAAGAAGTGGGTGATCTCTAGAAATAATAAATTCAGTTTATAAACTTTTATTGACACTAAAATGTTTTCAAGCATCACCTTAAGATAAAGATTTATTTTAAAAAGGTTATGAATAAAACAGATAAGTGACATAAAGAAAGCACATACAGTCACCACTACCAAAAAAGTGGCTTTTTACTGTGTTATGCAATAACGCCCGTATTCACAAACATTACTATGAGGTCTCACAGTGGGCGTGGACGCACAGGGTGACACACGAACCAATCATAGAGCTCTATTCAACGCTGTGCGTTCGATTCGCTGCTTCACTTAAGCAAGCCTTGTTTGAAAATATGGGCGTAAGAACATTTGAGTGTTCTTGCAGCTTATATGGATGAAGGTGAATCAAGCTAGCACTGTGTATCTTATGTTGTTATAATAACTGCTGTTTTCCAACTGTTGACGACTGTACTAAATACCCTTATTTGTCCGAATTCGATCTAAAATAAGTCACGAGGACGACGAAGCCTCGTAATGCCAACGAAAAGAGTTTTCCATAAAATATTTACGCGATTTTTCATTTGATAGGTTTCTGCAACTCGAGCCTTTTATCCTTTACATTCCCATTACATACTGTTGTGTATATTATAGCTATAACAAGGTAAAACAAACCTCAAGAAACCTTTAATTCAATGTTGAGAATTTTAGCTGAAATAAGTAGGTAAGTACTAATGATGTTTTATTCTTTTCCTTCTGGTGGTCATATATTATTCAATGTCTTCCATAAAACATAATTATTAATTTAATAGGATTAGGTTGGTTTTGTTTGTTGCTGCAAATTAGCGTCAAATGTTGCAATGTAATAAAGCTGACCTTCTAATAGGCAAACTCCTAATGTCGTTGAAGGATCAATAAATTATATCTTACAAATTAATCACAAAAGATATTTTATCTTTAAACCTTTAAAACTTCAGTTATTAATAGAAGTTAATTTCCAATAAAAGCAAGATATTAATCCAAAGCATTGTTTATTCTTTCATAACAGCATTTCTCATGAAACAGGCTGCGTAAACATAAACTATTCCAATTTAACTTTACTTGAATAATTTTCATTTAACTGCCGATGTTTGGAAAAGTTATCATCTTACGTAAAGTTTCCACGAAATTCCCGAGCTTGAAAGAACAATGTTATTATGTAATATATTGTTTCCAAGATTGCGTATCAACGTCCACACAAATAGCGTACGTGACCGAACAAGCATTCCTATTTCCTAATTAGTTTTTGTCCTAATCAGTCTTCGTGAGCTTAATTATAATGTCATTAATTACTTGTGGCCGGGAGAAGACAATGGTATAACGCTTCATTAAATTTTGGAATGGTAGTTGTGCCTAGTTTGGTTGTCGTCCTTAGCAATGAATGACTAACAAATGGAGATAAAATATTTATGTACTTAAAATAATTTTAAAAGCTTTTATTGACTTCTAATTAGAATTAATTTGGGTAGGTAATTAAATACGAAAAGTTAAGCCAACTCCTTAATAATGCGTTTTCGCACAATAATTAATTCCCTTTGATATGAAATTCCAGCTTTAGCCGAGTCAATTAGTGACGTGTCGCGCATGTTTTCATAATGTTGTAATTAGCCCGCGGTTGCACCACTCGCACCCTAATTGCAAAGGGTGCAAATTTTAAATGCCACATTCAAAAATACTTAAAATATTGTTTGACCTCTATTAGATTAACTCAAAATGTTTGTAGAGCATCTTCTCTACCACCCAAAAAAGTATCTTATGTAGTACTATTTTATCAACAGATATTATTTTGTACTGTTATTTTTTTATTATTTACGTGGAAGAGTGAGTAGGTAATGTGATTTGTAGCGTTTATCTCACTACCAAACAACATTGCTATTGTAAAGTCTATAGGAGATCATATTCCAACTCTATTGTTTACTATTAAGCTGTCAACAACCTGCAATATTTGAATTCCCACGCTTTTTTACTGTCTCAAATAACATTCCCTTTAAAGTTTATCTTTTTTGCTAATATAAAGTTCATTTTACTTCATCCGTGAAGGGCACGCTGCTTCCTAACTGTTAAAATACCGCCACACGGCGCGCGGAGCACACACGCGCGCACAAAAACCGCGTTTTTGCACCCTGCGCCCGCGCATTCGCTTCCTACGGATGTCCGCGAGAGGGACGGAGATACGTGAACTACGCGAGTGAGCGAGACAGACGCGTGGGAAACACAGGGGTGGCGATATCCCATACGAGCATTGAAGTGGCACGGCCCTGACTCGCCCCTCAGTCGCAGAAGTCACCCCATATGGTCAGTTTATGGTAATGCAATTCCAGTCACACCTGTGCGATGCAGTCGGTCAATCGCCATCGGCAACCTTTTGCTAATAGATAACTGCCAATTAAAATGATAGGGGTGGGGTGATCGGCAGTAAGTGGGCTATAAATTTGAGGATAACAAAAATAGGAGTATGAAAAAGGTAAAGTTTATTTTAGTTGTCTAAAATAAAAAACTGAAATAAAATTTCATAAGAATAATTTAATTTCTCACATTCAGTCATTATATTTACAAACAATGTACAAAGTGTCTCTTGTCATTATTATTAATTTCACAACAATAAATCATCAAACATCACACGGTGCAGTTAATATGAATTGTGTATTGTGTATTACCTACTGTGAAGGGATTCACAAAAAGATTACAATATGAGTTTATGAAAATAAGGGTTTTCTTCAGTTAACTTCGTGATGATTTTAAAAATAATTAATTTTGTTCCTATATAAATGAACCTGATGGAAACACCTGATGTGTACTTAATATTTTGTTATAAAATAAATGCTATTAATAATACTAACTAGGTACTTTATTATAATCCTTTGCAGGTGCACAACCATAATTATTATCGTTACATTATTAATATATCTTGACGTAAATAAAAGAGAGTATCATTTCACTGTTTATTGTCAATGTTTTAATGATATTAGCATTTTATTTGCCTAATGTTGAGCATCACCTTAGAAAATATACTATGTACAACTTTAAAGCTTAATTTTTGGTCCTAAAGTACTAGTGACTATTCGCGATAAACTTATATAATATACTATATTGCTATCACACAACTTACATAGTATTCGTAAACTATAACAGGGCAGTCTCAAAAATATTTATAATTTAGACAATTAAACTCTGAGATCGACGCAACAGGGCGAGTCCATTTAGAAGAGATTTTTACTTAGAGAAGTTAAATTATGTATTTATATAATACAGAGTCGCTGTTTGCGCAAGTGAGCAATTATTTTTGATAAGGCAGAGGTATTTTTTTAATGAGGGCTATCGTTTTTATACTTAACAGTAAGCACCCCTGGCGATTGACAGGACCTTACTCTACAGTGGCGCCATCTTGACGAGTGCAAATACGATAGTCCTCCTATCACTTTAGCGCTCACAAGTTGGCGGCACTGTCTTCGCTACTAGCAAGTGACAGGACCTTACTCTACAGTGGCGCCAACTGGTGAGAGCTAAAACGATAGCCCTCATTAAATCATTGCTATATTCGTCTAAGCTTAATACAAAATCTTTTATAAATGAAATCGCAAAATAATTAATGTGTAGGAAGGTAACTTTTATTTAGTTAGTACGCTAGTTCAGCACCCCAAGGTCTGTAAGGCTTGGAACTGTTCTGTGAGTACTGGTGGTGTGGAGGGTGGTGAGGGTAGGGAGTGGGGTAGTGAGGGGCTGGCGGGGCTGGGTGGGGGCCAGGGGGGCCTGGTGGCGCTGGTGGCCCCGGCGGGTAGTGCGGATAGTTGGGGGCTGCCGATAGCGGGGCCGCAATAGCCGTGGGCGCAGCGATCGTCGAGCTCGCCGTCGTCACAGCTGTGTCTTGTCTGTGCCCTAAATCTGTGTATCCAGAATGCTGAGGCTGAGGAGGCACCGGCGTGGCAGGGTACTGAGGGTATCCCCAATTCGCCGACTTCGCCGCCAACTCCCGCTGCGCAGCGAAGCATTGTAAATGGCTCATCAGTCTTAACCTCAAGGGATCCTGAATGTCGAGACCTTCGCAGCTCACCAGGTACCTCGCGACCTCCGCCGCGCACTCCCGGAACCCGATGCTGTGGTAGTCCATCGCGTATCGCTGCGGGTCGTACGCGAACGTGTCGAGTCCTGCAACGAGAGCATTGTTATGTAAATAAACTCACGTGATCGGTCCAGATGTCTGCCCGAGGAAACAAGAACAAAGCAAGTCCATTCATAAGAACCCTCGTTACGCAACAAGTTGTGGCGGGAGCGAGATGGGTGTTTTCGAATGTGCGCGTGAAAGGGATGGCATCGGTAACGGGAGCCCCTCGCGTCTTCCGATGCAAAAAACCTGAATAAGAGGATCCGCTATCCCCTTCCGCGCTTCCTTGGAGGAAATAGAATGTGCGACGTTTCGGGGGTCCGGGCCGGCTGGTCGGGCACTGGGCCACCGGGCCAACGGGGTGCCGAGCGTCTGAACTTGGGGATAAGAATCTCGTTTCCCTTTCTTTGGTATTATTTTGAAAACCTGTCTTATTTGTGCAGCTTTCTCGTTTGCATATTTGGCCAGTTTTAATCTTTACTTTTCCCGTCACCAGACAACAGGACGACAAGGGAAGCAAGAATAATTTCGCGAATTTCGCGTATCTACTCGTATTTAAATCAGTCTTGTCTGTTGAAGTAAAATTATTCTTATCAGTGTAACGATTTTCAGAATTCTATAGTTGTTTTAGAGATCACTTCAAATACGCAAGAACTTGAAGGGAAACAAGTGGTTCTTTGAATTTTGACGTCATCTAATTTCAATTTCTAATGGATTCAATCGAATTGTTTAGGGACACAAGAGAATCAAATAAATCTCGTCTATCCTTTTGTCAGACACATACATAATCTTTCCTATCCTAAATCTATTAAATTCTCAAAAGTGTCCCACTTAAATGCGCAGGATTCTTATAATTGTGCGCTCCCTTCCTTCCGTCTGCATTTGGCCTTGTTATTAAGTTGTTGTTTTTTTCTAAGAGTTTTTTGTATTTTTTCTGTACGCAGGTGTGACAACCCTTCTACTAGCGTTCCGCTTCCGGCCGCGGTGCGTACGCGCCGCAAACTGGATCGTTTCAATGTAGGTTAGAAATAGTAGAAAATAATGTGGATTTTGTTGAGTAAGACGAATTAATTGGATCTAACATATGTTGTTAATGGTTTATTCATTGTATCAAGACAAATAATAGTTCGTTATTCATAGTAGGTACCTATTGGTTTCAATTCCAAAAAAAAGTTTCGTAATGTGCAAAAGCTTAACACAAGCATTTAAAATCGTGGTACGTTGGTAATGTTTACCTACGTTTGTTAATTAATTTTAATTTGAACCAAGGTAATATGTCGTTCAAGTTCTTTTTCGAATAGACTACTAATTAACTTGACCTAGCTTGTAGATACCTATAGGTAATGTTAAAAAACTAGGTGTGAAAATATATTTTTAAAATAGCTTAAGTGACTATTTGTTTTTTTCATGTACCCTTATAAGAGTGACTTTTTAATCCAATTCCCACGCGGTCCGCCGCATCACACCACGACCGCAAATTCGACGTATTAATTCGCTAATCGCGGAGGGCGGCGCCCGCCCCCAGGGCACCCTCGGGTCCCTCTGGGACGCGCTCGCCTCCGGGGTTCCCACAGTCCTGGGCAAACACTGATAATCCTTATCGGGTTACTGATTGATTGATACACTGTTTTAAGTTCTGTTTGTTCAACAAAAATAATTAACTCGAAACCCTTTGGATTGGTAAAAGTAATTGGATTGGTTTTTATTATTGTTTGCCCCATATGGATTAAAAAAGAGTGTCTGGAGCTTTTTCTTCATCCATTGAAATTGTATTTATTGTCTACGTTAGACAGTACTTATTATTATTCTGTGGTTAGACTTTATTAGTTTTATAGACGTACCAAAACAAATTCATTTACATTTTTATTGAAGACTTCAAGAACAACACCTGAATATATTTTTATATTCTAACGTAACTACGTAATAAAACCACAAATGTATACCCTGACCAGGAACATAAAAACCCTGGCATAGAGGCGCGTCAATTGCATTTGATAGTGCAACACTGAGTACAGTCGTACCTGTGTTAAATTAATAGGCTAACTTTATGTATCAGGATTCAGGATTACAGGCTAATTTGATATTTTCATGAATTAACGAAAAAATATTATTATAGGTACCTTGGTTTAAATAAATAAAATGAAAACATCAATCGAGCTAGTAGGATTTATTTTATTATTCATCGATAATCAAATTCAGAACTTGAATATTCAACTGCAATGTCTGCTCATGAACGCTTCAAACTCGGTACTTCTTTCCCAATTCCATAAAATTCAACACTTAGAAAGTGACAAAAAACTTTAAAATAGGTAGTTGAAACAAACCACAGCTAATTTTCATAGTGGACTGTACTATGCGATAAATATATCAGTCAATTTGACACCCTTGTCGGAAAAAATATTCAATGAAAATATTGTCCGAACCCTTAGTATTTCTCTTCGACAAATACTTTAACACATTGTGAACCACTTTTCTTTCACGACTATAAAAAGATTTTAGCAATGTTATTCACAAAATCAATTGCGCACATTTAAAATAAAGTTTGTTTACACTTTGACAGCAATAGACTGACATGCAAGGTGACATGTCAATGAAGTTTTCAGTTACTGTTGGCATTATAAGAAATTAGTACCATTAGTTTTCCGCAACATGGCGAGGGTTTTTATGTTCCTGGTCAGGCTATAAGTATAGATGACCCATGCTGAACTGTCCCGCCAAACTCAATGACAGGGGGGCGCTACCATCGTTCAACTTTATGGTTTCCAACATGGCAAAAATCGGAACCAGCGATTCGGTATTGACGGTGGCGCCCCGCTGTCAATGTCATCGATAGGACAGTTCAGTATTTTGGAACTATAAACTAAAGAGCAAATTGTTTTCGTCTAAAAGAATAAAACCTCCAAGATAGCCGTACCAAATTCAATTAGGGAGCACAATAAGTAAATCAATGGAGTCCGTGATTGTTGCGAGTCACGCCGCGTGGTCGCGGTTCGCTTCCTGTCGGGGCCAGGTGCTACTACCTGGTGTAACTGAGACTTCGTTAGCAGATTGTTGTGGTCAGATGGCTGAGTGTTTGTGGGCGGATAAGTCTTTCATTTGTCAATGTTTTTTTATTTGGACGGAAGGTTTTAAATACCTGTATTTTTTAACGCCTGTATTCAGAAACATTACTATGAGGTCTCACAGTACTCGTGGACGCACAGGGTGACACACGAATCGATCACAGAGCCCTATTCAACGCTGTGCGTTCGATTTGCCGCTTCACTTAAGTAAGCATCGTATGTGAATACGGGCGTAATTGTGTTTATGACTGCTACTTACAAATAGTTTCTTTGATTTTCCGACGAAACTATGTGTATTTTAGATCATCATCATCATCATCATGTCAGCCACAGGACGTCCACTGCTGAACATAGGCCTCCCCCAATGCTTTCCATGTTGATCGATTGGTAGCGGCCTGCGTCCAGCGCTTCCCTGCTACCTTTACAATGTCAAACGTTAAACGAATGTTGCAAAATCAAACGCAATGACCTTAAGTCTGAATAACTCCGTCGGAAGTTGACTTCCGAAGTTTAAAATATTCAGTAAGTTAACAGACTTTTATTTAATTACTTCTCTACATTACATCGGAAGTGATTAAGGCGCTTCTCGGAGCGTTGTGGAAACCACAAATTGAGGACCAACCACAAACAATATCGTTGGAATTTTTAAAATGGGCGGAAACGTTTGAAAGTTCAGTGAAATTCAATTCAAATGCCAAAGGTGAAGTGAAATTGAAAACGACGGTACAAATTCAAAGATAAAAAACTGAATAGCGTGTGTTTCAAAAGAATCAATTTTGCATATTGTTAGAAGAACCCACTCTTTTACTACGTACTTTTATTTTATTTTGATTCTTCACCTAACTGAGATGAATACAAAAGGTAAATGCAACCTTTTTATGTACCGACACTCAGTTAATTTTTTAACCTTAACCTTGGTCTAAGCTCTAAATTCCGGAAACACCGAAAGAGGCTTAATTCGTTTTTAAACGTCAAAAGGCCAAACATGTTTGATAGCGGTTATAAAAACGCCCGTCCACCTGTCGCACCCGGAAGCGGCGTGGGAAGCGAACCCGGGACCCGCGGTCCACGCGCCCGCATCACATGAGCGGTTGACATTGACCGTGTGGTGAGTGCACTTCGGTTAACTAGTTAACACGTGGCTTTTAGGCTGGGTTGCACCATATTACTTTAACTTTAAAAACGTCAAAAATCTGTCAAACTCCATACAAAAAGCACCGGTTATCGTTACGATTAAACTTAGGTGGCGCAACTCAGCCGTAATGGTTGAGTTGAAACTAGAACTTGTTCTACCTCTGATGGGAAATATTGAGGTCTACGGCAAGCTTATTAGATTTTGGGAGCTGTTTATATATTAGCATCTATGATGCGTACCTTTGCTAAAAAAAATAAGACAAACAATGTCAAGTGCCACACTATTTTCTGTTACTGTTCAATAATACTTGTAGCTTTACATCACTTTCATCTTGAGAGAAATACGATATTTATAAGTAGCGTTCGTTTTAAGAGAAATTTGGTATAGTGTAACAATTTCATTACATCTTCTCTAAAGTGCTACAAAAAGAAGTTTTAAGCTATTCCCAATCATCTCAGTTCTTTCAATAGCAAATGAAAGCGAATAATTCAATTTCTTCGCTCGACAAATTGGAAAAAATAACGCCCGCCGACTGGAGGAAGCGTAAGGTGTTGGAAAACGAAATTGGCAACTAAAAGTAACAGTGCCAAAAAAGTTTTTAAAAAGAGTATAATATGACGGAAGCGTCAGGTTTTTTATTATTTTCAAGGATCCATCGAGCCTTCAGTATTTTTGTATTTTTTCGCGCTACATCGGGAATCACCGTTACGTTTCCGTTAATTTGCAGGAAGTGAGTCGTTATACGATGAATAACAGGGATATAACGGGAAAGATTTCGTTTTTAAATGCCAAGAAAGTAAAATTATACACTTGTCAGGTTTTACTTCCTTTCTTGACGTCTTGTTTAGTTATATTATTTTATGTGAATTGCAAGGACGTGCTGTTTTAACGTGAGAATAAAAAAATCCAATAAAAAGTTAGGCAACTTATTGTTTTTAGCTGTTTTCTTTTACGCATAAATCAAAACTTTAGGCAGTTTTTCCGGGAATCACATTACGATCGTGTAAGCATTCGTGTGTTTGTCAGTTAAAGGCCTCGGAGTTCGCATTTTACGCTAAGCCTATTCTCAAACATGTGGTATTACGTCACCCTGACGTCAGTCAGTTTAAAGAGGGATTTCTTTGCATCAGACAACGACCCGTAATACTTCACTTGATGGTATCTATGACGAATGTAGCGCAAATAGTATCTATTATTATAAGTATAGATAAATGGAATTCGTATTAGGCTTTTTTTTTATAGTGAAAAAGTGTCCTTACCTACTGAAAATTTTACATTTTTAACATTTTACGTTATTAATTCCTAATTTCAGCCGATCGCATTTCATGCGCTTTTAGGCGTTGACTCAAGGGGTAAACGTAAAATAGTGGTTAAAGTACAGATAATTTTAGAATAGTTCAAATAGTTCCCATCTCTGTTCCCTCTACCACAACTTTTGCGTAAACCATAGAACAAATATCGCCACTTACGCTTACATAAACAAAGCTAAGCAACAAATAGAAATGAAGGTCTCAAAATTTCCAATAAGGTGATATTTAGATTATGAAATAGTACTGAACACTATGTGCTGAAAGAGTTTGTGAAATTCAGATTCAGATCTGAAATCTTCTTAATCAAGAATCACGCGGCAAAACAATGAGCCAAGTTCAAACCCACCTTTAGCATGCAGCATCTTCAGATGATCGACCGTCAGCTGGAGTATCTCTGCCTTCTCCAGCTTGGCGCTGCCCTGCTTCTCGCAAGCGGCTGGCACCAACCGCTTCAGCTCCGTCAGCGAGGTGTTGATGCGGTCGCGCCGCTTCTTCTCGATGACGCCGCGACGCCGCTTGCGCGTCATCAGCTGGCACGAGTCGCCTCCTGGAGACCTGGAGGGTGCCGTACTTTGTTAGCTTGGGCAAAACCTTATGTTGGGGCTTCTAAAAGAACTGCTTCGGTTAAATTAGAGCGCTTGTAGATATAAAATGAGACAACACTTTTTACAGTATTTCTAAAACTTAGGTTATTTTTTTACCCCGAATATTCAGAGCTCAAAACAATGCTACACGGAATCATCATACATTGATGAAAGTATAAAGAAATGGCTATAATACTAACTATTTTCACATAATAGCAATATAATGTTACGTTAGATATAGCAAGAGGAAATTTTCCCAAATAAATACGCGATATTGCCCTGTCAAGTTACCGGGAGCCTCGACAAATTCGTAAACAAGTATCACATTCGGCATTTGTTATGAATTTATCTCGCTAAAAACCTTGCATTCGTGGAAATGTTTCGGTGATTAGTTGCGTAACGTAAACAACGTTCGTCGTGACGTAAGAAGCCCTATCGCTTCCCAATCCGATCCCAACAACAGCCTGTTGCTAAAGAAACTCAAATTAGGGGAATGAATACTTTACTAGCTTACGGCTGTTATTTATTGCCTTTAATCTTTTGCATTTATCAAGTCCTTGAGTGAAGATATCTAGAAAGATAGAGCAAGAATATCCATAAAGTTCAACGCGGTAGCCCGGAAGGGACAAGCAACAAATAGGGAAAGCAATTGCGAACCTAATGAACTCTTATACTGTCGATTCAGTGGGCTATTCAACCACTGCGACTTGTAGTTTCTACGCAAAAGCTCGTTACTGGGGCTTACAGCTTTGTTCCTCTGCCGTGTTCCGCGAACAGGCAACCACAACATTCATCACGTTAACAAGTAGGTACAGATTAACCGCCTCTGTGGTCTAGTGGTTAGACCACCTGCTTCAGACGCAGAGGTCCCGGGTTCGATTCCCAGTGGGGGCAGAATTTTCTGTTCGGTTTGGTTGGTGGTAGGGCTTGTTCTAAGTCCGCCTGGCTAGCTACCACCATCTTACCTAAGTCTGTCGCCATAACAACAATGTTAACAGCATTGTTGTGTTCCGGCAGTTAGAGGTAAGATAGCCAGTTCCTCCGTCGTTGAGGATTCCGGGTGAAGCTCGCTTCCACCTTCGGCCTGATCATCACTTACCATCAGGTGAGATACAGGCCAAGAGCTTCCTCGTTGTGGATAAAAAAAAAAAAAAAAAGATTATCGGAAAGCTACTTCCGATCACCCACACGATCTTTCCAACTATACCAATAAAAGTTTTGCAATCAGAACGTGTCTTGATCTCTTTAGGTGTAATTTATCAGCGAAAAGTAACATATTACCTTATTTAGATGGGTATAATTATTAATTTGTAGTTGTAGAGCAAATATCGTATCAATAAATAAGTAATGTTTTCCAACGTGTATATTTGTGTTAACTTAGCGAACACAATATTAGAATAAGCTAACCTTGTAATAATCATTAATTTTCTGGGAAAATCTACCAAACTATCTCATTTACTCAGTCATCTATTAAATACAACGCGACCGCGAAAAGTCTATTCAGGTTAGTAGTTTTAGTAGGTAGGTAGGTTGGGTAACTTGGAAAAAATAGTCGAGTATTGAGCTCAGTTGCTTTGGGACAGACCTTGGTCCAAATTGGAATAAAATGAACTAATTTATATTTCCTTTGTTATAACAGAATTTCCTCAAGTTCATATTCACGTTACATTATTGTAACAACATTCGTAGCATCCGCTACGCGACGTCGTAGCTGCTACGACACTGCGCGAGTAGAGACGTGGAATTATGTAAAACATAAGCTTTGTAAGCTTACGGCTACAGGCTGCTACGAAATGCTGGCGAAATGTCGAGCATAATTACGTTCTTGGAATTCTTTTACGCAGATGTTTCTGTTTTGTTTTGTTTGCTATTTATATAAATTTTCTTTGTACTTCCATAGCATTGTGTACGAATAACAAAGCCTTAAAATCTGTGTTCAACATCCATAGAATTTCTAAATATAAATTGTACTTACTGCGCATCTTTACTGCTCTCTTCAGAGAAGGCATCGTCTTCGCTTTCGGAGTGGGTCCTCTTATTTCTTTGAGCTGGGGCCGGAGGAGCGGGCGCCGGGGCCGGCGGGCCCCACCCGTAGCCCCACTGGGGGGGCTGCGTCTGCGCATGGACCACGCTGGTCTGCTCCATATGGCGGTGGTGGTACTCCATGTTCACAAGTTTCAGTCACAGTTATTTATGTCACTCACTCAAAACAAGTTTTAAAAATGTTTTCAAAACATATTGCTAATTAGTTTTATTCGTAAAACACTTAAAACAAAATCATAAAGCCTCGGGCACAATGTGTTAAAATTTTTAACTATTCAAAAAGTTTGTAAAAGTTTGCGAAGTGCAACGTAAACGTAAGGCTAGGTGTGCACTGTGGGGCCACGTGCGCGCGCGTGGACGGACGGGCGCGGAGTGTGCGGCCGCGTGCCGGCGTCCGCGCAGCACGCCGCCCATGGCGACCGCGCTTTATCTCGCACCAACTTTACATGCACCCCCATCGCAGGATTACAATCCCTATTTAGTCCACAGAAGGGTGTTTACAACTGCTTCGAAACTTGGCAACTATTTTGAACTCACAAACGAAATCAATGCGACGAAATAGAAGATTTTCAACGCTAATGCGTGCACATAAAAGTCACGGGGACGGCAATGAAGGGGTCGAATAGCGTATTAAACTTCTTCAATATTAGTTTTGATTTCACTGCACTTATTTTCTGTTCTATACACTTGTAAATAAAGTTCAAAATGTGTTATTTCTTATCTGATTGGGTGGTTCGCAGTGCCGCGTGTCAGGCGCACGGTGGGAAACTGAGGAGCAATTAGGAAACGCAATTTTATTCGGCGAACTATTGGTGTGAACTGTATGGGAGGGAAGAGGGAGAGGGCTAGGGGCCCGACCGTGGGACCGGCCGTACATGAGGATAAAGCAACGTTTACATACTAATTTTGAGTCCGCTATTGTGTACACCCCTTTAGATTTTCGTAAGCTAATAAAACAGTGAAATGGTGTGAAAATATATAATACAGCTTTTCCGTTCTGGGTGTCGATTCATTTTATTACTCGATAGACATGATCATATAGAGTTATGTAATTCCCTTCTTCTTACTCGTATTATTTGATGAAAAAAATGGCTTAGACAATTTTGTATTTTATCGGCCGTCCATCAAATGCCCAACCGCCGGCATCCGCCACAATGTGGTTAGGAGTGGAAGCTCGTGACCGGCGGCGTCACACGCCGGACGCACGCCGACACTTTGTGGCCACGCGGCCGTGGAAATCAACAGGCTTTTCCTACATTTTTAAACAACACCATAATAGAAAAGAAGAATATTTTATTCAATCCGATGAGATATGTAGAGATGTCCGACTTTTTTGACGGGCATTTTATTCATTCTGAGTCGGACAAAAGGATTGGGTTTTAGAAAGATATGTTGAATCATACGCTAAGTCTAGCGTGATGTATATACGTAAAAAAGTAACATAAAAGCTCAGATATCCAGAAAAAAAAATATTTCTTCGAGATCTGTACAGGGCCTACTCACGTGGTTGCTAGTCAGTAAAAGATTTAAATTAAAATGTCGTCAACCATGTCACAGAAAATAACACATAGCGTTTTCGATATTGATCTAAAATAATTTTGAAATCCCATATCACAAAAGGAAAAGGTCAAACTGCAGGCCGGGGAATCGGAAGGAATATTTCCTGAATTGCCAATCAGTTACGGGCTCGGGGGGGAATTCGACAAACTCTCCTTATCGGAATAAAGAAGATAGCCGAATCGAATCGGAAAATTTTCACGAGCGGGTTTTTATCGAGTTGAAACTCGTTCAATTGATTGGACGCTTTGAAAAGAATTTAAAAAAGTCGACTTCGGTAAAGTAGGCGTTGGATTTTTTGTTACATTTCTGTTATTTCACTAGTAACAAAATGCTGATTCTGTCTTTATTCAATACTAGCTTTCCGCCCGCGGCTTCGCCCGCGTGGAATTTTGTCTGTCACAGAAAAACTTTATCGCGCGCGTCCCTGTTTCAAAAACCGGGATAAAAACTATCCTATGTTCTTTCCCGGGACTCAAACTATCTCTATGCCAAATTTCATCAAAATCGGTTGCGAGGTTTAAGCGGGAAAGCGTAACAGACAGACAGACAGACAGACAGACAGACAGACAGAGTTACTTTCGCATTTATAATATTAGTTGGGATTTTGTCAACAATTAGTGGTCTGCTTTGAAAGCTCTAGCTACCCTTGAACGTGCATCGCACGCGTTTAATCGGCGTGCGGCACACGTCACTATCGCTCGGCACGCGACTAGGTCTAAGCAATAGGTTTTGAACGTTTCAAAATACGGGCCAAAACAGTTGCAGTTATTAGGCCCGATACTGATACTGAGACAACAACTTGTCGATGCTTTATTGCCACATTTAAAGGTTGTTACCTCGGTGGTTTCAATTCACACATAGACTACAGCCTTTGATACGATAATGAGTTAAGCGTGTAGACACATCATCCTAGAAAGTAAATTCTAGACACTGAGTCAAAGCATATACGTCATATAACAGTAAATCATAGACACTAATGTGAGTCAATACATAAAGGTATACAATAATAGCATTACTTAAAAGTACCTATTGCGAAAGAATTTAAAAAGAGGATCACTCAGTCTGATAAAATAATAAAGCCAGTTGTTTTCCGTAAGTCCTCTTGCCCTTTTAAATCAAAAGTTTTTTAGAAAGCTCGAAGCTTTACTTGCCAAACTTTGTTTCGAATTTAAACTTTAGAGCTTTATTACGAGCAAAGTTTGCATACAAATCAACAACATCGGACAGATTAAGTTAGATGGCAGATCTTTGGAAGTTCCCGACGTTTTGCAGAAGTGGAGATCAGTGACAATTTAACAATATTAGGACTTCTATTGAAACCTTTTGTCACTTGTCATTGTGAGAACTTTCGTGCTTAATTAATAAATCGATAAAACAATTTTATTGTGACTAAGTTTCTTGCGCTGCTTCTTCTCAGCACTGGCCCATTTGTTGTCCCGAAGCAGTGGTAGGGTTAATACTGGGACGTGTAAAAGTGCTTATGAAAAGCCTATTAACTATTTGCAAAAATAAATGAGTTTGTTTTTTTATGAGTTTTTATGAAAGATAGAGTCCGAAACATTAAATATTTTTTAGGCGTTCTAACATGTTCCGAGATGTATGTTTAGCATTAAAAATACAAAATTAAAGATAACTATTAAAGCTAAGCTTTGTTTTCAGTAAAAAATATGAAATTCAAAGATCTAAATGAACTAGTAAATCAGCACAGTTAACTGAAGAAAACTTTTCTAATCAAGTCGTTTCATTCATGTCTCATCAATACAATTCTTATGTTCTCTAGCAAAATAATTGTCATTGAGGTAGCTTTTTAAATGAGTGCTAATACTTTAACTAAAATAAAGAACCACGCTAATAAACCGAATCTTGCTTGCCTTAGCTTTATTCTTTGCAAGATTTTAACGAGTTTTTTTGTCAAAAGTGTCGTCTTTTGAGACATGTAATCCCATCAGGGCTGAAGTCGACCCGCACTTGAAACCATTGTCCGCGTTTAATCCGTTTTATAAGCTCTTCATTGATAGGACTGTAAAAAAATAGAAAAAATAGGATCCATTGACTAAACAAAGCCGCTTTTCGACTGGCGATAATTATTGTAGTTCATGTGTCGTTCGATATTGTTCCTTTTGGCGCATATTTTGATGGAGCGTTTGTAATTGCATAGCTTAAGAGCGCGCTGAAATTAATTGAAAACAAAACCACCTCAAGGAAATAGAACATGCTTCCTATTTATAAGATGCAAATTCTTTGAGCAGCTTTGTGGTAAGATCTTATGTTGAATAACTCATTTACTTAAACCTTGGTATATCACGTTAGTTCTATTCCTTTGAAAGTAGTTCGGGCGTTCGGTAAATACAGATTATATCACAACCTTCAGCCGATCAGATTTGCCTTAAAAAATCACCAAAAAACCTCTTCAAAGTATATTTTTTCGACTTTAAGATGTAACCCGTTTTTTGTAGGCGTGAGAAGAGTCGGTGGGACTTTTTGACAGGTGCCAAATTCATCCCTTTGGTGTGCAGCCTAAAAAATGATAGGCTTTAAGGTAAACGAGTAGAGTTTTAAATTGAATGGGTTTATACGCGGTTAACTGTATTGTTCGAGTTGGCAACCCAAGTAATAGGCGCTACTGTTGACGTCGAGTGGCGAAAATAGAACGTAAAGAGCCTTATTTCATACATTTATGGCTGCAAACGTAAGTTTGTCGGTCGGTTCTTTGTGGAAGGCAGCTTTTGTAGATAAGCCTTTGTGTGTTATGCGAGTTTGATTAGCCTTCGATGCGTTTGTGGGAATTAAGTCAATATTTTTGTTTGTTTTGCTGGTTATCTATGGTTTATTTTTAAGCTTGAACGCGGATCTATAAACATGTTTGATGTGTGATGAACTGCGGAAGAATGTTTGCGAATCAAAAGCCTTTACCATTCAAAAATAAACAAAAAGAGTAGGTACCTGCTTAGAATAAAATATTTGTGAAGGAGTTTAAAGCCACAGGAGTAGGTAATTGTAGTAAGAAAATGAGGTTATAGTCGTAAAAAATCTGCATCTTTCTTTTTAAAATACCATTTCATTATTCAAACAATCAAAACAAAAATCAAACAAACATTTAAAAGTAAGAAAATCAGGGAGAAATAACATAGGAAACCGGCATGAACTAGTTTCGTTCATAACACTGAGCAAGATAAGCTGTCTTCGTAAGCAGCCTTTAACTTCAAGTTCTGAACCTCACTCAAGAATTCTCTTTGCGGTTTGTGGAGTTTGTGGAGCACCCCAGGGCACTTAGCGCGGCCCGACACTGTTAAGTCCTTATTTATTTCGCAAGGTGGGCCGTTTTGAAAAGCGAGTCCATTGAAACTCATGAAACTATTTACAAACTAAGTAATTTTGTAATTAGGCTTTTGAATTTCAATTTACCTTCGTTAGGTCTAAAAGCCATATACGGGATCTGCGAGAAAACTTACCCATTACTTTGTGTAAGACTTTATTTTATCATAATAAACTAGCCAATTAGCCTAGTTAAGAAAAAACATATTTATAAAACACAAGTCGCCATTTTATCAAAAGCGCCAAGCTTTTTCCAAAGCCCTCGAACGTTTAAACTCTCAAAGGTTTCTCGAGTGCTCTGTGAAGGACCTCCGTTTAAACTTAAAGCTTAGTTTTGGGGTCAACTAGCGACTTGTTTACGACGCGCGAAGTGGGAGTGTTAGCTAACTACGTACGTTGCTGAAAGCCTGAAAGTTCGGAAGTAGTTCTGACAAAGCTTGCCTCGAGCTTCCGTTCGTGTTACGTTACAGAGTTATTGTGTTTACAAGCGTGTGACGTTTCAACGTGATTTACCACCGGTTTCTGGGTTGACGACAAAGTTACTAACTTTGATACAAACATAGTGATGTAATTGGTCAACGCGAATATTTTATGCGTAGAGTAACAATTTGATATAGTAAAGTTTTATTTACTTGTTTCAAAAACTAAAAAAAGTTTTATTTTGTTGATTCCCGGTCGGGCAGAAATTGAAATGATGAATTTTAATTTCTGTGACGGGTCTGGGTGTTTTCTATGTATAATATGTATGTATTTACAAAAAAAAAAAGTATTTAAGTATGTTTATATCCGTTGACTAGTACCCATAGTACAAGCTTTGCTTAGTTTGGGACTAGCGGCGCAGTGTAAAATGTCCAAGGATATTTAAATTTCTTTTAAATGTACCTACTTACCTATATTTATAAAAGCGAATGGTCACTGATTGACTGACTGACTCAGTCACTCATCACGAAATCTCAGAAACTACAAGTGCTAGGAGTCTGAAATTTTGCATGGGGGTTTCTTTTAGAACGTAGATGCTCAATAAGAACAAATTTTACGAAACTCCACCCCTAAGAGGGTAAAACGGGATCCACGTGTAAAAAGTCACTGGCGGTCGCTAGTTAATCATATAGATAAGTTAGTTTGAATCGATAGTTAACATAGCAAGTATTACATTGCCTGGCGGGTCGCTACTTCGCTTCTTCGTTATTCGATAACAATGGAATTCGAGCATGAAGGTCTCCTGTTTAATTTAACATTCAGCTGAAACTTTACACTGAACGAACTTAATATCACTAATTGAAATACCAGAATATGCTTCAAGGAAATGAAACATTAATTAGATTTAGATAAAACAGATGTATAATTACAGATTTTAATCAGATATCGATCTAAGAGATCGAATCAGAAATGAGGAGATCCGTAAACGAACTAAAGTCACTGACATAGCCCGACGGATTAGCAAGCTGAAGTGGCAATGGGCAGGGCACATAGTACGCAAAACTGACGGCCGATGGGGCAGCAAGGTTCTGGAGTAGGGGCCGCGTACCGGAAAACGCAGCGTGAGACGTCCACCCACAAGGTGGACCGACGACATCATAAAGGTAGCAGGAAGGCGCTGGACGCAGGCCGCTACCAACCGGGTAATATGGAAAGCATTGGGGGAGGCCTATGTTCAGCAGTGGACGTCCTATGGCTGAGATGATGAATCAGATATCAGCATAACATTTTGTAAGTCAATTGGGGACGCGTAGCGCAGGGATGCAATCAATACGCGTTAGCCGAAAGCTCTCCAACGGCTAGCTTTGTGGCAAAATCAATTTGTGTCGTGCATGCAACTACCGGGCTGAGTGGATCAACGAACAGTACCTCTAGTACGAAAAACTTTCGAGTTCGTTTCGTTGCGTATTCAAAGTGTCATCGAAAAATTTTGTATGAAAAATTAAACAGCGCCCTCTAGGGCGGCTATAATATAGGGGGCGCTGTTTAATTTTTCATACAAAATTTTTCGATGACACTTTGAATACGCAACGAAACGAACTCGAAAGTTTTTCGTACTAGAGGTACTGAGCCCACAGGTCGCCGGGTGTCCGGGTCTCGCTATGATAGTGGTTTATACTGCTTGTGATATGGGATTAGGATTAAAATTGTTAAGACGAGTTTCAGTCGCAACTCGAAATTATTCACTTTTGATGTTTATTACTCGTATTTAATTTCAGTACTTTTCATAAACATGAAAACAGTGAGCAATGTAGTGCAATAATAATAACGTCAAATAAACTTTAAACCTTGGATCGCTTAAGCGCTTGCTGATACCGAATCACAGCTGCTGATATACAATTACAAAAAAAAATCAAACAAATTTTCAGCAGTTTTTAGAAATTTTAAGTAATCTCTAGCCTCATTTTCAAACTAAGATTTAGCTGACCTTGAAAAAGTTCCTCAGTGCGCTATGTGGAAATATGCCAAATGTGAAAAATAAGTTGTGAGAGTACAAAACCGACTGAAAAAGCCGGGATTCCTCAACCCAAACACATCAAAAGGACGAGAGCCCTCAAGATTTACTTTGTCTTTGACCGCAGACGGATTAGTCCCTCTCACTCTCTGGTCAGTGTTTTTCAATCTTTTTCGAAATTCGAAATCTCGCGACCTCTATAGGGGATAGAGGCTTCGCGACCCCCCTATGGAGGCCCACAGGTTGAAAAACACTGCTCTAGGCTATACCTTTGGAGGTAAACCAATTGCTGATCCTTATCTATGTAGGTAAGGGTCGAGTCAATGGACGGAGGCCGCGCCAAAGGTCACTGGGTCAGCACAATCCTTGTGGGATTTTAATACAGGTGTCGTATCAACTGAAAGTGTGTGCACTGGATTAAATTGATACTTTTTGTGACATTACTTTGGGCACGAAGGTTTCCATTTTAGTTTAGGTTTTTCAGAAATACTCATAGTTTAGGTTTTCATATACGATGGCAGTCAAATACCTACCTACCTTGTTCTGCATAAAAAAACCTTATAATTTTGTAAAAAAGGCACATAGCTGAGGTAGGTAGAGCGTACGATCGCCGGCTTAAATTGAATGCACATAGTGACGAACATACTAAACAACAAAAGATATTCTTTGAAAGGTCTCCCAGGCTTTTAGTAGCTCATATAAGGTAGTTAAAGTTTGATAAATATTTCTTGTGTTTTTCCTGTTTTTTCCCAAAAATACCATAAAGGCATTCGCCACTGTAACTTGTAATAATATAGCCTAATTTAAATTGTCACGTTATCGAAACAAGTGCAAAAATAAATTATTTAACGACAACGGACGTACTCGTAGCTAAAATCATAATGTTTTCAATACCATAAAATGTAAAACGAGCTTCCTAAAAGGCACGTTTTGTGTGTAACAAAACGAATCAAATGGAAGCGTATTCTATTGTATAATTACGATCAGTCAATACCACTGAACTTAACGGGGCAAGTATAATTTACAGTAAAAAATGTTACTTATTCGTATCATGTTACCTCCACCATAATGCACTTTATCACAACGATTATAAGGTTTAATTTGGTTAGAATATAGCTTTTCGGAAGCTCCCTAGGGTGCAACTTGTGGACTTAAACAGTGTGTAATAGGGGTTATATTGGTCTGTTTTATGTTATTTGGGACTACGTAGAGAGATAGGTTCCCGTGTGAATGTAGGTGACGGGGGTGGTTGGGGTGGTGCGATTGTTCGATGTGTAATGCAAATAATATGCACGACGATTAATAGTGCGTATGGTTTCTACCTATTGTTTAATGTTCACTATAGGAAAGATAATATTTCCAATACGAGAAATTTCCATTACGATAACATTTGTCTAAAACAGTCGATAATAGGTAAAATAATCTCACAGTAATGTCATTACTACCGTTGCGTTTTGAAAGCTTGATGCTCATTTTCGGTGGACATTCAACGGCTGTTATTAATGATGTTATAAATTTTTGATGGAGTTGAGTCAATAGTATGGAAAATTTAAACAAAATCCACTCTACCCCAATCAATCCATTAATACATTGTTTAAACGGACTGACGACTTAAGTTTGTGACGTCACCCTCGTTCACTGGACTGTTGTGGTAAATCTACCTTACAGAGTATGTCTAAAGATCTACCTCTGACGTAAGGAAAATAACGTCACAAATTAAGTAGTACCTCCTAATTCTTATAAAAATCTTATTCGTGTTCATGAAACTGAGTCAAGTGCGAATATTTTCATACTTTTAACTCCTATTCCATAAAAGATCAATTGTTTAATCGCACTTTGCGAATGCGAGGGGGCCCGGCGCGTGTGAAGCGCGCGCACGCGCGGTCACACGCGCATTGCACGCGACGTGCGCGGGAGTAAGTAGTCGGGGGTGGATTGGCTATTGATTGATCATGTTGACACTGCTGAGGTAGCTGGTTAGAAATTGACTTCGTATTGTCTGTCACATTTAAAACAAATGATAGTGGGTTTGATAGTGTAGGTAAATACATAGACTGAAGGAAGAAAATATCCCAGGCAGTGGCGAATAGCTAGGTAACCAAGGGCCCTGGGCAAAAAAAATGGGGCCCCACTACAATCTAAAATGAGGTTTTATCAAGTTTATTGACATTAAGCTTACTTACTCCTGATACAACTTTCCAATTTCTCTCTATTTATTTTGAAAATGGGAGAAATTTCCAAAGTTCAGTTCAATTGAGATTTTCTGGTAAGGATACGAGGGCCCCTTGAGCATGGGGGCCCCGCCTTGCCCCTTAGTAGCTACGCCCCTGATCCCAGGTTTTAGTGGGTTTGAGCCCCACATAACCTGCCGTCTCCCCGTGGTAGATGGACAGAGAGCATATTCCTGGTTAAAAAAGCTGCCTACTTTTACCTAAACAAACAATGATGTGTTTTTACAAGTTTTTATTTACATTATCTCTGGTTTTATTTGGGGTTGTTCGTTGTATTTTTCACTTTGCCTGAATATGCGCAGAACGCATCCAGTGTTTACCTATGGCAAATCAATAAAGGGTTTTTTTTTAAAATAAGTTGGGTATGTATTACAATATGCTTTAGAAGATGCGGATTATGACTTAGTTTAGCAAAGACCACGATATAAAAGGATGACTCTTATTAAATTGATAAAGAGATATTAATCGGTTGTCAAAACAAACAGTTTTAATTTCTCCATGTTGTCAATTTGAAGGGAATCTTCGCGCAGTTTCCCTAAAAAATAATCTTACATAATCTTCGGAAACTGATATTTCAGCCACTTTCATTCACTCGTGTCACAAGCCTCAAAGGCTTCAAAGGATTGAAGACCTTAAAGGACAACAATCATTTACTTACCAACTTACTTGTTGGACGAATACTTTATTTTATTAAGGACAACAACAGAGTTGTAATAAAAATTACTAAGTATTCAAACTTTATGATAATAATATGGCGAGCTGTTGGTGAGTAGCGACACCACGGGGCCAGTTGTTAATCCGAGTGCTCCCGAGAGTCGGTCAAGACCCTCGTCTTCGGCTTGCCGAAGTGGAATCCGAGAGGGTCTGCAGGACTTTCACCTCTGGCTTGCCTTAACCGGCCGGCCAGAGTGGAGTCGCTAGAGCTATATGCTCCAGGGGTGGAAGTGTTAAAGGGCATAACGCCGCGAGTAACCTCGGAGAAAGCGCAGCACACCTCGCTACACCCCTGAGCTGGCAGACGCCAATGTTGCCCCTCAGTCCGGTCTATACGACTCATGACGCCAGGGGGGGGCCATTTAGTCGCTGGCTAGTCACCGCCTGCCATTTTTTCAGTCAGAGACTATGAACCAGGCAAGTGTCCCGTAGTCTCCATCCATAGCCCAGTAACCAGTCCCTCCATCCTTCATCCATAACCCTAGTCCATTCTCCAATAACTGCAATAGCTCCTGTGCACAGGCTGGGGATGGTCTCTGACTACATCCCATGATATAGTCAGAGACTAGATCCAGCATGTGCATCACTTTCACTTTTGTCGATTATTTTGCGCTTAAAACGGCCTCTACGTGTTGGACCTGTATCCCCACGCAAGCCTTACAAAGGACCGGGCCACTTTTGGCCCGTGAGCTCCAAAGCGTACAAACATAATAATAATAATAAATCTTTCATTCATTTGGCACGGGACAAAAAATGACAATTACAAGTGTAAAAAGGTACATAAAGAAGAAAAAATAAAATAAAAGAAGAAAAAATAAATTTTTAAATACCTAATCATAGCAAAACTTAATATGATTAAATTTGTATAACGAGTAGGCCATTATGTATACCTACCTACTTTTCGGTTTCATTCAAGCAAATTACATACTTATAATAAATAGCTCCATTGGGTTTCAGCAAGCTACTGTAAAATCATATTATTTCATTTTAAAAAGTATGCAGAGACTTACCCGCACGCTTAGAGTAGTACTGGCACAGAATAGTAGAATTTTCTTCAATTTCATCATCTTCAAAACTTTTCACCAAAATTATTTTTCAATTTGAGGAGAGTGACGCCATCTCTTGTTTTAAATGGAAACTGTAACAACGACATCTACATTCGTTTTGGGAACTATGTAAGTACATGGGTTGAAAATAACATGAAGGGAACGAACAGACGATGTCCGTAATTAAGTACAGGAATGTGTCACAAGAGGGCGCTAACTTAGAAATATGGTGTGTATGAAAATATTTGTGGGACATTATTTTTTTTAATTACAGGGATACAATATTTCTTTTATTATAGGAAAATATAAAAGAAAACAAGATTTTACAGATAAATCAGATTTTACTCTCTTTTTATGTAGTTATTCTTATCTTAACAATTAACATTATTAGTTTAGAATAAGTACATCTAAATTATCTAATACCATACAAATACAAGTTTATTTTCGTTTTAGAAACTATCAGCTTATTATTCTAATCATATTATTTGCACTAATTCAATGTTATCATTGAATATAACCCACGGCAGTCTTTTTTTCTACCATTACCATAAAAATAATTAAACTTTTTTAGCGCCATGTAAAGCGAATTTAACGCCATCTCTTGGTCAATCGCTGAAGCTCGTTCGCGGTCACTTGTCATGGCTTGAACGGGAGTCGCGGTCCGATGCGGTGTCCCGAGGCTCGTGCATTTCCAGCTCAAAGTCGTCTACTGCCATCGGTGTGTCTGGAATATTTCGAAATTAAAAATTATTTACGTACGTAAACAGATAAAATATTAAATAATAACAAAACATCTTATATTCTAAATGTATCATCATTCGCCCGCGCTTTCTTCGAGGTTGTCATTGAAACATGATATTCTTTTGAAAATAAATCTTGAACATTTTGATCGCACAGCAAAGCTAGCTTAAAAAGAGTAGCCACTTTAAGGTGAATAATTATCAATCATTAAATCTGATACAAGCATTTTGTAACATCTTACTATCAACAAAGTTGACGTATTATCAATTTTTAAACATTTCGTTTGCACGAGAAATGACCCGCCCACAATTTTGTATTTTGTCTTGTCCATTACTTAAAAAAAGAAAAAAATACACATGGTAGGGGTTGGATCAATTCGCTGCGAAGAAATTGAAGCCTTAAGTGTTCAAGCGTCAACTTTGTTGATGGTACTATGTCTCACTACAGGTCACGATAATCTCGTTTAGGATCGTTTATGAGTATACATCATTTATGCCTCGCAGGTTCATTATCATTTATGCCTCGTAAACGAACTAAAGTCGCTGACATAGCCCGACGGATTATCAAGCTGAAGTGGCAATGGGCAGGGCACATAGTACGCAGAACTGACGGCTGATGGGGCAGCAAGGTTCTAGAGTGGAGGCCGCGTACCGGAAAACGCAGCGTGGGGCGTCCACTCATAAGGTGGACCGACGACATCATAAAGGTAGCAGGAAGGCGCTGGACGCAGGCCGCTACCAACAGGGCAACATGGAAAACATTTGGGGAGGCCTATGTTCAGCAGTGGACGCCCTATGGCTGAGATGATGATGATGTTGATGTCTCGCAGGAACGAAGTCACCTGGCGCGCTCCGAGCCCGAGGGTCGCTATGAGAGACAGTCTCCGGGGGACTCACCCAGGTGGTCCAGGGTGGTCCATGCCGCGCAGGCATGACGTCACCTGGCGCGCTCCGAGTCCGAGGGTCGCTATGAGAGACAGTCTCCGGGGGACTCACCCAGGTGGTCCAGGGTGGTCCATGCCGCGCAGGCATGACGTCACCTGGCGCGCTCCGAGCCCGAGGGTCGCTATGAGAGACAGTCTCCGGGGGACTCACCCAGGTGGTCCAGGGTGGTCCATGCCGCGCAGGCATGACGTCACCTGGCGCGCTCCGAGCCCGAGGGTCGCTATGAGAGACAGTCTCCGGGGACTCACCCAGGTGGTCCAGGGTGACGCCCATGGCCTTGCGGACGCTGTGCAGCGGCGCCACGTGTCGCGGCGGCACGCGCGCCACCATGCCGCGCAGGCATGACGTCACCTGGCGCGCCACCTCGCGCTCCGAGCCAGAAGGTCTTGGTATCAGAGATAGGTGCCACGGCGGCGGCGCTGACAGCCTGCGAAGAGAAATAAATATTTTATAAGTCACGTATGTACTAGAGGCAGCCTCGGGCTGAGCGGCTGCCTCGTCCTGAGCGACAAAATGAGGCTCAGTCCGCGGCGACTATTTTTTCCTCGCAACGAGTCGTGCTGTGTGCTGTGGTTTAGGCTGCCTCTAGTGGACATCCGGCTATCCACACAGTTTGGTTACGCTAGACTCCTATTGTTGTCAAAAAATACATAACCTTCATAGCGGCGCGACGGAAACTATCATTGCTTTTATGCACCTGTACCCTAGCTTACAATAAGTGCACACACTTGGCGGCGCACGGTACCAGACGAGGCGAAGAAGATCGACAAGACATAGAGCGAGATCAAACGCGAAGCTCAAGACCGAAAGCGATGGAGGACTGTTGTGGACGCCCTCTGTCCCATCTAGGGGACATAGGACATCGTCAAGTAAGCCAAGTGACGCTAACAGTCGTGACCGGACATATTCAAGGCAAGAGTGAATAGGCATTTACAGGGCAGATATGTACCATCCTAGACTGCATCTTAACAGCAGGTACGATTGCGGTCAAACACCTGCCTTGTCCTGTATTAAAAAAAATCATGTCAGCGAGCCAGGAGACTCGCTAACGCTGCTCTCTCTCCAGGCGTTGCAGCAGATCCTTAAGTGCCCAGGGTCCCTAGTATATCAAAGACGGCCCTGACGAGCATATGTCAGCCAGGAGACACTCACCGCTCCCGCTGCTCCCTCTCCAGGCGTTGCAGCAACTCGCAGGTGTGTCGCAGCGCGGGCCCGATGCCGTAGTCGTGCTGCGATGCCGCGATGTCGTCTTCCAACTCGGCTAAGAACTTCAAGTCGATGCCCAGCTCTGATAAAGTCCGCAGCTGGTCGTCTGTGACCTTGATCCTTAAGTGCCCAGGGTCCCTAGTATATTAAAGACGGCCCTGACGAGCATAAAATATGTCAGCCAGGAGACACTCACCGCTCCCGCTGCTCCCTCTCCAGGCGTTGCAGCAGATCCTTAAGGCGATTAGAGTCCTCAATCCGCGCCAAATGGGCATTTTGTAAAGCCTACTCCTCTTTTACTGCTGGATAGAAATAGTTGAAAAAAATATATGTTATACAACAGTTCAAGGACTACATTTGTGACGTTTGAATTTTCGCTACGTCTCTTTGTTTTGGATTAAAAAAATAAATACGGGACATCGATTTTTTACTTCAATTCCCTACTCCTCCAAAACGGCTATGTTAATTTAAAAGATTTTTGCACGAATAGATTGGGAATTCTTTAATCTTTAAATGACACGTTGCGTTTTTCAATCGAACATTACTTTCATTCATAAATTTTACTTTTGATAAATTCCGAACGTTTTGCTGTTGAGGGGGCCTTCGCGGGGTGCGGGCGGCAGTCGGCCGTTGGCCTTCAGACGGGGAGGTTGTGTCACTCGCTGCAAACTGACATTAGCGATCAAAATGAATTTTTTCTTTGGCTGAGTTGCAAAATACCGAAAAATGTTTCAAATAATTGTAATCCACACTAATTTACGCTTCTAAATAATATATTAGAAACACCCTGTGATTAAATTTAACAAAATTACAAACTAAACATGTATTGTCAAAAGTTACTTGAAAACAATGAAAAAATACTTTTCAAAATAAAACACACGTGTTTGTTGTCACGGCAAAAACCACATGGCCGATATTAATTGATTTTAGTTGTGTATCGCTGAGTGTTGCAGTTACAGACATTCAATAAATACTTTACGAAATATGAGGGTGGTACAATTTACCCGGCGGTACAATATACCGAACTCTCCCCTATATCTGATTTAAATTGCAAATCATTTTAAAATAGCTAAAACGGTAGGCACTAGTAGATTTTTATTACATCTCTTGATGAGGAAAAAATCCTCTCCTGATGTAAAATTGGATGCTACTAAGACGGGTTTGTTATCCATTATCCATACATTTTACAATAACAATGTCATTACTAATGAATATTTGGGATTCTTGCTTGATGTCCTTATTTTTCTTGCTGTGAATGTGGCTTTGTTTTTTTAAATGTCAAAAACCATGTGAACATGTCCCAGAGAATGAAATCCATTTGCTCGTCTACGGAATAAAAAACAATGTTGGCTTTCTACTTTGTCTCAAGCATTCTAGACTTGAGTAAACACAGCATGCCCTTCCTTCCAAAACTCAATTCTGGTTTTCCTACTGCAGGACTGGCTTTTCATGTAGTAAACAGTGATGAAGCCATCACTGTTTACTACATGAAAAGCCACACTAAAACTGAAAAAAGATCTCTGAAAATTTTGTCATCAACTAAAGCTAATCTCATTCTATTCGACGCCAATACACGTGAATGCATGGGGACGGAATACATCCCATGAAGAAATTAATTCAAACTACTTGTTGAACTTTTTTACTGGGGTATTCAATACTTTTCCCGTTTTGCGGATAATTATTGGTAGAAACAGCTGCATGTTCAAAAAACATATCGTCAAAAGCCTTCACTGTAGGTCAAAGGAGACTACTACTACTGACAATAGTTCTGGATAGTAATAATCCCTCTGGTTCAATGGCATCTGTATCAAGACCCTTTGGCCAGTCACATGGCTTTCCGATGACTTTTAGAGAGCTATTGGCACAGTATCGGTCTTGGAGGTAATTGAGGCTTATCAGTAGGCATCAATGGCAAACCAAGAGTTCTACATTGCCTTCATCATGTTCCATCTCTTCAATTTCGGAATAATTGACATACCCAATAAGCTGAAGCAACAATTCACCCGTTAATTCTGTTCCTAAAAGCCGAAATTTAATTAAAAGCATTAAAATATAATAGTTCACCGCCATACAAAGTATGGCACCGAATGTTGGGTTTGAGTCGGATCATCACTATCGTGCAAACAAAATTTTGAGATGTAATATTTCCCACTGCAAAATAAATAATGCCAAAAATATTATTTACCGAATTACATTACTAACTAAACAAAATATTAAAACCAAAATTCTAGTAAAATAGTTGAATTAATCACGAAATACTAACGCTGACCACTACGCTCAACAAAAGAGGTCGACATCTTTACCTCGGTGTCAAAGAACACAGACTGCCTTCTCTCTCGCACCTATGCGTTTAATTCATAAACAGACTGTTGCACGATCGTTGGCTAGCGTATTGGGCCCGAAAAGTTGGTTAGAAAAGTCGCGGGAATTTTTTGAAATAACGTGCACGATCGTGTTAGGTCGTCCTGAAAGGGTGAGTTGAAATGTCGCGTGACGTCACATTTGAGTAAAAATTCTACTCAAGCGTGGCGTATCGCGCCATTTCAACTCGATGTAGCACTGTTATTATTTAATTATGAAAGAAAATAAAAAATATGAGTCTAATATTTTTTAATTATCTGTCTGACGGACAAATAATTGAAATTTTGTCATCTAGCCTAGTTGTCGTCAGGAAGTTGGTCTAACTAATTCAGCTTGCAAGATTCCACCCGAACAAACATTTATGTAATTACCTACATACATCATAAATTGCAAGCTAAATAAAAGCTTGTAATAAAGTCGGATTTGTTCAAATTTCGAGAACGACTGAACCGACAAAAGCATTAGAAAATTTACGAAAAATAAAATAAAATTTTATCCCGTACAAATTCTTCATGGATTTTGTTATTTTTATTAAATACCTTTACGCCTGAGTTAAATGACACCGACATCAAGGTTCATCAATTTAAGTTTAAAATAATAGGCAGTAATGTATGAAGAAAGAGCTTCTATTCTGTATCTACCTATGCCCGTGTATTTTTGATCGGTGTCAAATCGGAGTTTTTGGTGCGGGGTACGCGGGTGTTGCTCGCGGCGTGAAGGTCAAACGCCCAAGGTCATTGAGGACTCTAATCGCCTTAAGTGCTCAAGGTCCCTAGTATATTAAAGACGGCCCTGACGAGCATATGTCAGCCAGGAGACACTCACCGCTCCCGCTGCTCTCTCTCCAGGCGTTGCAGCAGATCCTTAAGTGCTCAGGGTCCCTAGTATATTAAAGACGGCCCTGCCTAGCATATGTCAGCCAGGAGACACTCACCGCTCCCGCTGCTCCCTCTCCAGGCGTTGCAGCAGCTCGCAGGTGTGTCTCAATGCGGGCCCGATGCCGTAGTCGTGCTGCGACGCCGCGATGTCGTCTTCCAACTCCGCTAAGAACTCCACGTCGATGCCCAGTTCTGATAAAGTCCGCAGCTGGTCGACGTCCACCTTTACTTTTGATATGTCCTGGGGGCAGAAAATAAAATTAATTGTGATTTTAAATTATAATGCCAACTATGAGATAATGAAGACATAGGTTTACAATACTAAAGAAAATATTAAAGTTCATAGGTTTGACGACTCTCAAAGAAAAACGGGCAGTAAAAAACTGCTTGACATTTATGAGAAAATTATCAGACTTTCCAATCATGCCCTAAATCAAATAATATACTCAACATCAAATAAACCGCACCTTCCGCGACGCGAACTTTAACGATTTTCTTCTGACACAATCATGGTGCCCCAACAATCAAATATTGGTGTTATTTGAAAGCCCAATAAATATTCTTAAAGAAAAACACATTTAATTTCTTAATAAATGATTAAAATATACCATAAATGTGACTTGAAAAAATACCTCACTTTGGGCCCACCTATGGGATCAATTAGACCAATTTTTATGGTTATAAAACCAAATAATGATTTCACGTGTCCTCTTTAACAGATGGATAGCGATTAATCCCAACTTAACAGTTTTATAGCCATAAAAGTTGGCTCTAGCGTAACTACCTATTTTTTGAAGAAGTGACTCTGGATCCTTCTAAAAACACATTTTTGGGGTAAAAACCTTTCCTTTAATGAAATGAAGGTTAGAACTAGGCTTCTAAATGGTGCCAATATTGGTGGGAAGTGGGGAAGCATACGTTTGCTTGTCGCGGGAGGTGCGATTTATTTGATGTCGAGTGTATATCTTTACTTATTTATTGTATTTTTTTTTCTATAATGAATTACAGAAATCAATAAATGAATAAAAACGAAAATAATATTGCGCTCTCTATGTTGGATACTTTTCGGTTCGAAGACTAACACAAGTCATTCGAGACAACCAAGTTCATAAAGCTATCGATAGATGGCGCTATTCAGCACTTTGTAGAATTTCGTTAGCAAGCACTCAAATGACGTCATACTATGCTACGGTTGGCGGCGCATACCGACTACTAATTTTACCGCACCTTCCAAGTCTTCGGTAGTATAGTGGTCAGTATCCCCGCCTGTCACGCGGGAGACCGGGGTTCGATTCCCCGCCGGAGAGAACTTTTTGCATTTTTTATTTTACTTTTTTACTTATTTAAAATTAAATATAGTACATTTGCAAGATCTAAATAATTTAAAAAAATTGTTTAGTGGTTAAAATGTAAACCGATGATTTTGTAATATTACGTTGTGATAAAATTATACTTTTAATGTTTGTTTGTTACATTATTTTTGAAAAATAAATATAAATTGCCAAAACATATTTTATGAATATGTTATAAACAAAAATGTTAAAAACTTAAATTTAATTTAGAATACTGAGATGCAGACCAACCAACCGGTAGATATGGAAATGGCCTATGTGCAGCAGTGGACGTCCTATGGCTGAAATGATGATGATGGTTGTGTTAAAGATACAAAATATAAAACTCACATTGTCGTCCTTAGGCGGTGGCTCTGGCTGCGTCTTCTTCTCAGGGAACATGGCTTCCATGTCGTAGAATAGAGTCCATGGTGAATCGGGTGCAAAGCGGAGCAACTCCTCGTTGCCTTGCCCGGTCTCCGCCGCTGTTGGAGAAATGTTTTATTTATGCTTACAGTCAGTAAATGGATTACTTTACTTGCTAAGTACTACATACCATCTCATGTGATGTGTTTTAATTTAAAGCATATAAATAAATCAATGTAGAGTCGTCCAATCGACCGTTAAATAATCCAGATTCGAACTAGCTCTTTTATGACCCTGTATAAAATGTTCAAGGATATTTAGCTGTCTGGATGAAAAAGCCGACATATCGTGTGAAGCGCCTTGAAGAAAGCTTACGTTCAGGAAGGGATTGCTATATTATGATGAAATGATAATGATTATTGACTATTTTTTTTACGTCGGGAAATGCTTCGCATGCGTGTGTTCCACTTTTTCCACTGACCGATGGGGACCACCAATGAGGATCAGTACTGTTGTAGAAAATTCAATAAAACTAGTATCTACGTTAATCTTTAAGACATAAGAAAGATATATCTTTTTGAATTATCCAAATCGGACCATTACTTACGAAGATATTAAGTAATAAACATAGGCCGTTTTTGCCGCTAAAAGTCAACGTACGCAAGGCCGCGTGACGTCATTATAGCCCAATCGAGCGCAGCCGGCGTACTAATGGGATGGAAAATATTTTTTTCCGGCTAAACTATCAGTTTTAGAAAAAAAATATGACTCTAACAACACTTATGTACACTTTATTTGAATAAATCGCCAAATATACCACCGCGGAGACCCCAATCGCGTCTCTGCGTGCCATTGAATCGTATGAGCGTATGGATTTTTTGCGTTATTTTTCACAATTTCCATTTTTAAAAATTACCTATCGATAGCTTACTTTATTCTGATGAATAAATGTCATTACAAGTTTTTCTCTAAAACTGATAATTTGGCTAGAAAAAAATATTTTCTATCCACGCAGTACGCCGGCAGCGTTCGGATCGGATACAATGACGTCATCGTCCCCGCGCCGGGCGGTCAGTGAACTTTTTTAGTAATTTGGCCATAACTTCGTCAATTTTTGTCGTAGAACAAAAATTTTTGCACTGTGTATTAAGGATTTCTTAGCCCTATAAATCTGCATTCACAGCTAAAAATCGAAATGATCCTCATTATACCAGGGACTAATGCCCGTTTTCACCATCAAACCCTAATTTTTAAGTGACCCCTATGGTAACATATTATTATAACAGAAATTTTGTTTTATAGGGGTTACTTAAAAATTAGGGATTGATAGTGAAAACGGGCATAAGTGCACTAAAACAAGACGGTGTCCACCGGAGACCAATGAAACGGAGCCGCGAGTAAGGCCCAGAACAGACGGTGAAACGCAACTGCAACGATACTGCAACTGCTAGTTACTTTTGAGATGCATCTAAGTTTCTGCCATAGCGTCCGTTGAGAGACCACACATGACGCGACCAGTTTGAAAGTTTCACCGTCTGTTCTGGGCCTTACTCTCCTAACTTGACATTCGTCTGCAGCTGTCAGGCTATGGCTGGCTCTCCAGCGAGCCTCTCCGGTTTTCAGGGTTCACCAATCATGGTTTTATCATTACTCACGCAGCGTGTGGTAGATGAGGTGCGACTCGTCCTTGGTGAGCGTGGCGAAAGTGCCGTCGTAGGACGGCGCGTAGGAGCTGAAGGGCCCGTAGTGAAGTGGCTTGACGCCTTTCGCCAGGTTACGTCGATCTTCGCGAGGCGCTGGGAAACGTATGACTGTTAGTAGGGAATTTAATCGGAGGATTTTTGAAAAATAGACAGTTTAGCAGCGATTTACTTCAGCTTCAACCACACCAACGCGTGCAGATCGCTATCGCGGCGCGATCATAGGCCAATGACAGGTCGCGCGACCCCATGACAGTTCACGCGATCTGTCATTGGCCTGCGCACGCGTTGGTGTGGTTGAAGCTTTACTCGTAGTGTGGACAGTAGTTCAAGCTAGTCATTGTGGTATTTTTGTTGCGTTATGGGTCGTTTTTAAAAAAAAATAGTTTGATAGGCTGAATCCGCAAAGAATATAAAATACAGTTTTGAGACCAAAATCTATCCAGACATCAGAATGGCAAACATGGTCATGACATGAGGCGTACGCCGGCCCTGCGACTTTAAAATGTGAGACACTGGCTAGCATAATATGCGCGCACAGATCGCAATCATTGCGTATATCATTTAAAAAAAAAACGATGTTTAAAAAAATGCATTCTGGTTTATTCCTTAGCGGTTTGTAGCACTCTAGTAACTAAATAAATAGATAAGTATACTCACTGTGCAAAGATCCCGTTCCTTGCGAGAGCTTGCCGATGTATTTGCCCAGGGTCAGCGGCTTTTCATCTCCAGAGCCTTCCACGGTGTTGGTGACCAGGCACAGCGTGGTCTTGCCTTCGGAGTCCATGCGTGGGAAGGCTACGACAATATAAAATAGTCACTGAGTGTCTCGCGCTGCTTCTTCTCAGCACTGGCCCATTTATTGTCCCGAAGCAGTGGTAGGGTTAATACTGGGACGTTTAAACGTGCTTTTTAAAAGGGTAATTGCAAAAATAAAATGAGTTTATGACTTTTAATACACGCAGTGTCACAGTGGCATAGCGTGCTTAGGGTCCAATTTCCAACAATGCGGAGAAGAGACGTGTTTGAATTGCCAACTAGAATTCGTTATTTCCACATCGCCTTTCCGCTCACATTCGGTTCGGAAATCTGATTGGTCCTTCTGTGGGGCTCTTTCATCTAAAAAAAATTAAGAAGGTCTTCAGGGCATCTAAGGGCCCCTGTAGCCTCGTGGTACAGTCAGCGTTAAATAGTTTGTGACAACCAAAGTGGCCAAAAAGTTGCTTATTATGTATTTTATTCCAATTGCAAAAAAGACGTGTTATGAACATTATTGACTACTTTGGGTGTCATGAACTATTTGACGCCGACTTTACAGGCTACAGCGATAGCTACCCACCCTCTTGATATATTCTGTCTGATGTCAGATGTAAAAAAGTATCGTTCGTTCGTTCGTTTCAGCCAAATGACGTTCACTGCTGGACAAAGGCCTCCTCCAAGGTTTTCCACAATGCACGGTCCTGCGCTGCCCGCATCCAGTAAAAAAATATACTTTATCGAAATAAAAAATACTATACGAATTCTGTAGAATGATTTCGTATATCTAATAAATTGTATGATTAATAGCAAATTAATAGTAAAACATTTTTTTAATTAATTGATGTTTAAATTTTATCTCGGCGAGGTTAATTAATTATTTATTGAGAGATTTTGTTTGATTAATGGTTTCATGATTTTCCACTCTCTATCGAAATATCGATTATTTTCAGACGAATTCAGCTTCCGAATGATTTATGGTACGTCCGGACACAATATATTACTTTCTCCTTTCTTTTCTATTGTGACTGCGTACGAGAATGTCGAAATAACAAAAACGAGCATTTATCGGAAATAATAGGCCGACTTTTTAAATGACAATACTTTCTATTATGCATGGTAATCAACAGTGTAGATGTCCTGCGTTTGCGTTTACTTTTCGCCTTATGCCAATGAGTTTAGAAACCCCGTAGACTAGACTACAGAGTTTTAGTTGGCCGATAGTTGGGTCGGGCTGTTAACTTTACACTGTAGTGCGTTTACACCAATTTAGTATAGGTCGGTTCTTCATACAAATTGGAATCTGACCCAACTATCGGTGGACTAATGCTCGTTTTCACCATCAATCCCTAATTTTTAAGTGACCCCTATGGTAAAACATAACAGGAATTTTGTTTTCACAGGTGTAACTTAAAAATTAGGCATTGATGGTGAAAACGGGCATAACATTCAAAATCTGTATTCTACGGGGTGTCGACATTAAATTTTTTAGGCACCCCGGTGATGCTTCGAGTCCTATCGCTGTCATCACTAGTTTACTTAGCACCTTAAAGTACAATATGCAGTTACCTTTCTTGGCCAGCCTTCGGCGGTGCTGCTCCCTGGCGGCCTCCATCTGTATCTTGACGCTGTCGCCGGAGTCCTGGCGCTCCTGCCCGTCCGAAACCGTCTCCGCTTCCGAGCCGCCGCTCTTCATCGGGCTCGTTCGCTTTAGCACCTTATGCTAATAAGTTTAACGCCCATTTTTATTCGGCAACAGCGGGGACGCCTATGCAGTGGCACGATTATTGAACCGCCATTACGAAAGTCTGTTATTTGGAATTTTGATATAGGGTGAACGCTATAGTAATTAGCCAATACACAGTTATTGGCCAACTTGCCTAAAATGAAAAGAAACAAGCCTAATGGAAGTTATTAAGAGAGGAAAAGAGACAAATATTTTTTCTGAGCAATACGCAGTCCAATGTAGTAAATATTTTTGTCTCTTACTTATTAACAATCCAATATGCAAATAACTATGTATAGGCCAATTACTATAGCAATCACCCAAGTTGTGATAAATGCCAGTGGTTTTAGAAAGTTATCATTAATCTGTCGGCTTTTTGTACAGGACTATACAGGGTGAATACCGAAATGTGTATTGACAGAGAGCCCGATAAGCGTGAGCCACATCGCGGGCTAAGCCTTCATAACTAAGGTGTTGTCACATTTGTCGCGTGAGTGACAAGCTTAGATTTGCCTACTTGCGCTTAAGCGTAGCTCAAGGTGCGGTTTGTATTTTGTAAAGCATAATAAAATTTAAAACATTTGATAATACGAACTCACAAAGATTTTTCATGCAATGTCGAGGTATGTTTTTGGATCTTAGTATTTTTTAAAGGATTTTAGAATCATCATGTATATTATCCAGCCATGCTCAAGTTCGCGTGTTTGTTGCTGAAATTGGCTAATGCCAGTACTATCTCATGTTACCAATGAATTTTAAGTAATTGGCTTATTACGTCTATTTACACTACTAATTTAGATGAATCGATTTGTCTATAGAACAAAAAGTACATAATAACTTCCCATTATCTGATAATAATTTAAGAAGAAACTTTCCCTTAGAAATTGGAGACGTCATCACTATTTGTATTTACTGTGAAAAATGTAATGAAGACTAACTCACCACTGGCTTGAAACTAATCGTTCGATAATCGTGCCGATAATAAATCACTTTACATGCAAACACTAGGTCACTATCACTGAGTTTACTCGAAAACTTCACAAAACAACATCCACATCGGTATACGAAGCAAAACAAAATGCTAGTCTCTAACAAGTCACTACGTTATTTGATTTAAATCTAGATTATTATAGCAAAATGTCACCTTCCGCCCGTACGTCCTAAGTGGCTGCATTGCAAAAAGTGATTTAGTAAAACTTTAGTCTAATAACACAGAAATAATTATTTTCGCACACGAAACGTTGTAAACACGTCGGGATTATAAATGCAAGAACATTTCCGACTGCTGTAAAATGTGGGTAGTAGACAAATTAATTATTTTCTTTCACTTCTGTCAGACAGTGTTGCAGATTATCGATTGTATTTACTTCAAATCGGATATACATGATATCGATTTGTTATTTTGTGCCAGTACAACCATTTATTATTATTTTTTAAGTGTTTGAAGAAACTTAAATATCGATTTTTGGTCATTATTTTATGATTAGGTCATAAACATTTACTACATTTTTTGTGTAGGTTTTATTGTGCTTAAAATATTATTTGGCACATTTTACTGTTAACAGAAAATAATATACAGTAGGTATTTGTCATAATAATTGACTAATAAATATGGTCACAATAATTGACCAATATCCACATTCACTCAGCCAGTCAAATATTTTTTATTATTGCAGAAATGTCTTGGATTGGACGTGATGGGACAAATACACACTTACCACATACCAGTTACTATTATTAAGGTAGGCAAACACTTATCATTAATTCAGTAGCAGAATAGAAACTTGGTCATTGGTCAAGTTATTTGCTACATAGTGTGCATAGTATCTCAGATACTGAGAAATAGTCACAAGTCAAAATTTCTTTATTTGCATAGACTAATTAATTAGTACTTACAAATCATCAAATATTTTGCTCTTAAGGAGCCTCTACATGTCTCATAATCTTTTTATCCTACCAGCTCTTCGAGACCAACATTTAGCAAGTGCTGAGCTGAGAAGGAACATCGCATGAAACTCAGTCACCACTGTCAGCCGGTTGATTAGTGAACACTACACACAAACAATGAAAAAACTCACTTTTGATATTGTGTACTGTTGTTTACAGTTAAAGTACAGCATTAGAAAGCTATGAGTGTTATTATTTGCATTAAAACGGAAAAATAATAAGTGTATGACATCCTTCTGGTATGTTTCAAAGCTTTATCAATTTGAAACTTAAAAATCGCTCACTTACCACATCCATCTTTCCGATATCGAAGCCCAGCTCACGGATCGGAATCTCGTACATGTAAGTGAGGATGTTGCCAAGAGGTCGCAGCTTCTGCGGGGTGAGCTGCTTCAGACCAGCGTGGAGGAGTCTCCGAGCTGCCTTGTGGTACACCGTGCCGGCCTTGTTGTACTTCATAGCGTTATTGCACATTAGTTTGAAGTCACCCTGGAAAGAGGCATTGAATTTTGATAGAAAGAAAAAGAAAGAAAGAAAGAAAAACATTTATTTGGTTCAAACTTAAAAAATATAACACACAGAATGAGATAACAAAAAACAAGTATAAGTTAGAACCAAAATTGGCCACCGCTCATTATGTGTATAGAGATAGTACTTACCTTTTTGTTTCTCTCTCTCCTCCTTAAATTATAACTCACTAGCTTTCCGCCCGTGGCTTCGCCCGCGTGGACTACATTATATAGCCTATAGTGGACCCGCCTATTTTTTCCAAAATAAAATTTAGCCTATGTTACTCGTGGATAATGTAGCTTTCGAATGGTGAAAGAATTTTTAAAAACAGTCCATTAGTTTTTGAGCCTATTCATTACAACCAAACAAAGTTTTCCTCTTTATAATATTAGTGTAAATATGATACAGATTTGTATATTTTTGTATGAAAATTTGATATTTGCTAACTTTTACAATGCAATAACCTGTAAAACGGAGCATGTACCCAACTAGTCACACTGAATCATGTAAGACTGTGACTCGTTGGGAAAAAATCCTATTAATTCATACTATCATTGAGAACAAGCATAAAAAGCAACCAAGCTGTCTGTACTTACAATAAAACAGTTCAGAGATTTGTATTCATTGTCATCAATCTTTTGTTTCATCGTGGAGAAGTCCATTGGTTTCCTGATTATGGTGGAGTATCCCGGAGCAAAGTTGTCATTCACCGGCCAGGCAAAGAATTGATTTGGATCTCGTTTTTCTAAGTTCCGAAGAAGTTGTTCTAGCAAACGAGATAGGGGACGACGCTTTTGACTGGCCTGCAAAATAACATTTATTTTTAATGTAGCTGACTATAACAACATCTATCGGAGACAGTCGGAGATTAAGACACATTTGAGGTTGCTGACACATTAGAGTAGCTATAGTATGATAATGTAATATGGAATTTAAGTTAGACCAAAACTTAATACCATAAAAAGTTGTGTAGCTTTTTGTTAACATCAACAAATCATACCTTCAGAACACAAGTCCTGGGCTCCCTGTGAGACGCCGGCGAGTTAGGCCCGGGACTAAGACGGCGCAGGAGCTTCTTGGCCAGGCCTTCATCATCCGTCTCATCATCATCAGATAGTTTGATCTAAAACAAGAAATTACCTGAGTACTGACAGTAGAATCGTACATAATGAAACTATACTCATTCTTCACACAAAATATGCAGCAATGTTTAGATTCCTATTGAAATTTTAGAACCAAACTCGACTGACTACCATATCTATTTCTCGTCGTCTCCTCTTCTTTTTCTTAGGTTTCTCCTCAATGTCTTTGAGTTCTTCAGTAGCTGACTGGTCCATATCGCTATTCTCTAATTCTTCCTCTGAAAAAACACGAATTTATTTCACAATTTCTCTTTAAATAACAAGCTAACCACATAGGTTATAATTACACTCACTACAACTTAATTTCTCTATTTCATCCATGTTTTAAGTTAAAACGATATCTTTTTTATAACGTAACCTTATTTAAACGTAGTATTATAAAATATTTATATTAAAAACTTTGTTTTCAACAAATAACATCGATCAGCTTTTACGCCATATCAATTTATTTATATTTCAAGACGCGGTTTGTGATTGGTTGAAATCAAAAATTCTATTCACTGATTGGTAGATAATTTATCAAGTGGAACTTTATCGGCCAATAAGGTATGGCATTGATCAATGTCAAAATTTCCCATTAACCAATAGTGTGATAGCTGTTTCGTTCCACGCATCTTTTAGCACAATCTTTGCCTCAGTGGTCAAACAAAAAAAAAATATTAAAAGGAACCGTGTGGTGGGTATATTTTTTTTCCCTCATTCTAGAAAAAAAAGCATTGGCCGAGTCGAAAAACAAGCACAGAACCACACAGAACAAAATCAAAACAATTTAGATTATTTACAATGGATATTTATTGTAAGTGCAGTAAGTATTCACAAACTTAATATTTACCTACCTACTCAAAGAAAGAATGCTTAATGTAGGGTTTTGTAAAATATCAAAATCTTCATTTACAGCATACCTACATGGTGTTCTGCTCTACTTCTCCAGAGTCGACACTAGTTTAGAAAAAATGACCACGACTCCGCTTCGCTCGGCGCCCCTTCGCTGTCTGTTTAGCAATTGGGCCATCTGTGTTTTATTTGCATAGGTAATTTCATTTATACGATATCTCTAGCTAAGCACTTGTATCACATTTACTCATGTGCTCGTATGTTGATAGTTAGTTACAATGAATCAGAAACATCAAACAAGTAGATAGGTAGGTACCTACTTTATCTACTCACATGCATTTTGTTTGTAGTTACTTAAGTTCTGGAGTTTCCCTGACAGGTCCTAAGTTCAATTTCTGGCTTTTCTGGAATATCATGCAACAAAGTTTAGTGATTGTCAAAGTTTTCCCTATGTCTCATCAAGTAGGTAGATTTATTTAAAGACTTGGAAGCAGGTGTAGGTTTGATGAAGTCATCAGGTAAACTTTTCACAACTAAGTACCTTAGGTTAATGTACCTACTGCCAATTCATCAGAAGCAGCTAAGCATGATCGTGTATCGTGTATCACACATTTATTACCCACTTGTTCCATTGTCAGGGCGAAATTTTCACGATTTCCAAAACTAAATTACAGGTTGTAATAAGCCTATTGTTTGGGGAAGAATAAATTGCGTAATGAATAATAATAGAGAAAGCACGCGTCTTGTTTGGCAGCACAACACTCACCACATTACCCATTTTGACATGGTTCTGTAATTCCTTAATTTTGACTTTCGGAGACAGGTTAACTGCTGTGTAGCTAGCACGAAAAACTTTCGTCTTCGATTCGTTTGCGTATTCGACAGAATTCCATACCCAGCCTTCGAATTCAACGATCTCGACTGTCAATTAGTTTCGTTCTACCATTTCTCATACTGAGTTCACTTCAGGTCACGTTCACAGGGGCGGTGTTTAAGTTTTCATACTTTTCGTTTTTGACGGCGATTCGAATACGCAAACGATTCGAAGTCGAAAGTTTTTCGTGCTAGAGGTATTAGTTGACTTGTACATTTATTTGATGATTTTAATGAGATATTTTCTAGCCATGAGGTCCTAAATAAGTCATTTACTATTGTTTTTTCAGACCTTGAAGAATACGACGAATTTGCAGTTTAAGATCCACAGAGGCATCTAAAGGTAAAAATATTTAGCCATTTATTTATCCTTAAAAGTTAGGGAGGGTATTTTTAATAAGACGAAAAAAAGCGATCCTTGAGAAGCATCTACAGGGTTACCTATAGAAACGAATATAGTTCTAACTACTACACACATTGCACACTTTACCTACATATTTTATGACTAAGAGAGAAGTATATTAGAGAAAGCTTCTCTGCCAATTATAAGTTTGCCCAATAAACAACGTGGGTTCCCACCAAACCCCCGTTCACACGTAAAACCAGGAAGCCATTTTTACGGGGGAATACATAAGTTAGCCGCCACACTGCGGAGATACAGCTGCAATAAGCGCGGGAAATAATTTATCTAAAAGCGTCCATTACAGTTCTCATTGAAAAGCTGGAGGGATGAGCTTTGTAGGATTGTCGAGTAGGTAAGTATTGTTTTAGAATCACCTGCCACATTGTAAGTTGGGTTGTAGTGTGTTACTTAATAGGCATATTTTTCGATAGCAAAAAGTTTGTGATTGGCTTATGAGGTGCACTTTTTGTAGAAATGCGCCCTCGTAAGTTTACTACATAAAAGACATAAAATTTTAACGTTTCAGTAAATTGTAAGTAGATTATTCTAATGCTGAAAGGATTGTCGTTCATCGTATACGTGCCCATATAAATTGAGACCCGACCTATCTTAACTTATCACTTTTAGTGTGGATAAACTATCACATTAGTCTTTAGTAAGGCTTGTTTTACCATTAGTTCGTTCGTTTCAGCCGATAGACGTCCACTGCTGGACAAAGGCCTCCCCCAAGGATTTCCACAAAGACCGGTCCTCGCATCCATTACCATTAGTATTGTAAATTAAATGCTTTTAAATTATATAGAATTGTCAATTTCCGAACGCGGAAGAGTTGCGCATCACTAGGACTTCGACTCCCGCGCAGAGCAACAAAACCACACAAAAGATTTATGAAGCGCGATTTTGTATTAGCAGCGAGCAGCGGCCAATTTAATTAGCCGATCACACGGAAGGGCGCCATAACAAACGCAAACATACTTTTGGTAAGGCTTGGTACATCTTTACTGGGAGAAGAAGAAAGAGTAGGTATAGGTAAGCACAATGTCTAATGATTTTAGTTCTCATGAGGGTCATTTTCAAATCCTCATTACTCGTTTGCCTCTTCTCCTATGAAAAATCATTAATTGCTTCGTTTCAAAATTTTCATCAAATCGATATTGTCGGCGTTAGTTTTAGCAGTTTTAGTAATTAGTCGGGGTTTTGGTAGTGAATAAAGCCATGGATATTTAGGGGACAAAATGCCTCGTGCAACTCAGATTCTACGTGTTGCAGCAACGTTAGCAAACTCCCCCGAAGTGTCCCTCAGGCAGTCTCAGCAACATTCTACGCTACCCCGGATGTTTCGTGTTGACGCTCTTAAAATTATCCAGTAGGGTAGTAGTAGGTAGGGTAGGTACTTACTTTTCATTATTCACTAGCTTTTGCTCGTCGTTTTATCTAACCACGTAGAGTTTGGTCAATAAGTTTGAAGTTACTTCTACCAGAACTACTTTCGTTGATGGAAAGAAAATGAAAATTGAATTAAGTATTTGCGTAAACTTTTAAACCCTTACTTTGTGTGTTCTCGCCTTAAATATCGAACATTACAAAGCTTGTATCTGCGAACAGACGACGTTCGAAATTAATTGTGGCCATAGCCGCGCGCGCAGGCGATAGTCGCCTATCGATCACGGCGCGGACGCTTCCGCGATCTCAAACGTTGATGGTGCTTAGTGCTGATTGAAAAATTTTGAACTTATCTAAACTTAAAGCCAATAACAAAAACTTTGACAATAATTTTATAGATTTTTTTTTCGAAAGAACAGTTTTTTTATTTCTCTCGGCAAGAATTTTAAACAATAGGAATTCTTACATGCTGGAATTTCTAAGATCCTAACTAAAGGAACTCAGTACCTACTCGTAGGTACATACTTTCTTTTCAATCTAAGGAAATGTGTACCTACAAATTAATATTTCGGAAAAGCCGACCCGCATTCATAGTCCTCCTTGACTCGGTCCATTGCTAGATGAGACTGCTCTACTTCGGTGTCTTCAGGATTAGAGTTTCCTTGACCAATTCAAAATTGCAATCGCTATCAATATTATACTATCTTCATAATGACGATCTCTACGACACACAGTTGTTTTAAAAAGGATATGTTAAACATTCAATCGATATACTTTTTGCCGTACCTTTCAAAGTATAAAACTGGCAACAAACCTCTTGACGTCAGCTGAAAGAGAGTAGAAAGGTATTTCTCAGGCTCTTATCCTGATTATCACATCGGCTGTGTGCCTCTGATTATCACGTCCAGGAGCCTCAGTCATTAGCGGGGCCATCGCAGCCCCGGGCATAAAGCCGGATAAAGGGGAAATATTTCGTGGGAGGTATTTCGACAATGTGCATTGTAGGGTGAGCAGGTGGTTTTGATATTTGAGGATAGGTAATATTTTGATGCATGTGGAATTCGTTAGATACCAAATAGCTAATAAATAAAAACGTATTAAGACTGTCTTTCGTTACTAAAAGGCGAGTTTACAGTGATTTTCCATCCACTTCTTATATTTTTCCTGATTGTTTGGAGTTCAGTCTTCTGGTTCTTAGCTGTAAGATCTGCTCAAAGATCATCATGCATCGTTGACACCAAGTAATACCATGTTTTCAGGCCTCTTGTTCTACTTCTAAACTTAGTTCTTCCCGAAGTATTTCATAAAACATGTCAAATTATTCTGGCTGTATCATCATAGCACAGATCATAGCGTGAAAACAACGAAACGTTTTATGAATTTACGAGGACGAGTATGTGCCGTATTTTACAATTGATACAATGTGAGGCCTGTGATTTTTTCACTTCATTTCCTTCATGAAAGGGATGAAACGTGGGCACCCTACCGCCGATGTTCCCAATTAGCATGCGCGCTGAGATGCGCGTGATGCGCAGATCGCCGATAATCGCCGCGCGAGTTAGCGCGGTGCGCTCGCGCAGATGCCAGCACTGCCGGTAATGACAGCGCATTTGCTTGGAATATCTGAAAAAAAAAATAATATAACTGTATCAACAGAGAGATGTATGGACGGAAAAAGGATGTACTATTGATTCAAGACTCTTTTTGGGCTATGCAAGTTATCATACTTTTTAGTTTAAGACATTTTTTTATTTTCTTTCTTCTTAAATTAGTTAGTTCAATTCTCAGATTCCTATTGTGATGATGATGGTGTATCTTATTAAACTAAGTTTTTTGCATTGGACTACGTAATGTGTGTTTGAAATGGACGTTTATTTATTTATTTTAGGAATTACAAACAAATGTGTTTTGTTTGTAATTGTCACGTTCCCGAGTGATTTGGCCGAAATTAAATTTCTTAGAGTGTACAGGCCTCCCTCATTCCCTTCATCAAATCTTACACGTTAGTAAGATACTTATACCCCTACAATTAAAGCCAAGTATAAGTAATTGGTATCAAATCACCTGACATTACCGCGAGTGCGTCCCGTCCAGGCATTCCTTCGGGACCCGCGGATTCCTGGCTCTTTTAACCATTTAATTCGCTCGTTTACAGGATAAGCCTTTGTTCGGGGCCGTCATAAATACGCGGCGGTGGCACGCAGAGTTATGACTATGATGGGGCGTCTTGGCTTAGCCAAGGGGCTGCTGGTATGCAGCATGGCCGCGAAGGCATTTAGCGTAATCTTAAAATCTGGGGAATAGTTTAGCTAAGTTTGGTTTAAGTTTGCCTGACAATAAACGGATAAGTCCCGTGGATAGAAAAGTATGTGCTTTGTCTGGAAAAGCTTTAAAGCTCCTTAATCACTGGCTAATTTTGTACAGTTTTACAAACTAAATCAAAAGTGGTAACTAACTAAAAGAAATTATGCATCACTTTGTGGTCTATCTGACTCTATAATGTGTGTCTTTCTGTTTAAGGTCAAGAACAAAAAAAAACAAAAATATAGTTAGTTAGATTTTTTTAATCAAAAATCCACTGTGTGTAGAACCTCAGCCAAAAGGCAATATCTTGAAGCACAAGTAAAATGTCTTGTATTTTGTTATGTCAGTTAACTACAAGGTAGCACAAACTCCAGTAGCAGCCCATTAACCTATCTTTCAACTCTACCACCTACGGCTAAGCCAAACGAGGATTAGATTAATATTTACAGTGCACAGCTCAATTCAGCTGGCTACATTGATATCTAATTTCAATTCCCTCGCCGCGCGTTCGGGTTAGCGCCGGCTCGTTGCGTCATAATTGCAGTGTGGCAACACTGACAACACTGGCAACACTGATGGGAACTTCTTCCTGAGATGACTCGGGGGAAATGCAGCTTGATAGCTCTGTAAAAACCTAATTTAGTTTTCATTAGAAACTAATTTTAGCTTATTTTAATTGGTCGATTCAGTGTGCTTACCATGAGTTTACATTAGGTTTGCTCGCCAGCGATTTGCGAAGGCTTACTTAATTACTGTATTTATTTTCATGTTAGGGGAAAGTAGTACGAGTTGATCCCCTGGGGTAAGATGATCTTTCGCGATTGTGCTGAAACCACTAACGTCATTTAGTTTCTTTCACTGGTAAAACATAGCTCTGGACACATCCCCGCCTCAGTCAAATCGTAATGGTGGCGTGAGCGATACATCGAATTTGACGAGAAAAAAGAAAAATTGTGTACTTCTGATCTAAAATAGGCATGACTTTGAGCTTATGTTACTTTTATTCAAACAATGTTAAATGTAATTACTGTTGTCGTTAGGCTTTCTATTATGTTTAATTTTAATATTTTGGCCATAAAAACGTAGCCGCGTACTTGTAGATTATTTTAGCAAATATTTAACAAAAAGTGGGACTTGGGTCAAGATGATCCCTTCCTATATGTACGAGATGATCCCTGGGAATTAAAACAAAAAAGTCAATGGAGTAGGTAAAGGGAAGTGAAATAAAAGAAAGAGAACTTCATATAACTCACCTGAGTCTGAAGGAGATGATACCGAGTGGCTGTACTGAACAGAAAAGTTTTCAAGCGATACCAAGGGTGAAGGATGGATAAAATGTTATGCATGTGGAAAATGGGGCCAAAAAGCATGTGCTGGGGTAGAGGGTGATGAAGCAGGTGAATTTATTAGTGATATATTCAACACAGCTCCAGCCAAAAAGCGTTTCAATTATTTAAACGCTTTTTAGCAGGTACTAAGAAAGAATCACTTATTTTCGTTATTTAATTCGTAAATGTTTTTCTTTTCTAACTTTTTAACGATTTGTTCGCATAATTAGGTACTCTGAAAGGAATATAACCAGAAAATAATAGATCATAGAACAGAATAATAGGGATCATCTTACCCCTACCTGGGGGATCATCTTACCCACAGGGGTGTACAAGATGATCACTTTGTAAGGTTTTGCAAAAAATGAAATATTTTAATGAAGCCTTAATTAATTTCTGGTTTTGAGTATAAGGAAAGTTGGATAGATAAATATACTAGTAGTAATCGTCTTTATTTTTGGTTTACCTTGAAAAATATGTATTTTACAGCGATTCCCGCTTAAGGGGATCATCTCGTACTACTTTCCCCTACTTACTATACGTAGTGTAACATCAGGGCATCTGTCACTTAGCCTTGAATAAAAAAACTCAAAACATGATCCCAGTTCCTGCACAAACTCATGCATGTTATCAATCAAAGACTTCAATCTATTATTGAGTGAGTATTCATTCATGCTTAATGTCGTTGCATGCTTAGGTACAATTTGTGAACTGGAGATCAACTATAGAAGATTATTACGAAGAATATCAGAGGCGGCGTAAGGCGTAGGCGACGTGGGCCACCGCCTACGGCCTCGCGGAACAAGGGGCCTCGCGCATCAAAAATTTTGAAAAAATGTATACAAGGTGGAGATGACAATATCACAATACGACAATAAATGCAAACATTGACTATTAAATAAAAATTCTTGATAGATAAACAGTGTAGTTAAAAAAAATATATTTTTTCCAAACAAATTCAGCCATAATCAGACACAAAATTAAGCAACAACACGGTTTTAAGTGACGAACATTATTCTTTGGCGCAATATTCCTTTAAAAATAATCACTGAATCAAGAAATCAGAAACTAGTCAATGAATAGACCGTTGACCCGTTTTTTTTTTATATAAAATCCGTCTTCAGGTCGCCACAGAAAAAGGCCTCGCGAAATCTGTCTTGCCCACATCAAATTTTGGTCTTGCCCCGCCACTGAAGAATATATTGATGTTGATGGAATAAGTAGTTTAGGTATTGCTGAAAACCTAGATTTATGCTATTACCAATGATAATGAGAACACAACCACGGTGAAGTGAATTGGTGCAAACTAGATATTAACGCGCGTTTATAAAAATTGGGCCTAATGAACGATTGCTATACAAACAAACATTTACGCCTCTGAACAGGCTGTTAATGACGATGATAAGTTGAATGCTCTTGTTAGCATTTGATTAACAAGCTAAGTAACAAGTCTAAATTATTATATAAAAATATGATGATTATATTAAGGCATTTAAATGCACAAAAAAGGGTTGCAGGCTTTTTGTTTTATAAATATCATCATATTTTGCTTATGTAGTGTGTAGGGTGAAAGTAGGTACGCACGCAGTATAGTCATCTACCTACTGCAGGGTACCCGTTTAAGTATCCAACCTAATAAGTAGTTCGTTATTTCATTCCTTTCCCAATTACCAATCAATGACAGAAAAAATCCAGAACCAAAATTCGACAAGCGATGATAGCCGCTATCCTTCCATTACACGAATCCGCTAATTGAGCCTAGTCCCAAACAAAAACCAGTTAGTTTGCTGCATGGGTTAATTATTCACTTAAATTACATAAGTGCCGTAATAACCGCGGATTGTTGCGGAAGTTGTCGGCAAGATATGCAACAAATAATGCAATTTAATTGCGATATCGGAAAGCAAACGAAAGCCGGTGGTATGTGGTCGATGGTAATACGCGCACGTGAGGCTATATAGCCTTGGCTTGCGGTTTTACTTGCGTGTTTTTCGGCTCGTCAAAGGAAAAATAAAGAAAGGAATGGTACCTTAAATAATAATTTATTTCGGGGTCGCCGTACAACAAAATATCGCTCGTCCTTTGATTAAGACAATATTCTTCAGAAAAAGCAGATTTAAATGAGAATTTTTATCGTGTATCATGAAGGGCAGGTTAACTGTATGTGGATGCGTAAAGTTTTTATCGCTTTATTGGTTATGTAAAAACAAAAGATTTCTGTACCGTAATATAAAAAAAATATAATAAGATAGGAATCCGAATCATATAATTAATTTTCATTACGCGCAAGGGAATTAAAAATTGGCACAGTAAGGAAATCATTAAAATTTTTGGGACAAAATAAGCGTAATAATTTATTTGACTTCATAAATTAACATAAAATACTAATTAATAGCAATCGATGGCGATTGCATAGTCGTTATACAATATCAAACCAAAACCGGAAGTGTAAACACCAAGAAGTAGTATTTGCATTACGTAATTGTTAAATTTTACTGTTCTTGACTTCAAGTTTCAACAATCCTTGTGTGGAGGTACACTCACCTATGTGGGCGTAACATTACGAGGCTCACATATTGTTGATATCGGAAATATACCAAATGTGTTGTTTAACATTTCTAATAATAGAGATTGCAAATGGCGAATAAGCAAGGTTGTATGCATGTAAGGAAAGTTTGAAGTTACACAAGATAACACCACGCAAAACATGAGCAGACGCAATAAACTACACGGTTTATTGTAGTTTGAGCAACTCGTATTCATTGAAACTATTTTAAGCTACTTCTTTAGTTTTCAACCGACTTCAAAAAAAGGAGGAGGTTCTCAATTCGACCCGTATGTTTTTTAGGGTTCCGTAGCCAAAATGGCAAAAACGGAACCCTTATAGTTTCGTCATGTCCGTCTGTCCGTCTGTCCGTCTGTCCGTCTGTCCGTCTGTCCGTCTGTCCGTCTGTCACAGCCGATTTACTCGGAAACTATAAGTACTACAGTGATGAAATTTGATGGGAATATGTGTTGTATGAACCGCTACAAAATTATGACACTAAATAGTAAAAAAAAGAATTGGGGGTGGGGCCCCCCATACATGTAACTGAGGGATGAAAATTTTTTTTCGATGTACATACCCGTGTGGGGTATCAATGGAAAGGTCTTTTAAAATGATATAAAGTTTTCTAAAAAACATTTTTCTTAAAGTGAACGGTTTTTGAGATATCAGCTCTCAAAGTCGTAAAAAGTATGTCCCCCCCCCTCTATTTTTATAACTACGGGGTATAAAATTCTAAAAAAATTTTTTTTCTATGTTTGTTACGCGATAACTCCGCCAATTATGAACCGATTTGAACAAATCTTTTTTCGGCGTATAGGTAATACCTCAAGGGTGGTCCCATTTAAATTTAATAATAGAAAAAACAACCCCCGAGGGTGGAAAATTGGGGATGAACTTTTTTATACGCAATATCTCCGCCGATTATAAATCAATTTGAACGATTATTTTTTTGTTGAATAGGTATTATCAAAAGGGTGGTTTCATGCGAATTTGAAGAAAATATTTCACCCCCAAGGGTGGAAAATTGGGGATGAACTTTTTTATACGCAATATTTTCAATTTTTAGTTTTTTTTTGTGTTCACGCATTTGAAGTCGGTTTTATTTTTTTAAAAAGTTAATTATTACACTCGTTTACCAAAAGTAACTTTATTTAATGGATTGTAATTTATAGGTGTATTGTATAGTTATAATTAATGCATTTTTTTTGTTTTCCAAAAAACAAAATTAAATGTTTCACGTTTACAGTGACTTGTGTAGTTACGTTGTATGTTACAATGTTTTTATTTAATGTAAGTTTTAAACCAATTTCCTCGTTGTAAGCATATTTTCCGGGCTTTCCTTATGCAGTATCACATTCAATATCTTAGATTAAATAGATGATGTATAATAATAGTGGGGTCCTGCTTCGGTGGGGGCGAATGAAGACGTTCTATCGACCGTAAACTGTGTGAATGAGCGTTGTCGCCCACCGAGGTGTTGGTCAAGCATCCCAGGTTCCCCGCTGCTTGTTGTGTGCAGCGGCTGGTAAGGCCGTGGAGCACATGCTGGGGGCAAAAGATTGCCCTCAGCCGGCGCAAAAGCCGAAGCCGGCGCAGCGAGCCGGCACGACGGCGAGCCTCATGGAGGAAGACGCGGGGGCGTCTGCCTCCTAACATTGAGGCCCGAAGTGCGCGCGGAGTCCTCGCGCGCTTCGGAGAGAGTTGCCCTTCTAAGGGCGACAGTTTGAGTGAGGCTGCGGCCAAAGCGTGGGGGTACGCACGTGAACGACTTAACGGCGCCTTACGTGCTACTCCACTAAGCGCCACCCGAGGGACCCGTCAGGATTTTAGTGGGTAGGCCCTGCCCTTCTGGCAGGGAGAGCCCCACATAACCCACCGGAACCCCCGGACCGGTGGGTATGCATTTCAATACATTTTCCTGACGCAAAAAAAAAAAAAGTATTAATTATTTTGCAGAATATAACTTGCTAAGTCAATAATCACAAGCATAATATCTTTATTGCTTCATGTATAAGTAAAATGTTGCCAATAATTTAAGTTGGATGAAGTTTTTTTTTCTACACTAAAGCTGAGTTGCACCATTTTGTTTGACAAAAAAATTGTCAAACTCCATACAAAAAGCACCGGTTATTGTAATTGTTACGGTTAAAATAAAGTGGTGCAATTCAGAGCCCCGATTACAGACACGCCCCCCGATTACGGTAACTTTTAACGTCTACAATCCAGACACGCTTCTCGATTCTGCGATACGATTGGTCGTTCAACAGCGCACGTCAGCTGTTTTGACCAATCGTATTGCAGAATCAGAAACGCGTCTGGATTGTAGACGTTAAAAGTTACCGTAATCGGGGCTCAGACTTAAAGTAGCCTACGATATTTCATAAAACATCGGTTCAGACGTTTCATAGATTAGCCGAAAATCCGGAATAAACGTACTTACTGAAAAACATTTCAGATTTTTGTTACAAATGCAGTTTTACATTACAGGAGCATGTAATACTTATGTTGGTTAATAAATACAATGCTTATACCCTATTTATCGTAATAACAAGGTAATCTTCCTTTGTAACGGTCCTAAAGTACTCTAAAACTATACAGGGTGATTCTGAAATCGTGTTTTGTTGCTCGTAAGTAGGCAATCAGTTGCTACAGTTATTTTCCAGGATGTTGTTCCTGGAAAATAACTGTAGCAACAACTACACAACTAAATAACAACTTACAGCAACCACCTTCAGTGGTTTGCGGGAAGTGAGCAGGACTGACACGAGTGCATCTAGAATTTAGTGTTGTGACCTGGTTTTGCGTTATTCAAATTACGGGAAAAAGGAAAAAACTTAAAAACTACGTACAGTCAGCTTCAAATAGTTCATCACACCCAAAGTGGTCAAAAAGTTGACAACACAACCTTATTTCTATTGTAACAAATAATCAAGCACGTGCTGCGAACTTTTTGGCTACTTTGAGGGTCATTAGTTTGCCTAAATGTCATCTCTGTAACTTTGAAATTATATTTGAAAGGAAATATCTGGAACTCCCATACCTAATCAAAGTTCAGTTCAGTAAGTCGAGATTATGTAACCATTTTTATGCCTAAGGTCAAATACCTACTTATACGCAAGATGAGGTTTCTAACGTGTCCCCCAAACGCGTAGGCAGTATGTTTATTCTATACTTTCTCCAAATCCGCCCAATAAATTAACAAACAATGTGTTTATATTGTAACTGATTAACTTTCGTATAAAACCCATAATTATCACTTAAGCAGCCATAACATCTCGGATGCTCGCCCCATGAGTCAATGCTCAATCTCTCCTTTCTACGATTAGCATTATTTTCTCCGTCCATGCTGACCTTGGGTTGGGCATACATTTGAGAATCAGAAAAAGGGTGACCATACTGACCATGTGTAGTAACAAAAATATGGACATTCTGAGTTTTTTTTTTAATGATTTTGTACCAGACCTTCATTTTAAATAGGACGATGTTTGATTCTGGTTTTGAAATCAAGTGTACAAATTCTATACATATTGTAATAATTTTATACCTTATTTATTTATTTATTTATATGGCATACCAACAACATATATATTATACTCTTATGATTAACATTTATGAAGATAACATTTCTGATATATACATATGTCACTTAAGGGTAAGCACAACATTCAGACGGTTTTCTTTTAAATTACATATTATTTAAGAGATTTAAAACGAATACAAAAGCGACTCGCTAAACTAAAAAAAAAATACATTAAACCTTACATTGTTTCTAGTTGTGTTTAAATCTCATTACAAAATGGCATTATTTGTTGTTGTCACATTAGCACTGGCAGTATCCGGCGACACTTTTTCAATAATCGGAAATTTTCTACATAGCAACAACATTGTTTAATCAACAAACACGCGTTTAGAAAATACCAGGCCTTAAAACTGGACGATGGACACTGAAATACCACTTCCCAGCAGTAAGGCAAGGTTTCCAAAAGTGGAGAGGAGGGGAGATGTGTTTACATAACCAGTTAGATTCTGAATCAAAGCTGCGCAGAGCGGTGATGTGATTCAAAATTCGATTCAAACACTTCTCTTCACTTTGGTGGATACCGGGCCTAGCTCTCTAGTTCTCCAGTGTGGTCGCCCTACCCGGACAGGATGCCCGGCGCATTTCCCCGCGTTGTCATTCAGCCAGCGCACCAAGGTTAGCCTGCGTGCGGCTGCGCATGTGAAATCACGACTTATCGATACTATCCGATTAGTTTGCGCTGATGTGGCTATTTTTACACTATCCGGCGCGTGCGCAAGTTACTACTCTGCGGAAATCACGGATATTTTGCGACACACTGACACTACTAAATATATTGTTAACTGTGTTATTATGTGTTTTACGACCCATTGTTAAAGGTTTTGTGTTTTGGGATTTTCTGCTGCCACATTGTACTTGGAAATAAATACTTATCTATGTAAAACATCGCCAATTAACATTCATTCCTGAAAAGCGGACAACTTAAATGAAGGGATGAAGAATGATGTTGCACAGGACCCTTCTTATATAAAACAAAGTACTTTTTATTTATTTATTTAACAAGTAAAATATAATTAGGTAACTACATAGGATACATAGCTTTAAAAACCACTAGGGTTTGAAGTTTGAACTAAAGCTATCGAGGTCGCAATAAATTCACACTTAATAAAATGTAACTACGCTTCAACGTACAGATTATAATGACTAATTTTATCTACTACCTGCAGATAATTATATTATTTGAATCACTTTATATTTCCTGTGTTTCTAGTTTGTTGGCTTAGTATCTAATGACTAAGATGTTTTATCGGATAGCACCGTTCAGAGAGATTTGTCCACTGCTATGTATGGTCAGCGTAGACTTTTCCCAGTCGGGCTGGCACCAGACAGGCGTCCTCGGACCATAACCTACCTCGCGAGGTCGTGCCTCTTGCACTTTCCCTCGATAGCAGATAGCATCTCCCATCTTCATTGATAACATGCGCGGGCATAGACTAAGGCGCAGAGATGACAGGTGCGTAGTACAGTATTCTACCTATGAAGCAAGTGTGGTGGCTGATTTGCGTATTAAAAGCTAAAAGCAAAGCATAAATTACAGTGACATTTTTGGTAAAATTATATTTATTTTACTTGGGTAATTAAGATATTTATAGTTTCATGTATTTGAAGTTTACGGAAAATGTTTGATCCAAAAGTTAAAGCGGATTAAATTCTGACCTAATTTTAGTACAGTCATCACAAGTAATAGGTTAACGTGAAAAAGCCAAATTCCAACCTTAGCAAATGGACATAAGAATAGCACCAGTTTAAAACAAAATTGCGCATGACTGTACCTACGTTATTTTTAATTAATTAATGAAAAATTTATTAATTGCTGCTGCGGTATTCTTGTCCTTAAAATTTTGCACTACTTAATTTAAAACTACATGAGGAAATGTTACAGTTTCCGTATTAAAATCCAACAAATTATAAGCCAAAGTATCGAAACCTTTACACGCAATGATTGTAGTTCTAAAAAATATTTTTTCCGTACATTTTTCACACAAAAGTAATAAAAATGTAAGCGCAAACCTACTCTAAATCACTAACATGTTTTATGTAAACGCTCTTGTAATCTTGCATGAGGAAAATTAAGAAAAATAATTTTTAATTTTCTGCCTACCGCCACCATTCCTTCATCTTTGTCGCGGCCGCTTTCCACCGCTGCGCGGGCGCCGCACGACATAACGGGCGAGCCGACCGACGCAAGCGCACGAAGCGCGCGCGCGAGTGCCGTGACGAGTAACGAGTTCTGTGACTGTGCTGTGTTTACAAAACTTACACCTCAGTGAATTTATTCTCCTTTGGTTTTACAACTGGAATTTACATCTTAAACACAAGTAAGTCTTTGAGTACCATCTGTTTATGCATCCAGATTTAATTGAAGTTTAAATTGTCGGTTGGAAAGTTTCTAGTGTGTTGATATGGACTACTTTACATAAATTACGCTTTAGAAAACAGCGGAATGTGCTCAGTGGCTAATTAATTGATGCACACGGATGTCGGCCAAGTTTACGTACTTTTTAAACTTTTATCTCGCTACTATGTTGCCATCTTACTCTTTATTATTTTTAAAATAAACAACCACAAATCCTCAGCTGTATTACCTAAGGCTCGTAGTTTTATAGTGCCTATAAGTAGCTGTTTTAAAAACATTAACTTAAAACATTAGCTGTTTTAACAAAATTAAAAACAAGTGTTTATGGACGATTGTGTAATGCTTTCCCTAAAATCTGAAAGCCTCCTAGAAATACGCAAAAAACTGGAAAGTGAGAAATCACACTTCGCTCATCGCTCGGTAAATTGATTTCTACAATGTCATTTCAATAACTTTGTAGCAAAGTAGTGTTGTGTATTCAGCAAAACAATAGACCCGGCGAACTCTTCGCAAAATAACGGAGTTTTTTTTGCCACTGTCAAGATCATATTCCATGTTCAGTTGGAATGTAAATTTTCACAAACTCTTCAAACATTGGATCTGACTTATTATACAATTGCGCACCGCAGCTGGTAGGTAGCAATTAATTTAAATATAGGTGCGTACTTTAGTTAAGAAGTACTTTAAACACATGTACAATTACAGGTATCAGGTTTCGTAAAGTTTAATCAAATGTTTGAGCAAATACATTAGCAATCCAATAAAGAGACAATGTTCAAACACCGATATTATAGAGTATAGACAATGTTGGCCCCAACGCTTCTGAACCTTGGACCAACAGCTGAGCACACAGAACGTCGTACGTTTTGGCAGTTTTTAGAAACAATTAATTAGGCTTGTTAATTCATAATTGAAACGTAGTAAATATTCACCTCATTTAACCTTGGTGAAAACCTGAAAATGAAGCTTGATACAAAAGCTAACATAACAGTCAAAAGCATGCTAAAATATTAAGGCTGGGTAGCACCACCTTATTTTAATCGTAACAATCCCGTGCTTTTTGTATGGTGTTTGACAGATTTTTGACGTTCAAAGTTAAAGTAAAAGGGGGCAAAGCCTAAGTTAACTACGAGAAAGTAAACACAGTTTTGCAGAACTTCAGGTGCATGAAAGGTGCATACGCACGTATTGTTTTCTCCGTGACATTTAAAAACCCGGTTTTCTTACGTAAAGTAAAAATTTTCATAACACTCCCAACTTCAGCACTCCGTGACATAACCAGTATCGTAACGACAGTCTTAATTAAATCAATACTTTGTCTTAAATAAAAATCCGAGTTGAAATTACTTTCAAGATTATTGATGTTTGCCGCTTACTTTTGGTAAAAAGGCAATAACCTACATTGCCTATTGAAGTTAAAACGACGAAAATTTTGTGTTGAAAAAAATTAGTAATTAACGGCATTTACCAATTATTACATTGGTAAACTTATTACTGTCGGAAAATTATGTGAAATATTTTTAAAGATTTTTCAGGAAACAGTCATGGATAATACTTACACCTAATTGTTTTTAGTTCATCAATTCACATAATTTTATGAGATACAATTCCAGTTTTCTGCTGGATTCTTAGGGATAAAATAGATTTTGAAAATAAAAATATTAATTACTCCCGCTTTTTTGCCAATCAAAGTTTCACAACTACCCGCATGTTTTAAACTTTGCTTAGCTACTACACGTTTATAGAAAGAAAGTTTGAAAGTATTCTTTATATTAATTAGTTGCACAACAGTTGTTTAAGGTAATCGATCCGCAGCGCGCAAAAGCATGGCGGATGCGATTAAAAACTAATTTCAAGAGACTTTTTGTGAACTAATGGTTTTATGACCGGCGTAAGCGTTCCGTCCCGTTAGTATGATCGATCTGATAATGCTGTAGACTAGTTCAGAATAGTTACTATCTGTAGATAAATATAAATTAATAAATACCTTTGGATATTCAAAGATTTCAAAAATATTATGTGTAAAACTTAGTCATAATGGTAACTGAACCTGTAATCTTTAATTGAATTATCTTGTAGGCGAGACTGAATAGGGACTTACAGGGTAGGTATTCTACCATCCTAGACTGCATCTCATTTAACATCAGGTGTGATTGCAGTCATTTGCTTTGTGCTGCTTAAAACACACCACATGGTTCGTACATTATTCTTATCACCTATGGTGGCTCATAAAGTAGACTTCAAGGATGCTATATACAAATAGACATTAACTTACACAAGTATCAGGGAATAATTCTATCAACAACTCAGGTTAGACGAGGCAACATCAAAATTACATAGGGAATATGATAAGATTGCGATGAAAAGTAAAATGAATAAATAACCTATTATAGCCTGACCAGGAACATAAAAACCCTCGCCATGTTGCGGAAAACTAATGGTACTAATTTCTTTTAATGGCAACAGTAACTGAAAACTTCATTGACATGTCACCATGCATGTCAGTCTATTGTTGTCAAAGTGTAAACAAACTTTATTTTAAATGTGTGCAATTGATTTCGTGAATTAAATTGCTAAAATATTTTTATAGTCGTGAAAGAAAAGTGGTTCACGATGTGTTAATGTATTTGTCGAAGAGAAATACTAAGGGTTCGGACAATATTTTCATTGAATAATGTTTCCGACAAAGGTTGTCAAATTGACTGACATGTTTATCGTATGGTACAGTCCACTATGAAAATTAGCTGTAGTCTGTTTCAACTACCTATTTTAAAGTTTTTTGTCACTTTCTAAGTTTTGAATTTTATGGAATTGGGAAAGAAGTACCGAGTTTGAAGCGTTCATGAGCAGACATTGCAGTTGAATATTCATGTTCTGAATTTGATTATTGATGAATAATAAAATAAATCCTACTAGCTCGATTGATGGTTTCATTTAATTTATTTAAACCAGGTTATCTTTAATAATATTTTTCGTTAATTTATGAAAATATCAAATTAGCCCGTAATCCTGAATCCTGATACATAAATTTAGCCTATTAATTTAACACATGTACGACTGTACTCAGTGTTGCACTATCAAATGCAATTGAAGCGCCTCTGTGCCAGGGTTTTTATGTTCCTGGTCAGGCTATATATCGGTTACTAACATTACAAATACGTGAAATGCTAGCGCATTTGCATTTTGCACAGAAAAAATTGTTCAAACAACTTTCAAAGACAAGATAATTTTAGTGCAGATTTTTTCCAGAGATAACTTAATTTGTATAACTGCTAACTTAACTGCGATGTTTGCAAAACGGAACGAGCAATAACACCCGTATTCACAAACGATGCTTGCTTAAGTGAAGCAGCAAATCGACCGCACAACTTTGAATAGAGCTCTGTTATTGGTTCATGTGTCACCCTTTGCGTCCACCCGCACTCTGAGACCTCATAGTAATGTTTGTGAATACGGGCGTAAGTATGATACAGTCAGCTATTGGCTACTTTAGGTGTCACTAACTATTTGACGCTGAGTATACCTGACTCAGACGTTAACCCTTAAATGCATAGTGTTGCCATATGTCTACGAAGTACTTTTTTGATTATAAAAAGTAACACATTTTATAAGCGTTTCTGAACGTACGCTAATATCAAAGAAAACATCATAATAAAAATAAAAAAAACGCAAATGAAGGTAGATTTGAAAAAAAATTAACTGATATTTGACATAGCGATTGCGAAAGAGAAAAAATTGGTAGTGTTAAAATTTGTGGTATTTGAATTTCGGATTCAGTGAGAATTAATTGCTAAAACGATTGGAAAAAAATACATACGTGTTAGAAATAATTAAGAATTCATTATTATAACTTATTTTTTTGGTAATCTATCCCGAATGTGCCTTCGACTTGATTTTTGTGTATGTAGCCAAATGTCTACACCATGCGTTTATGCCATAAAATTGTTCTATGGTTTGCTTATTTGGTTTTTCTTTTCAGCATGTTTGGCTTGCTATCTGAAGAGGAAATTGAGGCAGCTCATGCTGCTTTTAATGATGGTGCAGTCTCAGAAGATGATGAAAATTTAGATGATGATAATATCGATTTTTACCCAAACGTACGGGATTTATTGCATGGTCTGGATGAGGAGTCCATAGATCATAATCTACCCTTGGAACATAACGAAGATCTGATCTAATATATGCTCCTCTTCATAGACTATGGGAGGGTTATGTTCCAGGGTCTTCGTTATGTTCCAAGGGTAGATTATGATCTATGGACTCCTCATCCCGATCATGCAACAAATCCCGTACGTTTGGGTAATAATCGATGTTATCATCATCTAAATTTTCATCATCTTCTGAGACTGCACCATCATTTAAAGCAGCAAGAGCTGTCTCAATTTCCTTTTCAGATAGCGAGCCAAACATGCTGAAAAGAAAAGCCAAATAAACAAACCATAGAACAATTTTACGGCATACAAACGCATGGTGTAGACATTTGGCTACATACTGTTAATTTTCAAAAATATGCTTTTTTTTTCGTACTAAGATTTTTTTTATTATTTTTCCCCCTATCTGTGACTAAAAATCTAATTGAAATATTTTTTTCATAACTAAATAAAAAATCATGCATTTAAGGGTTAAATTAACATATTAATGTTATTGCGTTAACATAGTCAATTTATTATATTAATAATACTATTTAAAGATTACGTTCATACCTATTTATTCCACCCACATGCATTTGTACAAAGATGTCGGCTACTTAGTTCATTCTGTGGAGTTTTTTATGTAATAATTGCAATTTTACAATAAATATTATGTAGTTTACTCGTGATATGCGGACTGCTGTACTTATATAAATAAACAACAACATATTGTAACGGTTTGTAAAATAATTTCGTCATTGTGATAATGAATTATTGTCTGAATATGCACATATTTTGAACGCTGACAAAAGGCACGTTCAAGGTGTAAGGAATTTATAGAAATACACACTTCGTGTTTATAAAGTAAACAAAACAAACATATTTTAGTAAGTAACTACTTAGCTTATAATATGCTTGAATTATAGTTTGTAACGTAATAATTAAATAATATACCTATGGGCTTAGTCCGGGTAGGTACCAGAAAACCGATTTTAGGGAGATGGTCTACCCACCAATGCGCAATACATCATCGATATAATAAAATTAAGAGTATAGCCCTATGCAATAGACCCACCCACTGAAAATCAGCTTCTTGTCAGTTACACCAGGCCTGTTCATCTCCGCGAGTTTACATCGAAAACAAAACACGCACGATGGCCCACCTACAGGATACTATTCGACAAGGCCTCACATACGAGCGAACATTGACTCACGCACGCGTATTCTTGTGTATGATGGAAGAAAATAAAGAAAATGGTGTAATAAATACTGTGCAGTATTTAACTGCCTAAATAATAATAAAAACACAGAATGTACTTTTTTAAGTTGCCTCAAGACACTGAGTGAGAGCTAAATAAGTAGTTAATATTATTCATGATAATTCATGCTAAATCATGTAGGTATTTCCTCCGCCATTTTCCGCAGTTTGGCACCTCACGTCACATCATTTTACCGAAGTCAGCCCTATAGCTTCGGCGCAGTGCCGATCACTGACGTTTGTCAACAAAATGGTGCTTGACTCTTGAGACAGGCTAAATTACACCATATTGTAAATGACATTGAGCATACATTTTTTTAAATACCTTCGCGAAGTAAAACTTCTGTACGTATTACTTATTATTATTCTGTGGTTACACTGTCAAGATGTTACTGAGTACCTTTTTTGGCAACTTTGTTTCATGTCTTTTGTTGCCAAAATATTTTTTTTCTTTCTTTCTTTCAATAGATAACATATTGTACAAAACTTTTTTAAACATTGTCAAATCGTAAGATCATATTCTCTTAAGACTCTTAACAAAGTTCAAAGTTCCATTAAAGTTCGAGAACAGATTCAAGAACGTGATTAGTATAATTTTCATATTTAGACTAATCACAGACTTGGATCTATTGTTAAGTGTAGATTCATATTTAATGTCCTATTATAAGGCTATAAACAAGCCTTATGAATAGAGTTGTAACTGTTTACTGCGCGAAAGCCATCGATCAGGCTTTGTTTAAATTTTTTGTAGTGTATTGTAGGTATAATTTGATATTGCTTATTGTACACCCACCACACGAAACAGATGAGATTTTACCGGTCAGTTGCCTACAAATTGTGTATTTAAATAAACATTTTCTCTAACCGTTTCCTAGCTCGAGTTTGTTTAGTAAATACTGTAGCAAATAAAGGGCAGCAACTAAGTAGTTACGGTACACAGTTTAGCGTTCCCGTCACGAGCCTACTTCCGCCGGCTAACTGTCGATGCTCACTTTGAGCTTTGGCACAAGCTTTGGGCTTAGGCACAAAAATACAACTACCGCGCTGACGAGGCTTTTCAGGACGTGGACGATTTTAGTGCACATTAGCAACAGCTTTATATTCTCAATTAGGCAATCCAGTCTGTGATCTACTACCTACTTCCAGATAAAATTATACCACCACTATTTTCACCAATCAATTTTAATATCTGTTCAAATCGTTCATTTGCGTAAAATAACGTTATGTTCAAAAAATGAAAATACGAATAAGTACCTACACTTGGATTTTATGTTTACTTCACTTGGAAAACTGAACTTATCAAATAGATACTAAGTAGGTAAAAGGCTCTAAAAGTAGTACTGTTAGGTACGTCACATATAAATATTTATTGTTATTTTATTGTTCAGTTTAAAGAATCATGACATTCCGCTCTCAAGGAGTTCATGAAAAAGACATCAACGCGTCAAATTCCGAGACAAGTTTTTAAAACGTTTGGAGAAGAGGTTCTGTCAGTCCATAGTCTATGGCCAATGGTTTATGACCTACAAGTTAAAGTTTACGCGTTTAAAATGTGCGTTAAAACGTTGTTATGGTCGGTTGTTTTTGTTGCAACGACTATTAAGCTTTATTGCATTTTGACTCGGCATTTTTGTTTACGTTAACCCGAATTATTGTTTTAACTACAAAATAAGTTAGGGGTGGAATTTCGTAAAATCTTAGCGGATGCCTACGTCATAACATCTACCTGCATGCCAAATTTCAGCCCGATCCGTCCAGTGGTTTGGGCTGTGCGTTGATAGATCACTATGTCAGTCAGTCAGTCACCTTTGATTTATATGTATTTAGTTGCTTTTGGCGATGGAGCGGGCTATGCTCGGAGTTTCCCTGCGTGATCGAATCAGAAATGAGGAGATCCGCAGGAGAACCAAAGTAACCGACATAGCTCGCAGAATTGCTAAAATCAAGTGGCAGTGGGCGGGGCACATAGCTCGTAGAGACGATGGCCGTTGGGGCAGGAAAGTTCTCGAGTGGCGACCACGGGCTGGAAGACGTAGCGTGGGCAGGCCTCCTACTAGGTGGACCGACGATCTGGTGAAGGTCGCGGGAAGAGCCTGGATGCGGGCAGCGCAGGACCGTTCATTGTGGAAAACCTTGGGGGAGGCCTTTGTCCAGCAGTGGACGTCATTTGGCTGAAACGAACGAGTTGCTTTTGTTCCAATTTTTCTGGCGCGCGCGGGCGTGCGAGTGCGCAGTGTTTAGGTGCGCGATAATTTCGCGCAGTGCGCGCTGATTTGTTACCGCGCCGTAATTACAAATCTCGGATAGCGTTAAGTCTCGCCTCAGTAACTTGGTCTAGGGATGGAACTTTAACTTTGCTCTTCTTTCTATTATCTATCTATATCTATTCTATCTATATAAATAAAAATGAATTGATGTTCGTTAGTCTGATTAAAACACGAGAACGGCTGGGCCGATTGAGCTGATTTTGGTTTTAAAATGTTTGTCGTAGTCCAGGGTAGGTCTAAACGGTGAGCAAATACGCGCGCGTTATTGTTTTTCTATGACAGACAAAATTCCACGCGGGCGAAACCAATAAATAAAAGATCTAAGACTAGATAAATTTAGAACTGCTTTTCCATTGGAGTTCGAAGTTGATGTAATTTTTCGTCATTTCGCTTATTATCTATGTTTATTATGTATAGTTCGATTTGCTTCTTTGGATACTTGTTAAGATCAAGAAATTATACTTTAAGATTTTTTAAGCTTTAGTATACGTTCCTTCCCGACCGCGACGTGTGTTGTTTCACTTCATTAATCATTACCGAAACGCTGCCGCTGAGTTACAAGCTAATTATGTGTTACACAAGTTTACAAAATACATAATTACCTTTTGACAGCCCTATCAGTTCGACTGCAAGTTGGCTCGGCTACCGCAAGTGGGTGATTATTGTAGTCGCTGCTCACAAATTGGAGAAACAATAATCTCTTGAAGTATGTACATGCGAGTATATCGCGTTAAGAAATCTCCTCCAGGCAACCCTGGCGTGTATCATACATTGTTGCTGAGCACTTGCCCTTTTTGCAATAAGAGCAATCGAGAAGTGTCATTATGTTTTTAATTACAATCACGAGTTGCAAAGATATTTTCATAAATAAACACGTTACAAAGTAACAGCGGCCGTGAATAGAAAGGCACAATTAGTAGTCATAATCGTTTTTTGGTGGATGTGGTTATAGCGGCGCGTGCGCAGCGTGCGTGGTATTGTTCTGAGGTCAATCGCGCATTGTGCAGCGCTTTGTTTCGCGAATATCTGCGTTCGTTGGAGGCCGATGAGGCAAGTCGGATAGGGCTCCAAGTGGACCAAGAGCGACGCGGTGGGTCTGACGGCTTCAAGGTCGATGCAGACGAGAAAGATTTCATTTGTTTACTTTTTGAAATCAGCTATGAAATGTGAATACTATATCGTAAAGAAGCTTAAACAGTCTACATCTTTATGTAATTTATACGAAAACGCGAAAGTAACTTTGTCGAAAGGACGCCCAAGTGACACAACCTTTTCAGTCACATACCGAAACGCCGTGGGCATAAGCTTATCGTGGACTGACTAAAGAGTGACCAAATCAAAAAGGAAGCACACCATCATAATATCATGTGCATGAACTAAGAATATGTATGGCTATGGTATTATTATTTTACATAGAAGAAGGGTCATTTATGGCCATTAACATTGCCTAGAAAAAATCCAGCAAACCGATTAAAGCATTTGGAATCAACAATAATGTTGTTTTCCATGGAGTTCATTGAACATAGTCTTAGTGGAGTAACGGTAGCTTTTCCGACACTTTCATGGTGGCTGCACCGGCCAGTGTTTGCATCAATGCACACAATGCATACTTGAGTAAGCATCTTATGTAAATGCGAATTCCTACATAATGATGTTATGAGGTTGGTTATATCCTCATCAGCAGCAGCATCCTCTGTTCTAGAAGATGGACTCCCTTGAAATGAAGGTCCTTTGGTTGACTCACAAAGGGGTTATTGTCGATTTGGCAGACGAAAAAGTATGTGTAAATAAAATTCGTCTTTATTACTTTCAACTAGCGGCCGCCCGCGACTTCGTACGCGTGGATCCCGTTTTACCCCCTTAGGGGTAGAGTTTGGTAAATTGCCAAATTTTAGCCCGATCCGTCTAGTGGTTTGGGCTGTGCGTTGATAGATCACTATGTCAGTCAGTCATCTTTGAGTTATGTATATTTAGAAGATATTTATTTATAAGAAGTCTTGTAAAGTGTGACTTACTTTGGGGCTAGATGGCGCTGTGTGAAATTGTCTAAAGACATATTTATTTGTTTAGAATTGACTTGGTAGCGAATCGACGGTAACCATCGCAAAGGGATACAAAGTTAAGCAACTTTTTAGTTGACTGTTTTCTATTTGGTTGGCATGTGAACCTATATAGACCTACTTAGATAGTATTGTAAATTATGTTAAGAATCAATCCCAACTAATATTATAAATGCGAAAGTAACTCTGTCTGTCTGTCTGTCTGTCTGTCTGTCTGTCTGTTACGCTTTCCCGCTTAAACCTCGCAACCGATTTTGATGAAATTTGGCATAGAGATAGTTTGAGTCCCGGGAAAGAACATAGGATAGTTTTTATCCCAGTTTTTGAAACAGGGACGCGCGCGATAAAGTTTTTCTGTGACAGACAAAATTCCACGCGGGCGAAGCCGCGGGCGGAAAGCTAGTATTTTATACTATGAAGGGCGCTAAGGGCGTTAGCACGTCGATTTGATCGAACAATGTCAGCAATGAATAGCTGCGCTGAAATCTGACACCGAAAGTTTAAAGTTTGCTTTGCTTTACAGAATAGCTAAGCAATGCATTGTAAACTAAATAGGAAAGCTTTAGTCTATTTTTTTTCCAGTAAAAGAGAGATTTCCACGTGCACGAAGTCGCGAGCTCAGCTAGTTATACAACAATTAATTGATGACTTAAGATTGTCTTTGAACTAAAATAGCGTATTAAAACAAGAGTTACGTGGCGATTGCGTGCGTATTGGGTGTAAAATTAAACAATAACAGTACAGCACAGTTCACAGGCGCTGCGCCGCGCGGTTACGCAGGACCGCGCAAAAACACTGTTGAGCAATAGTCGCGAGCACTAGTACCTACATAGATCGCTGTATCTTGATACTTCTAGATACTTAACTGCTTACTTAATTTTTTTTTGCAATACGGTCAATTGTTTAATATGAAATGCTCAAAAATAATACTATCTTTTATAAAGGTCCTTAGTTAACTTTTAGGGAGAGCGTTCCATGATTATTGAGGTCTTTAGTCACATCGCGGCATCGTCTGTAGATACATAGGGCAGGTGTCCCTTCTTTCTATCTGTGATTTTTGGTTCTTAGAAGACTAATGCCCGTTTTCACCATCAATCCCAATTATTTTTAAGTGACCCCTATGATAACACACAACAAGAATTTTGTTTTCATAGAAGGTCACTTAAAAATTAGGGATTGATAGTGAAAACGGGTATAAAGCACACTTTTTCAACAAAAATAAGTACGTAAATCGTAACATTTTAAGATGATTTTACTCTTCACCTCAACCTCTCTCGATGGTAAACTGATGATGCGTGCAAGGTTACTTGCATCAAATAAATTACAAACAGATTTTATTATGAAATGATAACTAGGCCGAAACTGCGCCGTTTGACACGCAAGCTGAATATCTGTTTCATCAGCACATATTGATGTAGCGGCGATGATTACATTATTTACATAGGTATTAGATATCATTAATACTTGACAGCTTATCTTACGGTTTATATTTCAAAGTGGGTAGTTTAACTTTGAAAATGATTAAGATCAGTAACAGCACTGACCTAATTAGTGAACACCATATTATAATTATAAAAATGAACCAGGCTAACTGCCCTTTTATTTACTTTCTTCTGTTTCGGTGTCTGTAGGAGGTACAACGAGTTCATTTGAGTATAATTTTTGCGTTTATTTGCATAAAATGCCAAAAAGCTATGTAGGGCAAGCTTTTTTAATGTTTTCTTCAATTTCACCGTTCTTCAGTTAAACCGTTCTTTAAAGAAATACTTTTATTTGCACAATACTTATTTATTAATTAAAATCCTATCTGCCAGTAGCATACATTTTATATTATACCTACCAGTATTTCTAAGCGAGTATTGTCTGCATTATGAATTGGCTAGACGAAAGCCGTATCTCCATCAGGTAGCCAATCATTTCCATAACACAGTCTGGGATGGAATCTACGCGTTCGGTCTGGATTCTAACGGTGCGGTACTTGCGCGTACGCAGCGCCGCGGGCCAAGCGCCACCTGGCGGCCGCAGGTGCACATTCGGAAATAATTATGTTTTCCACTATAGCGATGTTTTGTTCGATTTGTTTATTATCACTGCACAATCATCTTTATAATTATTTATTTTATTTATTTATTTATTTTCCATATAAATACACACAGTAAACATTAATATTTTCTGCCAAACTGTGACACAGTTTGTTGGCAGCAGTTCTCACAATACTGTTATTACATAGCCTCTAAATAACATTATACGTATAGGTACAGACGACGGCACGCCAAGTAAAAACACTTAGGTTGAATTGCACCACCCCACCCCAATCGCGACCACAACAACCGGTGCCGTCTATATGGAGTTTCACAGACCCTTGACGTTTGTTAAAGTTAAAGTAAGAAGTGTTTTCAATAAAAGCTTGTAAAAAGTACTAAGTTCGTAGGATTTAGTAAGAGGACTACCTACTTGATAAGCTTGCAACGACTTGGGTCTCACAACCATGTTCTCAGGCTGTATGAGCCGTCTCATATAAACTAAGGCTTGATGTGTCTTACCTCACCAACCTCACAATTGAGGAATTTATTTCTTTTCGGGCTATCAGGCTGATTTCAGCCTTGATTTAAGCCTACAATGTGAAATAGGAAGTTTGAATATTCCAAAATACATTGAACTCAATTTCTCCTGTCATTAAGTGCTGGAGTTATTGAAATGATGAATAGCTGACACATGAAGTTTAATAATTAAAATACAATGATTGTAGTCATCAACTTATAATTTGTTAATATCGTAATAGTTATTGGAAACATTGAAAAGGCTAAGAACTTGTGGTAAATGTAGAGTCAAAGTGACCTAAAATCATCACTTTATTTCTGACACGCTGATGACACTTAATTTATTATTATAGGTTCATTTATCACAAATTATTTGCTCATCGTCGTTAAACTAATGGACTTGTACAATGCGATGACTCCACCCGAAGACGAGCAACATGTTGATCTCGAATAATTGCGATTTAGTTAACTCTAACGACGTTGTGTCAACGCGTGTGAATAGATGAAGAAACTGCTTGCGCAAGCGCCGATCTGTTGGATCTCACGCTGGCACTTGGATCTAGAACTTATTTAACGTTTCAGAGATGGATGCTGTTATTATAAATATTGCAAGACGTCTTGTTTATGGCGCAAAAAATAGATAACGTCTATGCGAATTGCCTGTTATCAGAAGTTAAAGTTAGGTACGTGAATGTATCTATAGCATACTCGTATAGCACGCGTATAAAAAAGTATATGTAGAGATACTCAAGTTCTGTGTATGTTAGAATAAATATAGTAGAGCGTTGTATTCTAAAAGGACTTACTCGTAACTTTTGAAATACATAGTAAGTTGTGTAAGTTACTTCTTACATAAACTTCTTGCTTAAGTAAACCGATTATGGGAATTCTTAACGGGAGTTAAAAAGAAATATACAGTGTGAGTCACGTTAAAGTGTACATATGAAAATAGATAAAACTAGACCTATTTTTATCGACAAAAAAGAGGTCAAAAATTTTTTGAGATTTTTTTTTAATTTTTTACAGAATTTTTTTTCTTCCAATTACTTATTGTAAAGAAAACGTAATAACTTTTAAACTAAGCGGTATATCCTGATAAAATAAAAACAATAATAATGCTAAATAACAGACGATACTGGAAAAATACATAAAATACCCAGAAAATGCCAACAAATAATAAAAAATGAGACTTTTTGAAAAAAATCTGCTTAAAAATTCCTATTTTTTTGGTTATTTGATAAATTTCTCAAAAAAATGCCCCAATAACAGGTGATTTTTATTACTTTGTATTATTTTCTATCGTATTATCTTTGTAAAACCAAAAATCGCATATCTCTATCCCTATCACAACATTTGCTATGATCGTTTGAACAAAGGCCTGTCACAACATTATTCTCCGCTACAGGTAGAGACAATTTTAATTTGAACTAAAATGCTTATGTAAAATAAGCATTTTAGTTACTTTAAGATTTTACTTCGAAATCTTTTGTTTTTATTTGAAATCTAACTTGTTTTTATCAAAATTACAAATCTTGAGCCATTTTCATTTTCGTTGTTAACGAAGCGTTGAATGGCGCGCCCGGAGAGGCTTAGTTCAAACAATCATTGCAAACGTTGTGATAGGGATAGGGACATGCGATTTTTGGTTTTACGAAGGTAATACGATAGAAAATAATACAAAGTAATAAAAACCACCGGTTATAGGGGCATTTTTTGGAAAAATTTATCAAATAACCAAAAAAACACGAATTTTTAAGCAGATTTTTTTCAAAAAGTATCATTTTTTATTATTTTTTGGCCTTTTTTGTGTATTTTATGTATTTTTTTAGTATCGCCTGTTATTTAGCATCATTACTGTTTTTATTTTATCAGGATATACCGCTTAGTTTAAAAGTTATTACGTTTTCTTTACAATAGGTAATTGGAAGAAAAAAAATTCGATAAAAAATTAAAAAAAAATCTCAAAAATTTTTTGACCTCTTTTTTCTCGATAAAAATAGGTCTAGTTTCATCTATTTTCATATGTACACTTTAACGTGACTCACACTGTATAAACCAGTTTATCGCTGTTCTAGAGAAGAATATCAAACTCGATGAAGATCAAACTTAGGTAGAGCTTTGAGAGATATTGAGTGATCTTTATGCTTCGATTAGTACGCGATTAAGCTTCGTCAGTGGCTAACACTCGTGGTATGTCATTAAGATAGTATGATATAATTGTACCTACATTTATCGAAGAAAAATTCAGCAGCGGGCTGGTTCAACTGAAATCACTGCCTCAGAGAGAAATATATAAATATATTTAAACTGAATATGTTTTTGCTGCGTTCATTGCAACATAACCAGTGTCGAAACGCGCTCGCTCGGTGGCGGGCTCCATTGAACTAATCAGGAATGCAGTGTTTGCAATAAAATTGTCGCAGAGAACGTAACAGTTCTCATTAAGGCATGCGATCCACTGGGACGCCGCGAAGCGTGTGCTAATTGTGCGCTATTGTTGTGTCGGAAATACTGTTACAAACCACAATTCTTAATTAAGAGGTTATTGTCACGATACCTAATGAAGTTGTCTGGGAAATGTGCGCGTTTGTTATGTAATAATAAATAGTGAGGCTTACAAAATATAAAATATTAGTATTAATTTATCGACTTTTGTGTAATTAATAACTATAATATGGACATTAATACTAATATCTGGACATAATAATATTTAATACTTATTCTTATTATGTAGGTAATATGACATTCTAAGACAATTATTTATGTATTTAATTTTTGATTTTATTTGACTGATTTGTTATCGTTTTACTTGACAATTGTACACAATATTGACATTTTTAATTGATATTATTTGCACGATTGTACCTATAACTTGTTGGCGCGTTGGATTTTCTGTAAGCCTTCAAGCAGCCTTCTAGAATGAATAAATAAATAAATAAATAAAAAAGTTTTATTCATTAAGTGTAAGTTTCGTTTATGTGTGAGTAAAATGAAAAGTCAATTTGGTTTTCTATTCAATAGAGAAGCTTAATTGGGTTATGTATTTTGCCTTCATTTTTAGTCACAAGGAAGAGTTTAATATCTGTTTGTATTATTTGGTATAATAGAATGGGTTTTTGTATCTATACAGTTAATGTCGCTGGATATATCACGGCCAACCATGGACCGCAAGCTTTATAGAGAGGCGGTCGTCGACTCGTCAAAAATTACACAGTTCGAAATGAACGATTGACTTGATTCCGTTATTGTTTGAATCACAATCTGGGGCCGCACTTGCACATTCTGTCCTGCTTGCTCTCGTGAAAAAAGTGGCCTAGTGCGAACGAGATAGCGGCGAGATGCTCCAGAATTGAGGCTCTGGATGCTATTAAGGCCGCGATTATGCGAGACTCGCGGTAATGACTTCGCTTATGGTGCCGAACAGTAAGAATAAGTGGTTACTTAGCATTTTCTTGTACAAACCGCCACTTGTGATTGGAATCGGAGTGTTTTGCTGTGTCATACACGTTTTTGATTGCATAATTATTGGTATTTATGTTATGCTTTTAACGCGTAACTCTAGAATGTGGGTCAACCAAAGTATCTTATTATTTTTTGCTTTTATTTTGGAGTAAGTCGATATAATTAACGTTTTATTGCGCAACTAGCTTGAGACCGCTGTGCCGCTTGTTTTGGTAAGACACCCACGGTACATGGAAAAATTGCGTTATTGTAAGAGTTTTCCTAGCTGGACTAGTAATAAATTACTTTCTATGATTTACCTAATTCAATAACAGGTAATTTCTATTGTATATGAAAATAAGCGAATGTTTTTTGAAGCCTAACATAACAATTACACAAATAAAATTACAACATGCAATTAAAACTGAATAATTTGGTTTACTCACTAATTTGTTTCATGTGATTGGTAAATAAACGTAATAGACGGCAAGATTATTTGATCTCATCGTTGATTACATAGCACAGAAATATTAAGTAAACTATTTAATATCGCGTGAAAGTATTCAAGATCTTTCATTTTCGTATCTTTTATAAAGTTGTTTAAACTCGAACAGAATACGAGTGCAACAATTTGCAGAAAACAGTTAAGTAAGGCACGACGGTACAGTAATCTCACGTTTTCTGTTGTCACTCTCGTATCATCGATTTCGCATAAATATAACAACATACATAAATAATGGCACCCAAAAACGTTTTTCGCGAATCAATAGGTTATGCAAAATGAGTTGCGGAATTAACGCACGTACTTTTGGTGCGGCTTGCACAAATTATTAAAACTTTGGATAAAAATTGCGAAATTATTTTGCGAATACTTTGGGTAATTATTGCCTTGATTGGATATGTAAGCAAACAATTTTGCCTCAAGAATGTTGATATACTGAAACAGTAAAAAATAATATTTAATTAAAACAACGATACGGTATCAATATGCTTACCTACTAGTAATTTTAAACAAGCTTTGATTGCGGATTATTAAAAAACTATCGGTCAGTTAACTTTGATTGACTGTGTACGTGTTATTGACGTGTCGTAGTGTTACCGCAAATATTACGTGTTTAATACATATTATAATAATATCTAAATCAACACTTAATTACACTTTCACTGGGTATCAACACCAAAATGTGGTACCAGGAGTAATGCGGACTATCGAATAACAATATCCATCTTCTAATAAACGCGAAATACCACGCAATGGTTAATCACGTAATCTTAGAAACGAAAACACTTACATACTTGTGGCAGGTAGGTTTCTTATAGGGTGTAGACATCCGCTAAGAACGGTGTCTCGAAACTTCACCTCTAAGGGGTAAAATGGGGGTTGGAAGTTTGTATGATTCACGCGAGCGAAGCCGTGGGGAAAAGCTAGTGTAGATATAAACGAATAGGTAACTATGAAATGATAACTTAAAATAAAATTACTGACTTCTGCTAAAACTACGAGTATGACTGTGAAGCAACAAAGTAATTAACCATGTGCCAAAACAAAGCCTTAGGCTGGGTTGCACCATTTTACTATAACTTTAACAAACATCAAAAATCTGTCAAAATCCATACAAAAAGGATGGGTTATCATTATAGTTACCGTTAAAGTTAGATGGTGCAACTCAGCCTTAGTTTATGTCATGATTCCATATTAAATAGCAACACAATGTGCGAATATACTCGTCCCACGCGTCAAAAATTCTTTACCATAAACTGTGACATAACAAAACATTTTCTATAAGTTTATTGCCTTATTCATTCTCATAGTTATCATACGCTTTGTTGCGCAATGTTTACAGTTTGCAGATGTTAGTGTAGCCACAGCATAAGTTAGATACAGTAGCTCAAAGTAAAGTAGCAGCTGGTGTTTTTGTATCAATAACTCTTTTATACATAACGTTGTCACTTAAAACCGCAATCAGCTTGCTTCTGGTTACGGGTTAAAATTATGTAATAGTTTCAGTTTTAACGTTCAGCAGTATAAGGGGGATTTTTTTAAGTATCGTCACAAAATACCATACCTAATTTTACATTTTATGTATATTCCATAAAAATAGCATGTTTTAACATGCATTGGGAAAACGATTGTGTTTAAGCCTTTAAAACACAGTGCTTCTCCATCCTAAATTTTTGTCAATGCTGAGAGTATATGCTCTGTATTTAACTTCAAATAAAACTAAGTAGGTACCTACTGTGTGCTATTCTTATGACTTTTGTAAAAAGGCACCAATTCCCTTGCTTTAGAAGGTTTCAGAATAGAGTGTGCCTTCTGCAACCACCTAAGCTGTGGTAATCTAGAGGTTAGAGTTGCCATGACAAAAGAGAAAGACCCTGTGAACATCCCGGACCGGTCATTGTGAGGCTAATTAAAGCGTTTATCATTACGTCAATGTAGAAAGCTAATAGAAAACACTAATGAGTCGAAAACGCCGTGTGAGTAAGGGTGCCTCAATGACGTGTACTACGGAGGCTCTAAATTGATAATTTGCATGTCGCTGTACAAGTTCAGGAATGAATTATTTTAAAACAATAGGTACTTAGTGAACAAGAAGTGTTGGCAGATGATTGTCTCTGAAATAACATGCTGTGAAATGAAAATACATTAGCGCTACTGTTTAAGTTTCCTACTTACGAACGCATGAAGCGCTACTTTGCAGATAATTTATTTATCTACTGGAACGGTGGGTGATTCAAAGTTTCGTATAAATACGACTCGTTCGTTTGTTTCAGCCAAATGACGTTCACTGCTGGACAAAGGCCTTCCACAACAGCCGGTCCTGCGCCGCTCGCATCCAGGCTATTCCCGCGACCTTCACCAGATCGTCGGTCCACCTTGTGGGAGGCCTGCCCACGCTACGTCTTTATCTACGCCAGTGTTTTTCAACCTTTTTCAAGACACGACCCACCTAGAATGAAAAAAATTTTGGCGACCCCCCGACCGTTCGCTATTTTTTTCATGCATTTTATAATGTTGCAAAGATGTTTGTAGGGACCGAATACTTCAATCTATACAACATTTGCATAATTAGATTTCGGATTAATCTGTCTTTATAAGTTTTTTTTTTACTGAGGCAGTTTTTACGACCTCTCGCGACCCTCCTATAGAGGCTTCGCGACCCCCCAGGAGGTCGCGACCCACAGGTTGAAAAACACTGATCTACGCCATGCTTAAAAAATAATGTGTAATCATTACATTTCTGAAACATAATTAGGTACCTATCACGCACAACAAATGTTTGTTTGGCCTCTTGAGTAAACTACATTGGTAACTTAACTAATTTGATGGACTTCGTTTTTTAAAAAAAAGTAGGGCATGATAGTTACAGAGTTTTACATAACAATGCTTTTAGAACTTGCCGTCACCCCATTAATAATGGTTTTGTAAACAATTCGAATGCAAACATGCCAAAAAACAATACTATATAGTAACTGTGGGAAAGACAGCGTATTTCATTCACAAAATTGCTAATTAATCTTTTTTTAATTGCCGTAAGGACCTCAAACCGCTACAATGGATCGGTCGTTATTCGTATGTACACAGCTTAACGAGAGCAGCCAGTACATACACACTCATCATATGAGCTTAAAGCTATAATATGGGCTTTTCCTTACAATTTATTGGAGTTACTTATTGAGCTGTACTCTATCCAATCTCCAATTAGTGGTGGTTTATTATTGTTAGTGAGATATGTCAACGGCTTGAGCAATGGTTCGCTAGACGCGAACGAGCGGTTTTTAATTTTATAGTACAATTCACATTCACATCTAGATTCAGAAGAAATCCAAACCAACGACCTTTTATTAGTCAGACTGTAGCTTTATTTCTTAAACATGTTGCAGCCATTTGGTCAACTTAGCCTGTTAATTGTTTCAGTCAATGGACTTGGCTAGTGGTTCAATGGACAGCCTAGCCTAGGCTCAATTAGCTGGTTAATTTTACGATAAGGCTGCAACCGATACACAACAGTTCTGGCTGTTTAGTTTGGGCCATACCCTGTCTCAATGGCGCGGGCGCCTGCACTGCTGCCGTAATGATATCGCGTGCGCGCCTTACGCAAGGTGCGCCCGGTCCAAGCACAAGCGACTGGCGGGCACATGGAATCACCAATTACAGGGGTAAATACAGATTTTTCTAATTTCAGGACAGTAATTATGAAAAAAAGTCTATGAATTTAAACATTTCAATCAATAGGTTCTACATTGCTCCAAATGTCAATAAGTGACGTATTTTAATTAAAGTAAAATGTGTGTATGAAGTTAGACCTTACAGAGTGCAGAGTTAGGGCGTGTAGAATAGACAGTTTGACACCAAACCCCAATAATTCGAAACCACAACTTTTTTAAAAATACCCTTCATTCTGGTCTTAAAAACTTAATTAATTTTAAATTACCTGTAAATTACGATTTATGTTCGCATTGTAATTGAAAAAAGTAGTTAAATTGAGTTGACAAAATAGTGACGTCACTTGCTTGTAGTGCCATACAAATCTATGGGAGAGTTTCGTTTTGACAGTTTTAAAAAGTACGTCAATTGATTGGTGGTGTCAACATGTCTATTACAGGATTTACAGATTTTCCTAATTTCAGGACAGTAATTATGAAAAAAAGACTATGAATTTAAAAGTTTCAATCAATAGGTTCTGCTTCTTGATCTTGACATTGTAGATTGGAGTGAAACTGAACGCTCTACATTACTCCAAATGTCAACAAGTGACGTATTTTAATTAAAGTAAAATGTATGAAGTTAGAGCTTACAGAGTTAGGGCGTGTAGAATTAGAAGCTTGGATAGTGCGCGTCTTATGGTCTCATATTGGCAACATTTTATGTGAACGTGTATTTAGAAGGACCAAATGGAAGGATCAAATATCTAAGTTCCTAAGATTTTTCAAATTCAAACATTTATTTACATAGAATAGGTATTATACATATGAGGTCTTTTAATATAATTTATACAGTGCTTACTATTCTGCTTACATTTTTAGCATGCAAAATGGTCATTAAAAAGTCATTGATGTTATAGATACAGCAGTCTTCTCAAAAGAAACCCACAGTTCCAAAACACCCAAAGCTTCTGCCCTGGGCCGCAACCCAGCCCAAACTCTCCCACGGTTCCCGGGAAGGTGACCAGCTAGCTGACCGCTGTCGAAATCGCTCCCCACCTGCCAAGGATGACGCCGTCAATGCAAATTGAGCCTATTGTTTTATTTAATAGCAGTTTGAGATTGATTCGGTTTCGTGTTACAAGTTAAACGTAGGTACTTGTAGTTGTAAAACCTTGGAATCATTTTCTTTAATATGTTTTTGAGGTATCAATATCAATTACCTACTTATAATAATTTAGCTTAATTTATATAAAATACCTAATTTCAGTTTTACTACTTAACTATTATAGTTCTTTTGTTTCTAATATTTAAATACTAGCTTTCCGCCCGCGGCTTCGCCCGCGTGGTATTTTGTCTGTCACAGAAAAACTTTATCGCGCGCGTCCCTGTTTCAAAAACCGGGATAAAAACTATCCTATGTTCTTTCCCGGGACTCAAACTATCTCTATGCCAAATTTCATCAAAATCGGTTGCGAGGTTTAAGCGGGAAAGCGTAACAGACAGACAGACAGACAGACAGACAGACAGACAGACAGACAGAGTTACTTTCGCATTTATAATATTAGTTGGGATGTATGTAATTCTTACTTTATATTCGTACAGCGTACTACATAATTGAATGATCAAACGAACTTACCAAGTGAAGTTCGATCTAAATTATCCTGTTTTCGCCGAAGAGATTTAAAACCAACCTTTTGTTGGGTCTAATTCTCGTCACTACACTGCACAACTTAAAATAATTACGTTTTTTGTCGGTAAAAACGTCCTGGTGACGTCACTTAAGCATTTTTCTTATACTGCGTGCGGTCGTTGCGCGTGCGGACAAAGGAATGAGACCACTCGGACACCGAGCCCACAGCGTGGTAGGGGTGGGGTTGCCCGCTCTTTTGTTTTTTAATACTACTACGCTGAATATTGTGTGCGGATTGGGTTGTCGTACAGGGGTACTACTACATGGTAAAATAAATCTCGGAGGCGAAAGCAGGATAATATGTATTTTTAACCCATGTAGTTATTAAAATAGACATTTAACGCACAAATAACATAGTTAATTAGATACTATTACTTAGGTACTATGTAAAACGATAATCATTTCGCAACCGATGTTATAATGGAAGAAGACTATTTTATTAGCATTGAGGGCAAAGTCTTCAGCTTTTAGTTAACAAAAAGCTAGCTAAAATTTCGCCGGTTAAAATCAATTACGGATTACAGTTAGCTTTAACTGGCGGCGCGTAGGACAATCTCGGCAATTACCGCGGTTTCGTCACCGCCTGCGCCCGCGCACTCTGACTCATCGGACTTCGCAGCAGTTCCTTTGAAAGAACTTAAATATATCTTATAAAACTATTGTGATTAATCCGGTCGGTCAATGGATCTAATTTTTTTTACTATGGCCTTTGGGGTTGGTTATTTTATTACTTTGAATTGGCAGCATCAGTCCCGTCGATTTAAAAGTTCTTGGATTACTGTTGTTGCTTGCTAGAATAGAAACGTAAATCTGTCGTAGAAATTTAAAAATCTCTCTTATAATAATAATAATAATAATAATAAAAACGTTTATTTGGCACAACACAATACAAATTACAAATTAAAACTTAAAATTAAAATAAAATTGCACCAAACAGGTCCTCGCTCAGCATAAGCCAAGGCACATAGTACCTCGACGCTGATATTCTGCGAGCACCGTTTATAGGCAGAGAGGGCGTCTAGCCTTACAAAAACAAAAACAAACTTATAAAATTTCAGAAAATGAAATAAAAACAGAACACCTACGTAAACACAAAATATTTTCGAAAATATATACCATACATACTATATTAAACGAACATCTTTCTAATTATTTACAATTATTATTTATTATTAGTTACAATTGCACATTATATACGTAATAAATATACCTATAGATCATTATTTTATTCGGATTTTTGCGTCTCCACCAGATGTCTTTTGTATTTAATTTTGAATGATCCAATGTGCGTGCATTCTCTGATGGGTGGAGGGATATTATTCCAACACTTTGATGCTGAATATTTAAAACTGCCCCTAAACGCCGCTGTGCTGTACGTTGGGCACATTAATCTATCATTCATGCGAGATTTCCGTTTAGTGAATTGTAATTTTTTAAACAAATATGATGGGTTCCCCTCTTTTATAACACCAAAAAGCAAAGTTGCAAAATGTAGCTTGCGTCGTGTTTCCATCTTCATTAAATTATTGCTATTTAGATACGGCGTTATGTGAGATCTACGAGGAATGGCGAAACAAAAACGAGCGCAAGAATTTTGAAGACGTTGAATCACTTTTTTTGTACGAGCTAATAGACACAGTCCAAGCAAAGAATCCGCATAGTTCATCTTCGACAGTATGAGCGATTCGCAAAGGTAAATTCTCATCTCTGTGCTCAGGTACTGCCTTACCTGGTATAACACCCTCAGTCTGTAGTAGCACTGCTTAACAACAGCACCAACATGCCTTTCGAATTTCAGACCGCCATCCATCCAGACACCAAGATTCCTAGCTTCATCTACTCGTTCAATGTTGGTGTTCTTCAATATAATTTCTAAAGCACAATTATTATTGATTTGGTTGACTTGATACTTTGAACCCAAAATCAAGAACTTGGTTTTATCCGGATTCAAAACTAAGTTATTTTCTTCAGACCATTCAGCTATATTTTGGAGTTCTTGGTTAATTTTACATACGGCTTCGCTGGTTTCCGACGGTTTAAAAGAAATATGTATTTGCAAGTCATCTGCGTATAAATGATGTTTAGTATGTACTATTGTTTGTGGCAGGTCAGCAGTATAAATAATGAAGAGTAGAGGCCCGAGTATGGAGCCCTGCGGGACACCTCTGTTTACAGGGGAAGTACTAGATACATGTCTTACACCACTACTAGATATAACTTCTACTTGTTGCGAACGATCGAATAGATAAGTAGAAAACCACTTAAGTGCAATATCATCAAATCCGTAGTATTTAAGTTTTGCGATAAGCAATTGCGTGTTAATAGTGTCGAATGCCCTGGAATAGTCTAATAGCACCAAAGCCGATCCCCGCCCTACATCCTGTCCCGCCAAAATGTCATCGACAACGTCAAGTAAAGCTGTCACCGTACTCCGTCCTTTACGGAAGCCCGACTGCTTCTCTGGTAAGATGTCATTTCTATGTAAGTACTCATTAATTTGTATGTTTACTGCCTTTTCTACTATTTTCGACATAAATGGTAAAATACTAATTGGCCTAAGATCTTTTAGCTGTGTGGGATTACTTGTTTTAGATAGCGGTTTAACTATCGCGTTTTTCCAAGTATCTGGGAAAGTACCTGTTATAAGGGATTTATTTATGATAGCAGTAATGAGACTTAAAGTACGCGGTAGGGTTAAAAGTATCATGTTAAGCGTTATCCCATCCACACCTTGAGCATTGGTCGTGATGCTTTTTATAATTTTAAAAACCACTTCCTCATGCACTTTTCCGAATGAAAACACCGAATCGTTGAAACGATGAGTAGAGAAATATGCTCTTATACAAGTATTATATCTCACGGTGTGTAGGTACCACTGATATGTATGAAGCGTAGTTAATTCATAAACTTCCTCTCTTGAGTCATTGTTGTAATCTTACTAAGTTCTTTCTTAAGTAAATACTTTTAATCGGCAGACCAATCATCGGACATTTAATCGAATGATTCGGTTATGCCGAGTCAACGTGGTATCTACTCATAAATGAACTTTCTTCAATTCATAATTAATTGATAGCCGATTTATCTATGTTTTGTAAATGAAGATCATAAAATTTATGTTGTCCCGAAGCGGTGATAGGGCAAGCTACATTTAGTACAAGAGACATTTTGATGAAAATTACCTGAAAATACGTAGATATTTGATGATATGTAGAATATGTAGATATTTGATGTAAAATACGTAGATATTTGATGAAAATTATCTGAAAATACATCTATGGATATCCATAAATTTGAAATTCTAAGACGTTCCTAAACTTGCGTGCTCGGGCTCGCGGAAGACGGTCACAGTCCGCGCCTACGCAGCCCGCGGAGCGTATCGGGCGCGATCAATTAGGGCATTCAGCTGCTGATTAGGGCATTGTCGGCTCCAGGACACTGACCTCTCATCTCACTGTAAGGCCTTTAATTATTTGTTTGATCAGATAAATCTATTGATAAAGGTAATTAATTATACCAAAGAAAATGTATGCCTGTTCAAAGTTTCTAAGGGTTGCTTTGTATCTATGAAGTGTTATAAGGTGATGAAAAAGCTCAAACATGTTAAACCTACTTGATGTCTTTTAAAATGTTGGATTTATGCCCGTTGGCACCATCAATCCCTAATTTTTAAGTGACCCCCATAAAAACAAAATGTCTGTTATGTGTTACCATAGGAGTCGCTTAAAAATTAGGGAGTGACGGGGAAAACGAGCATTTAGAGAACAAGAATTATTTTAAAGATTAATGAGTTCGATCTATGACGTGAAAGCCATAAACGGTAAGGACCCAGCAGCGTGCATTGTGGGCAGAGGCGGCGTACGTAAGGCGTAGGCGACGTGGGCCACCCTCGCGGTACAAGGGGCCTCGCGCATTAAAAATTTTGAAAAAATGTATACAAGGTGGAGATGACAATATCACAATACGAACATTGACTATTAAATATAAATTCTTGATAGCTAAACAATGTAGTTAAAAATAAAAATATATTTTTTTCCAAACAAATTCAGCCATAATCAGACACAATATTAAGCAACAACACGGTTTTAAGTGACGAACATTATTCTTTGGCGCAATATTCCTTTAAAAATAATCATTGAATCAAGAAATCAGAAACTGTCAATGTATAGACCTTCGACCCTTTTTTTTTATTATTTCATAAAATCCGTCTTCAGGTCGCCACAGAACAAGGCCTCGCGAAATCTGTCTTGCCCACATCAAATTTAGGTCTTGCCCCGCCACTGATTGTGGGTTTAAGTTTTGTGAATTAAATTGTTTACCATTTTATTTACACAACTCAAAAATTTCATAATGAATGAGCTTCATTTACAGTTCTTACGTTTGCTTGAAGCAATACCTTTGTCCAGCTGTCCATGTCCATTACAACACCCGGGTACGAGTAGGGCAGATTGTTGCGCACTTGTCCGTCCACTTTTATTTCCCTATCCTAATAACTTTCACCCAATTCACATCGAGGATTCCGTCAACTGGGACCGCAATTAACTGGGACCGCGGTCCCAGTCGCCGGATGCGTAAAAATTAAATAATTTTCTTCCGGCGACTGGGACCACTCATGGATTTTAGTACTGTACCGATTTTGGATTGAATAATATTTTCTTTTATGTTATCTATGAGTGGTCCCAGTCGCCGGAAGAAAATTATTATTTTTTTATGGATCCGGCGACTGGGACCACTCATGGATTTTAGTACTGTACCGATTTTGGATTGAATAATATTTTCTTTTATGTTATCTATGAGTGGTCCCAGTCGCCGGAAGAAAATTATTATTTTTTTATGGATCCGGCGACTGGGACTGCGGTCCTAGTTAATTGCGGTCCCAGTCGCCGGAAGCCTCTCACATCGATGCGTGATTGGCACTCGCACGGGCACTCTTGCGCAACACACAGCGACATCTGGTGTCAAATCTCTAAGCTATTCGACCTTTGAACCCTCGATTAGAGATAAACCAGGGATTTGTACTTTGTTAAACTTTCTTTGGTATTGTGTAATATGGGTGGCGCATCATGGTGATAATCGTTTTGTGAGATTTTATCGCGAATAATTAGAAAGAAATTAATATTTTTGGCAACAATAACCTTTTCAATAATGACAGTTGTATCTGTGTTTCCCACGAAGGTATCTTTTACGTGATACTGTATTTATTTTGTTTTATTACTGTTTTATCATATAAATGACTAGCTTTCCGCCCGCGGCTTCGCACGCGTGAAATTTCGTTTAAGTCACAGATCGTCATAAATTATAGCCTGTATGTTATTCTGGATTATGAACAATAATACTGTAAAGTTTCATCAAAATCCGTTCAGTGGTTTTTGAGCCTATTCATTACAAACATACAAAAATAGGTACAAATCTTTTCTCTTTATAATATTAGTATAGATTCATCTAATTCCTATGGTGGTTTCTCTATATTATGAAGGTTCTAACTGCTGTAATTGTTGGGCGGCTATCAATCTGCATCTAATGGTCCCCGCGAGCGTCCGTCCATCGGGAAGGTGGTCTTGTTTACGCCGCGCTTTCCGGTGAGCGGTGCTTTGTCAAGCTTTTAACTTTCGTCGTTAACCTCAGAAACTGGAAATCATAGTAACAAGAAGATGTTCATAAACAAATATGTTATAATAATATGCTTTTATATATTTAATCTTTATGTTTTCTTAGTTTCGGAAAATAATAATGCTGGCTTTTTACTTGCACAGAGGCTTAGCATTACTATGCAGCCAGCATCCTCGCCTCTTACCCTCGCGGAGACTGAAAAATGATTTTTATTCAATCTACAGTTATTATTGGTTTAAGTCCCTACCTATATCAAAGGTTTCGGCAGTTAAAAGCTCGATAAGGTTACTAGATATTTAAAATAATATAATGGATTATGATATCATTATCATCATCATTTCAGCCGTAGGACGTCCACTGCTGATATCATTATACTATACTCTTATTTCTTAGCTCTATTTTTTAAACCCCAAGCTTCAAAAGAGCTTTCTTTCTATAAACAATAAACCCTTTATCCAATACCTTTTGTGCGGGTCCATCCAATTCAAACATCAGGCTCCAGTGAAAGTAATTTGCAAGTCCGCCGACTGCGCCGGCGCATTCGACATTCCTTTGTGGCCGAGCCTCTTAACAACGTTGCGACATGTTGCCGGCTGTTACTCAATCTTCGTATCAGAAACATGTTGATGCGCCCGCTTTGTTTTGGTCTGCGCCGGAAATAGGTAGTAAAGTATACCCAATTTGTGTTTTGGATTCAATAAAATGCAATTAGAGATAGGTACAATTTTTTGTTGATGTAGGTACTTACTTACTGAATGAAATAAATCTATAAAATTAAGAGCTGTTCAGACATTAAACTTTTATAAATTGACTGAAATAGATAGGCTATTTACAAATGTATTTTGAACTAGCTTTTGCCCGCGGCTTCACCCGCGTGAAATTTACTTGTCACATATCGATGTTATTCTGGGTTATAAGCAATAATACTGTAAAGTTTCATCAAAATCCGTTTAGTAGTTTTTGCGTGAAAGAGTAACAAACATCCAGACATCCATACAAACTTTCGCATATTAGTAGGATTACACCGGTTACAAGCAATTGGACTGTCAGGACGTTAAAAATTAAATACTATACTGATGCCCGTTTTCACCATCGATCCCTTAAGCGTTTGCTAACTAAATATCACTTTGGTTAAACGATCGCCTAAACTGCCCACTAACCTAAGTTCGTTTTCACCATGCTATAGTAAACCTAAGTAGGGACTCTTTTGTCAGGTGGCGTTTCTTCGTGCGCCTAGTGACGTTTGAAAAACCGGTACTTTCCGATAAAATATTTTATTGGGAATATCTTACGTATTTCACAGAAACAAATGAAATAAAAGTAAAACTAAGAAATAGTTGACCAAAACTGATGTCTTTTTGTATTTTTGAGTTATTATTAAAGACAAAAAAGATATTTGGGCTATTATGGTAATCTGTGGTTTGGGTGCATAATGTAATTCCTTTGCCTTAAAAAAAGTAAATGTCAAGATGACTGCTGCACAATGAAAATAAAAATGTACATATTGATTTTGATAGATATTTTGTTGAGTTCTGTGTGTAGTTTTGTGCGATTTAACGATAAAAACGACAATGGAAAAAAGAAATGAAGCAAAATTTTTCCCTCAAGGAAAAAGATAAATTGGTTATAATTTTACTTGCCCACATATACTGTACGAGCACGTCAGCATCGACCGCGACCTACGTGCTAGCCGACTGGCCCATGAACCCTCAACGTGCACCGTAGGCATTCTACACCGACGGCACATTGGACTGGACACATTGAATTGTGTAAATCTTGTATCAGTAATAAACCAGATATCAACCGTCCGCGTTGTGTTTCATTTACCCCCACTGAGGCCAAGAAAGCCTTAGTGCGGCCCTCCTTCCTATCAAATCTTTATTATATATAATTATAAGGTATTGTTAGGGCTCTAGGGACTACAAACGAAGCCAGAAATATAGCTTGGTTATGAGATAAGTTACGAGTGACCAATACCTACTATCTATACCGTATGTAATTCTGTCTCACTATAATATTATTATGTGGCCGCCTAAATAAACTTGAGTGAAAAAGTGTTTCCACTGTCTCAATTGCATAAAAAGCTCCAAAAAAATCATTTAAGTAATTCAGTTTCCATTCTGCCGAATAGGCGTGATTGACAATATAACTGTCACCTATGTAACTAGTCCAGTCAATGAATGCCTTAACGACGGTGTAGAGAGAAATCCATGGAACACAATTTCTGACCTCGGGACTTTATATAGACTAGTTAGGAGGTGAACATAGCAAAAGTCCCCGCCCTTAGCCCTTAAGCCGGCGGGGAGAGGGGGGTTTAAAGGTACCACTTTTCGGTTTTTCGCTTAATCCTCGGAAACTATGCGTCCTAGTGATATGACTACTGTGAACCAAAAAAAGATTATTCAATTTTCTACAGGTGAGATAGTCAAGTTTATCTATATCTTGTATAGTTTTCGCGGCATCTGCTCTAGAAGGTCTGTAATATTGGAAATTTTATTTTTGTCTTACATGTTCCCATCAGGAGAAAATCGACTAAATCAACATTGAGCTAATATTCTAGACATGCGGGAGTATGTTAAGCCTAGTTCCAGGGAGGGGACTGCACCGTGCGTATATTTAGACGAACCACTTGGAGCCACTTTTGACTCCTCATCACTCAAAAAGTACTGTGCATTAACACTTCAAATTTGGCTCATCTGTTGAGACTTGCAAGATAAACATCAGCTTCAAATTTCATAAGCATACCTCAAACGGTTCTTTGGGTATTGACGTCCAAAAATCTACATGGCTGACCTTTATGACCAAATTCTAAACTCCCCTCTCTCCGGCGGCTCAAGGGCTAGGGGCGGGGACTTTTGCTATGTTCACCTCCTAACTAGTCTAAATAAAGTCCCGAGGTCAAAAATTGTGTTCCACGGATTTCCATCTATAATGCTTTATTGACTGGACTAAACACTTAGGCGGCCGAAAATCGGGCCCCTGTTTTAAAGTGATCCCATAAGGCCTAAGGTGAAAACGAAATTCCTGTTAGGTATTACCTAATATTACATAAAGGTCGCTTTAAAATTAGGGATTGATGGTGAAAACGGGCATGAAACTCTCTTCTACAAGTAGGGGCAGTGTCAAAGTGTTGTTATCTGGTCATCAGATCGCTCATAATATAAATCAACATTCTTTGCGCGCGCATCGTCGCTGCATCTGCATCCAGAACTATAAAGGCGTGCGAGCACGAGTGGTCAAGGCAACGAGGGTTCTGTAAGGGTTACAACTTGTCTCGACATCAATTCAAATTGAGGTAGAAGTTATGGTCCAAATGTAGGGGCAGCAAATTTTTCACGAGACCATTAACTTAAAGCATTAATCTCCTGTAAATTTGACATAATGTATGAAGGTTTCATTTGAAACCGTAAAAGTTCAACAGTTAGAAAAAGGGAAATGAAGCTTTAATACATAACTATTAACTTATTCGTATATAAATCAATACTCGATATCCCGGTAAAAGAACTAAAATTTATTGGTCTCTACTACTGAACTAGCCGTTTCTTTTTGATAGAGATCAATGTGAATTCATAGCATAGAACATCAAAAGGAGTTTTAAATGACGATGAATATAATAAGGGTCCCAACTGCCCACACCAGCAACCAACCTTGCGAATACGAGCGGGATGATAAACATATTACTGCCCCGGAATGCGGGTCTATACCGGCGCGGGCGCAGCGTAAAAACGCTCGTTTAACACGCATTACGCGCAATCGCTGAGGGTTATCCTGAATGAAATCTAATTGTCCTTCTCTTAATGTCACTAGATGTTATTATTTTTATACTTTTTACTGGAATTTTGAACGAACGCGAAGACTCTTTTAACAATATCGTATCTTTGACAATATTATTGTTAGTTCTTGTTGAAGAAAAGTGTTACTAGTAATAGACATGTACAACTGTAGGAATATAAAACGAACTTTAAAACTACCATCTTCTTGTTATTTTTATAGTTATTATATTTTAAACGGCCGTTGAATATCAATCGAAAGTGAAACTGTTAAAAGGTTAAAGCTTTAAAACAACAGTTTTATGATTGTTGTTGTAAAACTAGAGAGAAAAATGTTTATTTAACTTCTTTTTCTTTTTACAGGTTGGTGTACCAATTGCTGAAAGATCTTGTAAGTGTTCTTTTACAATATTTAATAGCAGTAGATATTAACATGTCATGTCATAGTCATAAATCTTAATCATGCAATATATTTGTAGATGATAAAATCACTTGATTTGCATGCCATAACTGTATTGCTTTATGTAAAACACATCGCGCATGCTTCGCATTTTTTCTCAAGCGATTTCGAAAAAGCACATATCTATGTCAATAACTAAATGGTCCGGCCGCGTATGATTGCTACCAGCTCGCGTATGGATCATTTTTGCGCGCGACACACTGGCACACATCGCGGCATTAACGATTGCATATAGTTTGTATAATGGCGTCGAAGTATCGCACCGAGTATGCTTATAGGCTTTACAATCACTGGGGGCATTGGTTTTATTTCGAGGTAGGTGCTGGCCGATTGCATACTAATATTACTAGAATAGCTACGCCTTGTTTCACGTAAAAACGCCATGTGTGATCATAATCATAATAATATCTTTATTTCTTCATATGGTACAAACAAGGTTTTAAAAATAAAACAGTCCCAGAACCTGAGCCCTGTGAGGGCATTGCAACATTTTACATAATATTAATTAAGCTTAAGATCTTGAGATCATACATTTATTTCTAAGAGCAGAAAAATTTCTATCTATCTGATATCTTCAACATAGTAACCAATTCAAGGAATTAGTAACAGAAGGGTCTTATCTCGGTTATTTGTCAATAATTATGTCTTTCAATGCCAATTCTTCTTCTTCTTTTCGTGTCGACAACAAACCTACACAGTGTCAGCCCAAAACTCCGCCACAAGAGTGGCGTTGTCAGTAGCACTCATCAAATCCTCCTGAGTGCAGTTGCTTGGGCACTCAGGGCATGACATCAGGTGCCTCATCGACTGGGGAACAAAACCGCACCTGCACTCCATGTTCAAGCCATCCAAGAATCCCCACCTGGCCAGATACATGAATGCCAATTATTACACAGAGAGTATCGTTAAGATAACTTTATTACGGTCTAACAATTTGTAGTATTCGCCGGCTGGTTGCTTACATTGTAGCTAGGAGGGATCGCTTCCAGTAAGCGCGCCTGAAAAACTCCAGACGGCGGGCAGACGGGAAGGCGCCTATTAGCGTGCGTGGGCGCAGCCGTCGATATTTTCACTTTAAACTTAACGATTTAACTGGTTTTAACCGTAGACACCTCAATTTTAATAATCAATGAAATAAATTGTACTAATTATACATATTTAGCAAATAAACCGAAAAAATGAAGGTTTTTTTGCCCTTTTATGCGCAAATTGTCAAATTCGCAAATTGTCAAGCGGTCGCAATGTGCCAGATTCTCACTTTGTCAAATTGCCAAATTCGCAAAATGTCAAATGCGCAAATTGTCAAATTCGCAAAATGTCAAGTTTTCAAAAACTCGATCGTGCTCGTACAGACAATTTGCGCATTTGACATTTTGCGAATTTGACAAAGTGAGAATCTGGCACATTGCGACCGCTTGACAATTGCGAATTTGACAATTTGCGCATTAACGATTTTTGCAAGTAGGCTTTTAAAAAGCACCATTATGGGTCAAATATAAGAAACAAACATACAGAGAACTTTGGAATTTTTAATTTAACTATTAGGTATTGGTAGGTAAAAATAGCGTTTTTTAAAACTAATTAGGAGCTGACGTATAAAAGACATCAACGCACTTTTACCTACATATATGAAATTGGTTCGCTTCGTTTATAGTTCAAACGATCAGATAAGTGTGATCCTTGATATAGTTTCATATTTTTTCATTTTAAATGCCGTATCTTTTAAATACATTGCATTACCGTAGGTAGGCGTAGGTAGGCAAGGAGAACCAAAGTAACCGACATAGCTCGCAGAATTGCTAAAATCAAGTGGCAGTGGGCGGGGCACATAGCTCGTAGAGACGATGGCCGTTGGGGCAGGAAAGTTCTCGAGTGGCGACCACGGGCTGGAAGACGTAGCGTGGGCAGGCCTCCTACTAGGTGGACCGACGATCTGGTAAAGGTCGCGGGAAGAGCCTGGATGCGGGCAGCGCAGGACCGTTCATTGTGGAAAACCTTGGGGGAGGCCTTTGTCCAGCAGTGGACGTCATTTGGCTGAAACGAGGTAGGCATTTACTACAGTCAGTAAAGACAATTTAAATATTTATCGCTAATGACTCGTCGTTAGAAGTCTTTGAGTGCGGCTACAAAAGCGCCATAGAGAAGAGTTATTATCATTATTTTGTTCTAGATTACTGTTTTTTGCTTTCCTAAGAAATTGCTGAGAATCAATAGTATAAAGTACAGCGTTGGCTAAAGATCAGATCAATGGAGTGATTTGTGGTTTCCTTTCTGCAGTTTAGAAGTTGCGTTTGCGCCGAAGCCACAGTAAAAGTAGACACAGAGTATGCCGTTTTATATTAAGAGCAAATATGGTTTCGCTAGTAAGCTGCTTTGACTCTAAATTTGATTCATGTACGAGTAAATAAATAAATATCCTTGGACATTTTACACTGCGCCCCTAGTCCCAAACTAAGCAAAGCTTGTACTATGGGTACTAGACAACGGATATAAAAATAATTAAATACAATTCATCATTTCAATTTCTGCCCGGCCGGGAACCGAACCTGGGACCTCACGGTATAGTAATCCGTTCTCTGAACCACTACACCAAACGGACGACGACCGAGTCTTTAAGATATTAATGGAATAACAACACCTGATAACATAAGGCTTTTAAATAACACCATGTGTTTAAATAAAGATGATAGAGACATAATATGACATATTTTTTCTAGCTAAAAAACTTTTTAAAAATATAAACAGTGTGGTTTTTAAAACTAACTACTTTTGTGAACCCAGATTGTTACTTCACTTGAAGTTCTTCATTTAAAGTGGTTTATTAAGTCAACGTATGACTTCCCTGATAAGGTTAGGAATTACCTAAGCTACATAAGACTTATCTTACTGATTTAGATGTTTATACTGCGTCGTCGGAGTGTTGCGCTCGCGCACGAAGGCTACCAAGGATATGTCGAAATGGACGCTAACGGTCCGCGGATAAACTTGTACGTGTAAGGCTTCTGTAGTCATAGAATGCTGGACTTAACGTACTTGTCAGAAACTGGCTTAAGCTACCAAGATATAGGCTTTAAGTTAACCACAATCTGTTTCTACGGTCGGGTACTATGTTTCCTTATTGAGAGTAGGTTTAGAATGAAAATATGCATGTTCTTTAATACAAGACTTTAATGTTGTAATAGCATTTCTTCTTATATAATCGAAAATGTCTCAGAATTCTCACTTTGATTACAGGTAGGGTTTGAATTAAAACTTACACTGAACGATCATGTTTCATTCTAATACATAATAATATTATCATCTAATACATACAATCATTAGTAAGTATACATTAAAAACATTGTAGGTTCTTATTTTAACTTGAAATCAATAACTGCTTTAGATCAAACTAGTATCTACGTCATTTCGATTTGCCACGCGACTCCTTCTGAGCCGAAGACTTTTGTCAACGTGTAAAAAAGTTATTCTTCATTTGAGCCAGGGTAATTTCATCAATGTAGGGTACTAAATGGGTACATTTGTAGACAAGACTGTACTCAATAGTACTGTACTAAACTAGTCTGTTGAGCCACGGTTCTTTCATCAATGTATAGGGTACCAAATGAGTACATTTGAAGACCAGACTGTACTAAATAGTACTGTACTAAACTAACTAGTCTGTCGAGCCACGGTTCTTTCATCAATTTATAGGGTACCTAGTGGGTACATTTATAGACTAGACTGTACTCAATAGTACTTACTGTACTAAACTAAATAGTCTGTCGAGCCACGGTTCTTTCATCAATGTATAGGGTACCAAATGGGTACATTTGTGGACCAAACTGTACTCAATAGTACTTTACTAAACTAGTCTGTAGGCTGCGGTGGCGCACTAGGTGGCGGGATGTGCGCTAGATGTCGTCACGTACGCAGCCGGCGTGGCGCGGCGCTCCCACGGCTGGAATCCTTCCATTATTGTCACCAATATGTGGTTAGTGCATCTCTACGAGATTACACAGGCGTAGATCAACTGGGGTATGAGAGAACCTTATTGAAATACCTTACTCTGGTGACTGGATAGGGTTTTAAAGTTTTGCGTTCTATTTCAACTAAAATAGAAAAGGCACGCGTCATTTATGAATGAGTCACATTATGTACTCATGGCTTGACATTTTGGATGCTTTTCGGAGCTGCAAGTCTGCTTGTGACCACGGCTGCAGCATAGCAGCCGAAACGTCAAGCCGTGAGTTCATAATCTAACTCATTCATATATGTCGCGTTAATACCCGTATCTTTTCTATTTTCAACCGACTTCAAAAAAGGAGGAGGTTCTCAATTCGACCCGTATTTTTTTTTTTTTTTCTATGTTTGTTACGCGATAACTCCGCAAATTATGAATCGATTTGAACAAATCTTTTTTCGGCGTATAGGTAATACCTCAAGGGTGGTCCCATTTAAATTTAATAATAGAAAAAACAACCCCCAAGCGTGGAAAATTGGGGATGAACTTTTTTATACGCAATATCTCCGCCGATTATAAATCAATTTGAACGATTATTTTTTTGTTGAATAGGTATTATCAAAAGGGTGGTTTCATGCGAATTTGAAGAAAATATTTATACAATTGATTAGAGATTCATAAAAAGAAAAATAGAGTTTATCAGTAGGTATGTATGATCTGTGAAAAATTAAGAGAATAAAAAACAATTTCCACAATAGCAAGGTGTTGAGTACGTTAAGGTTGAATTTTGAATGAAAGGACTGGTGATGAGAGAAAGACACCTTGCTAGTAAGGAGATGTATTTGCGACTCAACAAAATATTGCGCGCGGCTTATCGCGCTCGAATGTGAGGCATTCAACACAAGGTTTTTCAATGTGGTCACAAATTGTATTTTTCACTATAGGGGGTTCGGCGGTCAATGAAGATTCAGATTTCGTGACGTTTCCGCACATAGATTTAAATAATAGATACCGCATGTCAAATACCTAAATAGAATGAAAAGTATGAAAACGAGCGTGTCATTCTTCGTCATCCATAAGAGTAGGCGCACACCGTTGATTTTTAGTTGGCCGATAGTTGTGCCCGATTTCAAATTGTATGATGAATCGGCCAAATCGAATCGGCGTAGTGTGCGCACTCCCATACATGCCCATACTGATCAACAGCCCGACTAAACTATCGGCCGACGAAAAATCAACGGTGTGCGCCTACTCTAACTCGTGTAACCATGAACCCATCTTTACGGTCGAGGGTACAGCGGTTAAAATTTATTTTCCACTGTACCATCAAGGGAACAGCCAAGGGTACACAGGAAAATAAGGGTGTCTATCAACGAGCTCGAAACTAAACATCGTAAGCGCCATTCACATTTTTATCGGAAAGTTAATAGAAATATTAGCGCGGCGACGGTGCGGCGGCGGCGCGGCGGCGACGCGGTGGCGGCGTCGCGAGCAGGAGCGCTTAAGTTTTCTTGAAATCTAAAAGTCTCCTGACTGTATCGAAGAGGTAAATACCGATGCCGCGATGTCCGTTGTGATTTTATTAGGAATGTTTATTGTAAAACACGGTCGTCTTGAGCTTTTATAAAAAACTAGCTATCCGCCCGCGGCTTCGCGGCCACGTGGAATTTTGACAAATTTCTGTGCGAAATATCTTTAAGTAACAGAAAATAGAAAAGAGGTCCAATATTGCCGTTTTCCCCTAGTAAGGCCCCTTAACCATCTAAAACAGCGGTTCCCAAACTTATTTAGTCTACTGCCCACTTTGAGAATAAAATATTATTAGCGCCCCCCATTTTTGTAGTCAAGAGTCGAGCTCAGTCGGTGTCTAAGAGTCCTCCTAGTAGATGACGCCTCCCAAGCTTCTACACAACGTCCCGATTTTTTTTCTGGGTCTCTTACCGCCCCCCTTTAAGCCTGCAGCGTCCACAAGGGGACGTTATCGCCCACTTTGGGAAAGACTGATCTAAAATATTACTATATATTTATTAATTGCCTAAAACATTTGAACACGACTGTACTAACAACAGCTTAAGTTTAATACTCTCAATGTGGAAGGTCATCGATATGTATGAATCCGTCGCTTTTTTGTATGCATTCGAATTTGGTCGGATAACCAGCCGGTATTTACAATTTGATATTGTTATGCATATCTTTTTTTAAGCGATACATTCCAAGCTGAATATTTTATTTTATATTTGTTCAATAAACGCTCTAATTATACGGTTAACATCCGCTCATCTTGGTGTAGCTGATTCCTTGTATTTTGACGTCAAAGTTATAGCTCCGTCGTAATTACTTTTAGTGATATTATTCAATGACCCATGAATGTGCGTTTTTGAAACTTTCTATGGTTATAATACGTCTTAAGAAGGATCGAATACAGTTTTCAGTGAGCTTGTATGTTTTGTTATTCAGGCGCTACACGATTTTTTCGGATTTTGAAGAAAGCTCGATTACTTGATATTTATAAATATTTTCATAAACATGTTTCTTTCACATATACGCACAAATCAAGAGCTACTCGTGTGTGTTTATTCTATAGGCGCACATATAACGGTTATTGAGATAGAGCATTCTGCAAAACGTTACCCTAGCAGGAAATGCAATATCTCGAAAACCTGAAGACGCACAAATCACATTTTCAGCTCACATAATAGAACAAATATAAGCTATCTGCTCGTACACAGTTTTTCTCTTTCCGATCATTCGTTAGAATTTTCCTGCTAGAACAACGTTACTCCAGCAGGAATCGTTTTTTTCGTTTTGTACCAAAACGACAGCACGCACTAATCTCTAATTGCGCGCACATTTACACCATGTTGGGAACTAATTATACGTTCTACTCATATCACTCTAGGAGCTACTTTCCAGCTGGAGTAACGTACACATATTTTTAATTTTTAGTTTTTTTTGTGTTCACGCATTTGAAGTCGGTTTTATTTTTTTTAAAAGTTAATTATAGTTGACTGGACTGGAGTCAACTAATCACAGATCTCACTTAATACATTAACATTTAAGATTTCTTTAACTTTTATCTTACCTTTCTGTTACACTTTTAGCATCGCCCCCCAAAAAATATACCTACTGCAATTCCTAATGGATGCAGGACTCGGAGGCGAACTGTAAGGAAAATAGCGGCGATCACAATAGATCGGTACCGGTCGCAGTGATACTAGGACTTTATTGAACTAGAATAGCCGCTCAACTCAAATAATAATAATACACTTTTATTACGTACTTGACATACAGGGTCCATTATAATTAGCTTTCAATTAATTTCACCCGGCACTCTTCGATTAAATGTGCATCGCGCATATTTTCACTTCATAGGCTCATTATCAGACTTGAAATTATAAAAGTAACTTTACTTATAGCCCGCTGACCCCCTTTTTGCTATAATAAGTAAGGAAAAGTTTATATGTTCAGAGATATCTTGAAGTTTCCTTAACACTCACCTGACTTACTCGTAGGTATAAATTAAATTCTCTGTTATGAAATACCTAAAGGTCTAATAATTAACACTAATTATGAACTAAATTAAGACTATAAATAAAAACTCGCAGGTATTATGAACCTAGCTACCATAACGAGTAATTTCAGGAAGAGCATCCGCCGCCATTTATCACATTTTTTTAATAATTATTTTATATAAGAAATACTAAATGGTACCCTGAAAAATATTTCTTATTACCCGACTGCGCCAGAAGGAGGGTTATTTATTACTATACCTAGCCGCTCTCAAAGATTGAGATTGAGCATTGATCATGTCTAAGTTTGAAAAAGTTTCCTTTTATACGAGTATTATTCCTACATTCGAGACATTGTCAGTATTGGACAAAATAATCTTACCAGCATTGTGATAGCTTTAAAAGCACGATAAAAGAAGCTTTGGACAACGAATTTTAAGAAGACCTAGCTTCCATGATATCTTCTTCATTTAATTCTTCTTTCTCTATGCTTGAGTTTTTAAGCAGAACATGGCAGGTACATATTTGATTGCAATCACATCTGATGTTAAATGAGATGCAGTCTAAGATGGTACATACCTAATGATGATGGCTTGAATTACTAGATATTGTTTTAAGAGCTCACTAGCTGGGCTAGGATGCGCGCTGTGATATACTCGACGTCAAAATGTATGAGAAAAATTGATAAAATGGTGTGATAACTTATCGTGGCGCGCATTCTAGGCCAGGATTCTTAGGGCTATATTTCACCGGGACACCACCATGTTGGCGCAAGCAGTCGCCGCTACCAACAAAATGTATGCAGCTTTGCGCAACCAAACGGACACCAGGTGAGTAACTCTCTATAGAGCTGTATACATGGTGTCCCGGTGAAAGATAACCGCTTATCGCGGCGCGCATCCTAAGCCTACAGGATTCTTACGGTCTATTGTTTGGAAGACCAAGAAGCCAATATTCTTATGAGTCAGGCTGGATAGGTTTCCTCGAGGTCACGTGACCGCCTTTCGCGCAGGGGGCGGGGCGGCTACCGGCGCGCGACCGCTGATGCTGCGTCGCGCTCCATTTCCGACGCACGCGCAGCGAACAATACCTGCGAGTGGGGTGCCCAGGAATGTAGGATGCTTAGGATTAACCAAGAAAGAATAGTGCGTAGGCTAACGGGACTATTCTCATCTCTCGTTCCCATCACAGCAACCCCTGTGCACAGTGTTTTATTTTGGCTTAGAAGCGGACATCCCTGTTTTATTAATTCAATCGTTAGATATTACTATTATGTATAAAATTGATGAAGGAACTAGTAGTTGTATTTGTTTAGTTTCGAAGAAATATTCGATTTTGTAATTTTATAAAAAAAAACAGTTTTAGAAGCATATTTTCTAAAAAAATTACACTAAGTCAGAATTTTGTAAATAAATTTACCTATCACTATAACGTCTACCTTTATGCAAAAATCAATGGTTATTGCTGCAGTAATTTAGGAATTATTTAATAATTTATGATTTTCAGAAAACATTTTTTTCTCCGTTGTTCTAGAAAATTGGCAGCTATATTTACTTTATATTGATGCATGGTATAATTATCTATAATACCTGAAAATATTACTTGCCTATCCCGTGGAAGTTGGAAGATATTTTAATTTCTATGAGTTTAGAAAATTTATATGTAAATAGGGTTGTCATCTGAATATTTTTTAGTTTTTTAAATGCCGTCCGTAACAATACGGTTTTAATGCCTTTGTTAGATAACTATTGAAATTCATTGCTTTTACCATTATTAATTTGTCTGGTCGAGTTTGATAATTATAGAGTTGGCCCTGTGGCGGCTTATTGGAAATCCTATCGTTTTCGAAACATCGATATATATGTTGCAGTCAAAACTCATAATCGATCAAAACCACTTTTGACTGCAAATTTCAGTTAATAGTGGTTTTGACCGATGGCCTTAGTCAATATTACTTTTGACAAATTTTTCTAGTCGTATCATCGAACTTCCACGGGATAGGCAAGTAATATTTTCAGGTATTATAGATAATTATATCATGCATCAATATAAAGTAAATATAGCTGCCAATTTTCTAGTGTAACGAAGAAAAAAATGTTTTCTGAAAATCATAAATTATTAAATAATTCCTAAATTACTGCAGCAATAACCATTTATTTCTGCATAAAGGTAGACGTTATAGTGATAGGTAAATTTATTTAACAAAATTCTGCCTTAATGTAATTTTTTTAGAAAATATGCTTCTAAAACTGTTTTTTTTATAAAATCACAATATCGAATATTTCTTCGAAACTAAGCAACAACTACAACTACTAGTTACTTCATCAATTTTATACATAATAGTAATATCTAACGATTGAATTAATAAAACAGGGATGTCCGCTTCTAAGAGAAAATAAAAGACTGTGCTGTGTAGCCAGGTGTACAACTTGACCGCCAATGAAGAACCCAACCAGTGAAGGTGAAGTTTGTCCCGGGGAAAAGTTAATTAAACTGTCATTGGACCCGTGCGTAAGCTCAATAATATTTCAAATTCACGCTTACACTCTTTAAAGAGTCGTTTGCCACATACAGCCACAATTCAGTCTGGTGGACGTGTAGGCTTGAATCAACTTGTATTTTAAGGCACATCAGCTGATCTCCCATAACCCAATTCGTTTTCAATTGCCTAACTCTCACCTAACTGGCTTATTGATAGGTGATGGTGATGTCTACATGGTAGTTTGGTACCTATTCCAATTATCCTTGTTTAATTTCTAATTATCCCACAGAATTTGGGCTCGTGGTCACCCCAAGTGCGTAAACTGAAACAATCGAACGGATTCGGCGCGTTCCGCTACACCGCGCGCCATGTTTGATTTTAGATGATTGTGTGTTTAGGAATAACTGCGTGGAAAACTGCTAACACTCGTTGCGCCACGGCTTTCAGCAACCTAATTGAATTAGTCAATTACCTAAGTAGTTAATTCAATCATCATAAATAGCGTTAATTGCTCGATAAGCTGATATATCCTTTAAATGCTTTAAAAATAAGTTTTCGTTAGTGAAAATGATATAATACGTGATGAAACGCAAACATAATCGTTATTTGTTTGTTTACCAAGCCGGATGTAGTTATCCCTAATGAAATATCTTTGAACGTTGTTTATTAAAAGCGTTATTTCATTTAATTCCTTCGTAGATTTATCAAGGCAATAATAAAAAGAAAACAGAAACTCCGTGGAATGTAACATGAACGGAACCCGTTAGATATCATCGTCAAATAAATAAGGAAACCGTCAATATCGGTGGAGATTGAGATAATTGTATCACTGCTGCATTCCACCTGCCGCCTGCGCGCGAGTGTCAAATTTATCGCTTCCGCTGCGCGGCGCCACCTGGGAGCTACGTCACACGCCTGTACATCTGGCATGAACAACTTTCGTCTTCGAATCGTTTGCGTATTCGACAAAATTTGATACTCAACCTTCGAATTGAACGATAACGTGACAATTTTGATTCTCAAAATAAGTTTCGTACAACCATTTCTCATACTAAGTTCACTTTACGACACATTCACAAGGGCGCTGTTGTAGTTTTCGTACTAAATCTTTTGATGGCGATTCGAATACGCAAACGATTCGAACTCGAAAGTTTTTCGTGCTAGCCGTACTGGTTGCAGGAGATACAGAGATAACGTTTCGGAAAGGTACACTAACTAGCACTTCAGGCTTTTTGTTCAGAAATAGCCTCTATTACAGATGTATAAGATGCTTCAGTGTTTATTTTCCCTCGTCCGTATCAAACAATATTTATTACTCGTCTAACAAAACTATTTGTATAAAACATTTGTAAATACTTCAGAATAATTTAAATACAGATTGTCTGATGTAGCACCTGTCGGCGTGTAGCCTTATTACCATTTCTATCTACACTTAGTAAATAATCATTTTCTTCCGTATTGAAAATACTTAACTCTGACTAAACTTCCTTTATCTAGGTGTAAATAAAAAGATTTTGAGTTTATTCAAAATTGCTATAGCAATATTAATATTTTATAGAATTTTGAACAAACTCAAATCAGAAAACAAGTTTTCTGCTTAAAATTCAATCATTTTAGTGTCTTTAGCAGTATTTGACTATTGAAGTAACTTCTACACTAAGTGTTCTATTTTTTGTAAAATAGACAATGGGAATAATATTACGAGTTTTTTCTATACGCTAGTGACTTCAGCATGTTTCACATTAACAATGATCAATACGCAATTTCTGCGTAGTTTAGCGACAAACATTCTAAAATTATCATTATTAAATATTCATAGTCCTTTAAGTTATTTGCCCGGGCATTTACCCACTCGCGTCCTTGTCTACATTTTATATACCTACCTACCAGCATGCTAACTACTCGAAATCTATGAGTTCCAAGTGTTAGTATGAGCTCACATTTCACTTTCAGAAGCTCTTTCCACGTTTATGTGAGAGGAAAATTGGACGCAAGTCGTTGGCCTAAGAAAGTGATGATAATAAATGATGGGGAAAAGTGATGCTGGAATAGGATCACATTCTGTGAGACTTGTGGCTCAAAATTAAATATTGAAGTTTCCAAGTCAGATGAGAAATCTAGGGTTAAACATTTGTCTGCAACCTCTTGAAAGATAGTTGTAACATCGCAGGTTATTAATACATAGTTAATGCAAGCTTAGCACGATACTGTGCAAAACGACAAACTGTCTATACTTATTCGAATTCAAAGTCTTTATTAGTATGGCCCTTTTCAAACCACATCTACACATGCTAGTGCATTTGAAAAAACGCTACTGGTATTCACTATCCACTCCTAGCACGTTCTGATTTAAATCGTTTTATTTAAAATTTTACTGCAGATAAAAAGGAAATCCAACCAATTTAATCTTATATGCCATACCTCCCAGCCAACATTTGGGTCAAATAGTAGATAGTGCAAGAAAGTGAAATACCGCAATACAATCACAGCATTAACTTGATAGAAACCTGTCAGATGTTGAGCTCCCTCATTAGGTCGTATAGTTAGAAAATCGCTTTTCCTATTCCACGAGAGCTTTGTTTAGAGACCCGCCAATCTCTACTGGCCTAGAGAAATGAATACTTTCATAGTAATGGACGGCGAGTTTATGGCAACACTCACCGTCATTATACGCTTTCCACATTAGTACACCGCAGATCGTAAAAGTGCGAATTTAATTTAAATCAGGGATCTGTGGCGAAATTGCGAATATTGTGGCTTATTCAGTCATTGCGAAATAGTGCAAATATGCCTATGTATATATTTTACCGTTACACAGGTCTATACATAAGAGGTTTATGGATAGTTTTAAACGTTAAAAAAACTTATACAAATCAATTATTTTTGCAAGTAGAAAAAGCACTTTTACACGTTCTCATGAATATTAAAACTATTCACATTAACATTGAAAAACAAACATTATTACCACGCAATGAAATGCAAAAACAATTATACAATTATATTTATTAATATAATAAACATCCTAATTTATAGTATGACATTTACATGTTTTATTAAATCCACACATAATAAAATTAATAATTACCTATTTTATTAAAATCTGTATATATTTTTTGGTTTAAATATCGTAGCGTTTCATATATTCGCTATTACAAAAGGGAAAAAACATTTCGATCCGAATCAAGTTCCTGGAGAAATTGGATCTCATTCCGACATCTGGGTCCCGATCAATTATGATCACATTTCAAGTAATTAGTACAGTTAAATGGCATTTAACTTTCAACCGACACCGTGAGTATATCCGCCATTATGTATGTTCCGAATACTTGAGCACGTTTTCAAGTTTTTGAATCTTCTTATTGAGTCGTAAAGTCGATAGCACGTGCTTGATTTGGCTCATGTAAGCATCCAGGTACTTCCAACGACTTTCACAAGATCGTCGGTCAATCGAGTGGAAACTCTGCCGACCCTAGTGTTTTCTGGCCAGTTCGGTAGGATCCGATGTTCGTTTGTTCCATCGCGTCGTTTCAGCCAAATGACGTCCACTGCTGGACAAAAGCTCCCTCCTCCAAATATTTCCATAATGGCCGGTCCTACGCCGTACTGATATGTGTGAATTAGTCCTGTGACACAAAATTAAAGTGTTACTAGTAACACTGATGAAGCCTGTTTTACTCGTAGAAGAAGAAATATAGTCCCTGAAAGTACGAAAGCGTTTGTACTACTTGTATATCGGCTGTAAGAGCACTAGATTGAGATCTCATACATCCAATCGCCCGTAGAGCCGTAGCACTAATGAATGCAAGCTTAATTAGTTACACTTGCAAATTATTTGTCCAATTACAGGTTTAGCATAGCCCAATCTGGCCAGAGCTGGCATTGTGGGTTAAGGCGCGAACGCCGAGGTCAATGGGCGATTCCTTTTAAGTCTGCTCTAGTATTTGACAACTAGCCTTGTTGGTAATTACAGTGTTTATAGCAGATAATACGTGATTTAGAATTAATTTGTCCATTCAACAGTTTTGAGTATACATTATCATGACAGTGCTGATTGGTTAAATTTAGGTACACGTCACGATTTTACGCTAGATCAATGGCTAAGGTGTATTAAGTAGAAGCTTAAAGCTCGACTAAATTAGAAGCATAGATTGAGGTCTTAGATTGGTTGAATTTCAATATGTAGAACAATCACAGTACAGAATCTTTGAATGGAATTAAGCGTTAAGCGTGTTTGTGTAATATGAACCTAAATATTATAAATACTCGTAGTGACTATTATACCTTATACACAGTGTGTATATTTTGGAATATTTATCTAGTATTTCATCACATAGCTGTTTTTAAATGTGCTAAGTGTCAACAGGTTAAGTATAATGGAAGTGCATCCTGTTTTAAGTACTTGATTTAAGACTAGATTATACCTTATTACTTAATTACTGCGCAGTTAATCTAAGATGTTAAGTAGCTAGAAACCTCTTTATGCATATTTACTACGTTGTTTTCATTTACATTGACATCTAGGCCCTTTGGTCATTATTTACCAGCTTGGTTATGCAAAATGTCTATAAGAACTTGATCTCGTAAAATTGATTACATATAGCTACCAGTTTCTTTTTATTAACTTAGAAAGTTACTTTTAGGTACTTATTAGAAAGGTTTGAAAGTGGTTGGATGTGTATCGAATGGACGTGTGTTTATACTTTTGCTGCCACTTTTGTCAACTTCAAGCTATTTTAATCTTTAATTTCAAAGCAAGTAGAGCCATATACGTTTTGTAGAGTAGCTTTTATTTCATGGGACCAATGTTGATAGTGAACAAGCCCAGACGAGTTCTTAGATAAACTATTGTTCAATGTATCGGTAATAGTCGGTAACTCAGGCCAATATAACACGATAATTACGCTGTCAGATGTTAATTAGCAAAGAGATTAATTGTAGCAGCGAAAGATTTGTTTTCGTGGTTCAGCTAGTAGAGTTAAGATGTTTGGTATTAAGTTGTGATTATATGTGTTATATTAACGGACAATTTAATTACAGTTGGTAATTGAGTGCGTTTAGTTATTTCAATCAGAACCACGATGCAGATTATCGTGTGTTATCACAAAATAGTGATCTCAATTAAATGGACAGGAGTTAATGAACAGGTTAGGTGTTAATTTAATAGGTATTACTTCATAGCTCATTAAGAAGTTCAGAATACTTATAGCAATTGCTCTAAGTTTTTTTTTCATCTTTATTAAATGGGGGTTAACCTGAGCTGACTGAGTCTCTTGCGTTACCTATCTCTGACTTTTATTGTTTTTGAAACTTGAAACTACGAGTAAGTTGGATGTAATGTATTCCAACTAGAGATGTGCCGCTGAGAAAGTTCTCGTTCCCGGCAATATTCCCAGTGAGAATATTCTCGAGAATCGAGAATATTCCCAGTGAGAATATTCTCGAGAATCGAGAACGCTCCCGGGAATATTCTCAGTGTTCTCGATAGAATACATTTAGTTTTAATTTTAATTTTGTTGTTTATGTGATATTATTTGTAATGTTTCGAAACTGGGCGTAAAGACTAGTCGTTATAAACAATACAAGGCATGACACGTGTGAGTGAGATATTGCTGTCTTGCTCACTCTTTTCGTGGCGAATGCGTACTGCGGCTTTAGGACTCTGCTACGGTATTTGAACATCAGTGTGCCTCTGAGTTTTAAGGCCCTTGCCACCCTAGCGGATTGCAAGCGGATTCCTAGCGGATTTAAAGCGGAGCGGCAACGCGACGGAGACGCCGCGTGAAAATATCGTGAAGCTTCCCGAAGGCTGCCCAGCCGAGCTGGATTCGATGATTGACCTTTTCAACCGACTTCAAAAAAGGAGGAGGTTCTCAATTCGACCCGTGTTTTTTTTTTTTTCTATGTTTGTTACGCGATAACTCCGCCAATTATGAACCGATTTGAACAAATCTTTTTTCGGCGTATAGGTAATACCTCAAGGGTGGTCCCATTTAAATTTAATAATAGAAAAAACAACCCCCAAGGGTGGAAAATTGGGGATGAACTTTTTTATACGCAATATCTCCGCCGATTATAAATCAATTTGAACGATTATTTTTTTGTTGAATAGGTATTATCAAAAGGGTGGTTTCATGCGAATTTGAAGAAAATATTTCACCCCCAAGGGTGGAAAATTGGGGATGAACTTTTTTATACGCAATATCTCCGCCGATTATGAACCAACACGCATTTGAAGTCGGTTTTATTTTTTTTTAAAAGTTAATTATTTCGAAGTTGAACCTACCTAACTGGACTGTTTGTCCCAGGTATACATTATTGTCAACAACTTCGAGTGTAGAGTCTCCAGCTTTTAGAGGAGTGGGTGCAACACGGTCTTTAGACATGATTTTTTAAATCTTGTCCATGTTCATTTTGAGACCCACTCGTTGAGAGACTCTATTGAGGCCATCGAGCATTGTGCCTAGATCATCCACGATCTCGGCCATGACTACGATATCGTCTGTTGTCTGGGTGATGTGCTCGCCGTTGATATTTATGCTGAATCCGCTCTAGCCCAGAAGCTTAAAAACATCTTCCAGGGCGATGGCGATGACGTCTCCCTGTCTCACCCCTCGCTGCAACTGGATAGGTTTCGGGTCCTGGTCTTGAAACGGACTGTCACTGTGGCGTATTTGTACAAGCCTTTCAACACTTTAATGTATCGATAGTCAATTTGGCACAGTTGGAGAGACTGCAGCACTGCCCATGTCTCAATCGAATCGAAGGCTTTCTCATAGTTCACAAACGCAAAGCGGCTGATTATACTCCTTGATCTTCCATATAATCTGCCGTAGCGTATATTATTATGGTCTATCTATGGTACTAAAGCCTTTTCGGAAACCGGCTTGTTCGGGGGGCTGAAAGTCGTCGAGCCTGCAAACGTGACAATTCGTAATTGGTAAAAATGTAATAACGATATCTGGGAACCCAGAAGCGTTGTATGCTCTATGGCCCCTCTCTATGGTCTCTTTTTTTCCTACCATTCAAGTGTGTGCACATGGTTGTAAATTATCTTCGCAATAAATAGAATATCACTGAAGTTAAGTGTCTTTTGTACCTGCCGCATCACTCTGTTCATGGTCCTTCAGAGCTGGATGCAGGAGTCTGTACTGAGAATCTGTACTTGGAGCAGTTTTTTTCGTGTTGTGTGCTGCCGGCCCGGGGTGACGTTAACGCATTGCATACCACATATTGCGTGCTTTCAAAATGCCCCTAACCGGCGAGGATACCAGCAGTGATTTTGCTCATCAAGACAAGCAAAAATTGATAAATGTGAGAAGATACATCAAAGGCCGCATATCACTTGTGGAAAATGAGCTGGGGGACATTTCTACCGTAAAATCCACCGCCATGTTGGATGTTGCCGCCGAACGAATTAGCAGTCTTTTTATGAGATTGGAGGACGTCAATCTCAATTTGGAATCGATGGATACTTCAGAGACCGCTGAGGGATCGAAAATCGAGTCAAGGTGTCAAAGAATACTAACTGACATTCGTGAACGTTGTGAGGCGCTGAAGCATCATTGTAACTCATCGGCGAGTGACTCCGGATCGACGCAAGAGCACCAGCATAAACCGAATCTTCCCAAGATATCGTTGCCCAAGTTCAGTGGAAGTTATGGAGACTGGTTGTCGTTCAAGGATTTATACGTCACTATGGTACACGGAAATGAAGATTTAAGTCCCGTGCAGAAGTTCTATTACTTGAAGTCGTGTTTGGTCGGCGAAGCTGCCTCTTTGGTTACGACTTTGGAATGTACGAACGAAAACTACGTGAAGGCATGGTCTGCGATTACATCAAGATATGACAATAAGGTTCTTATAGCTAATTATCATTTGCAACACATTTTGTCTTTACATAAAGTCAATGGTAAATCTTATACACTAAGGCAATTAACAAATGATTTTATGCAGTATTATAACTCACTATTATCACTGAATATTTCAAACTTGCAAGATATTATTCTCATACATATTTTGTCAACAAAAATTGATTACAGTTCTTTGCGTGATTTTGAATTGCAAAGAGATTCCAGTGATTTCCCTAGTTTGCAACAATTTCTTAACTTTATACAGCAGCGCTGCCAAGCATTAGATATGCTATGCCGTGATGAATTTTTTCGTTTTATTATCTTGTGTTAACGGATTAACGATTAACGTTAACTTCCGTTAAATCTTGCGAAATGTAACGTTTTAACGTTTAACGAAGTTAATTTTTTTATTAACGGTTTAACGATTAACGAAGTTAACTATTTGATTAACGGTGCCCAGCTATGCTAAAATGCCACATCCCGTCAAGCGTGAGGCCCAGATATTTCATTTGGCCTTTGACGTCAATCCTAACGTCCTTAACGCGTCGGGAGGGGCGCGCTGGCGAGGCCCCGGAAAGAAGAGGGCGAGGCGTCGTATTCTGCGAGCGACTAATGTGCCGCCCGCCGACGACAGCCGTGCCGCGGCCTCAAATGTCTTCCCCGGGCACTGACCAGAGTGTCTTCCGCATAGCATGTGACACTCATGCCCGCAAGAAGGACGCCCCGGAGGAGCCAGTTGAAGCCTAGGTTCCACAAAAGTAGACCGAGCACCGAACCTTGCGGAACCCCGCTGGCTACACCGCGCTGTTTGAGCTGGCCGTCTCTGTTAACATACAGGACTTCGCGGTCCCGTAAGTAATCGGCCAGCAGCGCTCAAAGGTACTGAGGCACTCTGTGGTGTTGAAGTGCCTAGAGTATGGTAAAATGAGGGATGGTATTGAAAGCGTTGGCTATATCGAATGATACAGCCAACACACCCTCAGCCCTCTCCCTAGCCTCCGCAGTGAGGCTTTTTAGCCTCTGAAGGGCGTCGACCGTCGACCTGTCATGTAAACCAAAGCAGTAATGGCAGGCCTCCGTCACTCGCCTATGCCGGCCGAGATAATTACCTACAGCGCGCGACAACTTCAAGTTGCAAATCAGTCAGGACCGCCACGCGCCTGTGAGCACACGCGTATTTCTATACACGCTCGGTCGATCATCGTCACAATCAAGGTTTATTGTTCCAACAGCACTGTTATCCTTCTTTAATGTAAAATCGTAGTATTTAGGAATAATAATTAACNAACGAATCGGTCCTATTCATAATTATTGGTTTAGGTTAGGTTAGAGCTGTGACCACAACGCACGAGCCGAGCAAGCGAAGCCAGAGTCCCGCTCCAGTTATTCAGTCAAGTTCCAGAAACGAATCGGTCCTGTTCATAAAATTATTGGTTTAGGTTAGGTTAGAACTGTGACCTTACGATACCTTCGCGAAGAAAACCTTCTGTACGTAGTACTTATTATTATTCTGTGGTATGAGTGAAAATATTATGGTAATTATGTTTAGGGATAAAAGTGTTATGATAAAAGACAGTAGGAGTTTAAATATATTTACATTAATGATATTATTAATTAAAATTTTCGGAATCATGAATGTTATGAACATCGCCAGTAGCACTACAAATAGTATGAATGAAAACTTTAGTGTGAAAAATTTTAGGAAGAGTGATCATTCGGATTTAAAATCGTTAGGAAGAACAATTTCGGGTAAATAACTTTAGGTGAGCCAATATGGACCCGTTTGAAACACACCAAAATGGACGTTAACGTTTATGGTTATAGGAAATCTGGACATTACCATTTTCCAGTGAATTAAAAACCGCTCTGCGAGCGTAGTGTGCCACAATTAGGTGGACGATAATTCGCGCGCGGTCTTTCGCAAATAATTAACATACGAGCCGCTAAAGGAGCAGGGAGGAATAATTAGATTTTAAATGCAATTAAAACTGCTCTTGCACCTGTCTGTGTTGTGCGGGGTTTAAAAATAAAACCTAACAAGTGGGTGGCGCGCCGTGCTGAGTAACAGAGTTCCTTACAGTTACCGTTCACAATACAGGGTGTTTGGCGCATCGTGTGCCAAAATGATTTGGCGGATAGAATGGGTCATTTCCTATATTTTCAGCCCCCATAACACGTTCCATGCCAGGTGGCTACTTTTATATTAATTTTTAGTAATTTCACCAAAATACCCATATCGCATCATTTAATTTCAATTTAAAAAAAAACTACTAGGCGTAGCCTCAAAGTAAACATTTTGTTAAGTTTTTACCTGCTTTGAACTTATTGTAAAGTAAAAAAAAAGGTTCAAAATTCAAAATTTGAATATCAGTCCGAGTAGAGTCAATGCACTAATTTAAGGAATTTGTGAAGTTGTTGTTATTATTTAAACAAGATAAGTATACCGTTTGAATGGGGATAGACTAGAGAAGTTTTGATAAAATCCGAAGATCGCTATCTCTTTTAATTTTTTTATTATAGCCATGTAAACTTAAATGTTCAGTCCATTTTTAACTTTTCGGAAAACTTCAAAGCTGAATTTAAAAAAAAACTAGATGATATTTGCCAGTAAATTTAGATTTGATGTAACCCTACATCAATGCACGTTAAAACAAAATATTTACTTTGAGGCTACGCCTAGTAGTTTTTTTTAAAATCGAAATTAAATGATGCGATTTGGGTATTTTGGTGAAATTACTAAAAAAATCATATAAAAGTAGTCGCCAGGCATGGAACTTGTTATGGGGGCTGAAAATATAGGAAATGACCCATTCTATCCGCCAAATAATTTTGGCACACGATGCGCCAAACACCCTGTATATCAAGTTTTGCTAGTTTAAACTTAGAAAATAAGTCAAACGCCATCGGAATTTGCGTTACTGAGTTTATACAACTTTATAGAGCCAGTAATCTCGTATGTATAACCCTGATTAACAGCAGATTTTTGGTACCTACTTAGAGTCAGAAGATGAGACTTGGCGCCTTTCGTCTCACCACCGAACCCTAAATTCAGGACTATTTGCAGTATTTTCGCTCCAGCGCGTCGCCCCTTAGACGACGTTCGCAGTGTAAAGGTATAACTCTGTGTAACATTCAATATGATTACCATTATTCGCGTTGTTGTTCAAAACAGTATTTGTTATTGTCGTTGTATTTTTAAGTAGATAACTATTGCGGTGCGTAAGTTGATACTTGATAGTACAAATGATGTTTTTTTTATGTAGATTGACGTTTGTTGTTTATTAAATACTTTCGTCGATACGATAAGCTGTGCTTTGAAAGCTAACTATCAGGAGTTAGTTTGTGAGGAGAATATTTATTTATATCTACGATTCTCAAGCATGATAAAATCACTGAGTGTAGATATTCCAGTCTTCCGAGGTTCCCAGTTAGTATCTCACATGTTAGCAACCCATACGCTAGAAGAGATTTATGAGTAAGTACCAAAAAACGTAGGATCAATAAGTAAAGATTTTTACTGTATAAATAAATAATTCAAGATAGAAGGCCCAGTCCATTAAACGTTTTGTATCGGTGTTTGGCGGAGCGTAACGGGCGGCATAAAATGTAAATATTTCTCAGAACAGTAAGTAATAACCCGACTTCCGCCGGCTGACCTTTTTTAGGATTTCCACTGAAGAATACCGAATGTATCTGTACAAATACGCGGCCAGTATTGGGGAGGAAATTAAATACCAATATTTGTCGAATCTTATAAGGATAGATTTGACAGTAAGCGGAACGTGTAAGGTAGGATAGGTAATTATCCTGGTTACATAACTTAATCCGGTTCAAGGATAGATCCTTTTGTTGCTAAGCTTAAAACTATCTAGCAATAGGTATAACCATAGGTACCTATATTTAAATATTTGATAAAGTTTGAGAAATGTCTTTTTATGTAAAGAAACATTTCCTGAAAACTGTTTCCCATCCCACTGTTTTACAGAAGTAGGTACTTATAACCATTCGATAAAGAATTAGTACGAGTACCTACGTCAAAAGTCTCATATTAAATATAAATAGATACTTTGTTATTACACAAAAACGTTTTCTCAAATAAGCTCTAGAAAGTCTTTCAGGTCTACTGGGGCCTGTAATAATCAACGATCCTTATAACGATCACTCATGTCTACTATCCTTCAATAATTATTTGTACTTTACTACTACGAACCATTAATTTTATTGCGAACGGAAACGACAATTTATCATTGCTTTATTAGTTTTCCTGAATTTGTTAACAACAAGAAAATTGCGTTTCAATATAACTTTTTATTGTGAATTAATAAAAACAAAAGCTTGTGAAATATTGTATGTGAAATAAAGGTAACAGACAGTGTAAGATAATAAAGGTGAAATAAAAAGAAGAATTCTTTTTTCGAATCCAAAGAACATTTGTATTAGGTATTATGACGGATTTTTTACCAGGAACGAATATCGTTCACACTTGACCGGCTTTATGGGATCGCTCGTATCTTCTCGGTCGGACGCGCTTGAGCCCTCGCCTTCATTAAAATCGACCTTTGGAAACTCCGTGTTTTTCTAAAATTAACGAACATAACCGAATTGAGGTCAGGCAAAATGTTAAGTATGGATTAGCCAGAATTGTACGGTGGTGGAATAAACTGTCACTTATGTAAAGTTAATGTATTGTAAGGACTGTTTCAAGTTAGACGTCTGTCGTAGGCGTTTTGAATCCAGCGTTTGCAACATCGCACACTAATAGGTGATTCAGTCATTTTTAATTCAGAGGCGGCTTTGTCATTTTTCCTGCAAACAGACAGCCATAAGTGTCATTAGTACTGACAAAGATTAATTATAGTGTTTAACTACAGCCCAGTCCTAAAATAAAACGTAGACTGGAGATATGAACAGCACGCTTTTGTCCAATCATTATTTTATTTACTGTGAACCGAATAAGCTCGTTTAATTTAGAACGATATACGTTCTCATTAAAATCTAATTTAAGCCGTTCATACACGTGTACTGCGTTCTAACATAATTTATGCAATAACCAAAGTTATTAGCCGCATCGGAGACGAAGCGAGTCAACCGAAGAACAATTACTTGAACTGCTGGCAAGTTCCAAACTCAACAACTCAATTCGTAAAATTCTATGAACATTGTAAGCATGTTAAACAAGCATGAACTCTGACAAATGACAATGATTAAAAGACGTACCTTTTAAGAACTTTCAGAATTTTCTGGGGTGGTAATTATTAGTAGTACATTCATTCGCCGGCACATCACTCTACCACAAATGTCAAAATTTACTTATTCGTCTTTATCTCTAAGATATTGGGAAAATTCCATTAGCCTAGCTAGCCAAACATTTATTTTACCTCTAGACTTTGATGTCATTATGAAGAGACGACATCGACACAGGCATAGTAAAAGAAGAAACCTGTTCATAGCTCGTAGTATGTAATTATTATGTTGCCATTCTATCTAAGTTTTAAGTCAATTTCGTGAAACGAGGCACTTAAATGTGTTTCTTTTCTTTATTTTTTAATGGCAATAAGTTGAGTTTTGAATGTTGTCTAATAAAATGTTTGTTATTTCTCTCTTTCACTGTGATCAAGGCACGTGTCGACTCAACCGGCGTCACGCTGGCGTCAACTCCGAGCGTGAGCAATGCTATGGGGCGTCCCTGGCGCCATCTTGACGTATTGCAAGGTTTACTCCGGGAAAACCCCAGTTTGGACTGCATAAGGACGGTGGAATAACTAGCAAACTTATCTACATAATAGATACTAACTTAACATTGAAGATAAAAAACTAGTCAGTTCATTTAGGCACTGTAGCTTAAATTGAGCCAGTTTATTAATACAGCTTGTCTAAAATACCTATTAGAGTTAATAATTTTTGTTAGAGTTTCTTAGAAATTAAGATGCTAGCCTCTGAAAAACTAAAGCACTATAATTAAGCTCTTCGCTGCAAAGTTTATATCTAAGTGTGCGTCTTCCATTGCATTAAATTCTGTTGTAAACCTATTTTGATTAAAACTGGCGCCCAACGTGGTCCTCATCTATTTCAACAAAACACTATGTTCGAAGCAATGTAAACACTAAAACCTTCCCAATAAAGTTACTATTACAATCACTTTACTGACTACACACAGTTCGACGTAAAATTAATCTTAGATACAGATCTTTGTGACTACGTCACGTTACAACCCTACACGTTTAGACTCCACGTTTAAATATTCAAAACAAGTTTCTCATTAATGTTAGTGTAATATGAATGAATTTGTTAATTACATCATGGAATGCTTTCTAACGAAAACTTAATAGCAGTCTAGCAATTTAAATATTCAAATAAATTGGAGTTGATTCGAACTTGACTTATTGTTACTACTTATTAACAGTTTTAATTGCCGTGACTAAGTTTTGATTAACTTAGATTGTCAAAAATTACTTATAGAGCTGTATGAATCCAATTCAACTGTATTTATTTTAATTCTAATAGTATGGTCTCTATCAACCCTGGTGTCAGATACACCTTCACCTGTCTGACCTAGGGCATAGGACTGGTCATCTGCAACAGTTCTTGTTTTAGTACCTGAAACAAATAACACCAAATTAGTACTCAATATAGGACCTTAATTAACTGAAAAAGTTTTGGATTGTATGCGTTCAACGACAGCACATGCCAATACTGTGACATCCTAATACATTGGAATAGGTGCTGTTCTTCACAGAAATGTACTATATCAATGTGTTGGTTGGCACCTGTACTTTCTACGGAAATTCTTTCACAAGCTATTTCAGCCCCTTTTATGAAAAGAACATTTTACCGCGAAGGACGAAAATGAGATGAAACAATTTCTAAACATCACCATTATGTCAACGTTTACGCCATCCCTAATTAGCCCCAAAACGTTGAGTAAACATGAAAAAGAACAGCTCAAAAAGTCTTTCAAATTAGTCATTATTTATCAGTTTCATTACAGGGTATGATGGCACTTTTCCACTTCAAATTTAGGTATAACTATGTCCAAAGCGGCCCAGAAATTATTTAAATTATGGAGAAGCGCCCACCCCAGACACCCGGTCACGGCGACTTTGGAACTGGCCTGTAATATTTTCGAATATTTTAGGCAGCGGAAATTAATTCAATTTGTCTCCGTGATCGCTCGAAACAAGCTCCGACTTGAGGTCTTGCCAAAGATATTTTCTACAGTTTTCTGTAATTTGAACTATAAGGTTTTATTACCAGTTTCTCTGTAATTGTGGATTCCGGGTGAAGCTTGTTTCCATCTAAAGCCTAATCATCTTTTTCCATCCGGTGCGCTTCGGACGAAATTTACAAAAATAAAGACAAGAAAGGCAACTATAATAATTCATCCTAGCTATGTAAAAAAAATATCACCACTACAAATGCTAATATTAGTATTATAGAAGTAGACTCTACCTTCACACGTCTGGGTTTCAATTTCACAAAAGAAAAGTTGTATGAAAAGGTAGAAAAAAAACTTAACCCTTTTAGACTATCCATCCATACCTATATCCCAGTTTACTAGAAACTAATGGGATCACACGACTGAACGCAATTTCACAGGCCTGAACTCCATGTTTCTATTAAAATTGGACTAACTATTGTGTCCCCAATTGCTTTATTTATCGCTTCATGATTCAACATTCATTTATTATCCTGTAATAAACAAAGGTATTGTTACAACGAACTCTTGTTTGACTGTAGGTACCCTTATTTCCTGTCCAAAAGAGTTTAAGTTTGTAATTATCTCAAACATCTCATTTCTCAGTAATGGCGAACGAGAAAGTGCTTCGTAACAGTTACTTAATAGTTGCAACACTAAGCACGAGCTACAAGCTATTTTAGCCTTTTTTCACTAAGTACTTTACAGGTCCGCGAAAATGAACAATCTAATATTCTATGGCCCTCCATAAGCTTTTATGTGCCGACTTTGAGCTTCATTGTACGAAATTGCAGGGCTAGTTTTTTCTCAAATCTGTGTAATAACATCCTGGCTTATTACGGGTGAGTGGAGATTTTATATTTTTGTCACCTACAAGACCAAAATGACACTTAAATGAAACTTGGCTGTTTTTCACAAAATCTTTTAATTAACTTTCACTCTCATTACTTTCTAAATGAGTAGAGTCCCGTCGAAGTTTGTCGTCAGACATCCTGTAAAGACTCGGTCTTAATAAATCAAATGAAGTTTTCTTTCTCCAATTTCTTAATTGACTAAGAAAACTATTAAATAAAATAGACCTCAGATCAAGATTCTCTGGACCAAGGGCGTATCAAAGGGCGTGGCGAATTCGACTAATATTTTGTATTCGCAATCAACAAATCATTCTGACAAGCGCAGCACACACGGTACTCAAAGTTAATGACCAGAACCTGCACCTGCTATATCCAGCCAGCCAGCCAGCTGGTACTCCGGTAAGCCTAAACGATTCGCTGAAAAACACCTCTAAACCGAGCAGACGCGTTCCATTAGTGCTCAGTCAGCCACTATTCGTTACTGTTACTGCTTTACGCCAGCGCTTACATTGAAAATATAGCTTAAAGCGCTTTCTGTAATTATTTTAAAACGTCTCGTGGGCCGGGCGGTGCAAAGTGCTCGGCTCGAGGATTAACTACTAAGTATAAATATTGTATGACTGAAACTTTTTGCAATGACAGCATTTTACCGTACCTAACTGTACTAAAACATTGGCTTATGTTAAAACATCAATATTTTTTTTTGCCTTAATCAACTTTATTTTTTACCCGTTTTATCGCGAAGTACATTGAGGTAACATAATACGTTTTGTAACGAAAATTGATGTTAGGTTAAATTTTAAAAAACCATAAATTTATTCAATTTTAAATATAAATTTATTCATATTGTTAAAGAAATCCAATACAGTGTTTCAATATTGCGTGTTTACCACAGCTTGTCGAGTTAGCAAGAGACGTGACCGCAAAGCAACGCGGCAGTAACGCAACGGTCGCGCTGCGGTCGCGACCATCAGTCATATCGATTGATCACTATTATGATTGTTACTGGAAATAGTAAATGGTTTTAATATTACTTTGAAAATATAATTGCCCGACATTTAAACGTAGTTCATGAAAATAGCTCAAACGTCAGAGTTTATTGAAGAATGAAGATAAATTATTACTTAAAAGCGTGAAGGTTAATAGAGCAATATCACTTGATCCCACGATATTATACGATGCTAGATCCAAAATCTACTTTTACATAAACTGAGAGAAAGGCAATCTTTAGTTTTGGACATCACAAAGATAGAGATAATAATTTTATAGCTTTACAAGATGTGTAAAAACAATACCCCTGTAAAATACGTCTTTAGATTTGAATACTTTTTGAAGTGTCCTATTAATTAGTCGAGTAAGTTACCACGATACGAAGCGCTCCCATTTCTTATTTTCTACAAGCGAAATACTTTATTGTAATAATCATCAAACAAACCGTATTTCTTACACAGTAAAGAAAAATAGTTTGATAAGAAAAGATAAAATGCACAAAAACTTTATTGAAAGCTCCAACTATTTGAGATACAAAGGACAAAGAAAGTCCCGCAATCATTACGAGAACACAAATAACAACGCTCGAGGAGTGTTGGTCGCTGTAAATTGAATATTTTCGTTACAAAAAGACGAAGTAGTGCTGGACTAGTGTCGACTCAGCTGTTACTCAGCTCGATAACCTATCGAATGAAATGAAAATGTTGATTTTTCAGCATTTTTTTCTAGGCTCTACTCAACACTATTCAATAATAGAATTAAATGCAATCTATGGCATAAACCCTTGTATTACCCTGTGTGTGCTGTGTTATAGTGTTCAGGGAAGACATCGACACCACAAGTTCTAGTCTATAAGTTTTTCGCAATACAAAAGGGATAGTAGTACTCTACTAGGTATACTTTATTTCCGGCCAGCTGAAATGGTAATCGGAATGAAGTAATTAATCGATAATCGAATTTATTAATTAAATTAATTCGATAAATCGATAAACCTTGGACAAAACTTAGGAAAGACGACAAGGGGTGAAGGTCCAACTATTTGTTTAAACAATTCATATAAAAGCGGACTATCCGGACAAAGGAAATCACTCGGATAGTGGAAACGTAATACCGGGTAGAGGACGAATTCGCAACAACTCGTTTGATATGAAAATTTCGCAAAGTTTTTATCAGTATTCCGGAGTTGTTCGGCAACCGCTGGTATACAGAACCAAATTCACTTACTACTACGGACGCGAAACAGTTTATACAAGGGACACGCTTACTTTACATATGATTTTTGCATGACCTGAATATTTGATTTAAGTGAGATAGACACAGGTGTTTTCCCTGATATTAGACCTCTCTAAAAGAAAACCCAGCGCAGTGAAAATGGAAACGTTTTATTGCATTTTTCTCTAAGCATCAGCAAATATTCGAATTAAATATTTAACTTAATGAAATCTTCAGAGAGCATTTAAGATGGGAATTTTTCAATAAGGCTTCATAATAATTTATGACAAATATTTAATAACGTCTCCATCTCGTCTTCATCTTAGACGGTAATTAAATTCCTTCCGATTGAAAAGTCCGACAATATTTAAAACCTCTCCAAATGCATCATGCGAATGCCTTAAACAGAATTAAATAAGCACAAAGGCATCTTTCCCTATCCACGATTTCAAAGAAACGATATCTTTGTGCGAGTCGGAAATCGGAATAAGGGCTGGCAGAATGTTGACTTGTAAATCACTATTTTAGCCACTTATGGATAACGTATCTATCACGTACTCGTAAAAATGACCAATTTAGAAGTAAAGTGTTTAAGGAAATGAAATTATTGTGTTGATAAATTTAATTAATCAAATTAATTACTTGGCTACTTGTTAATTTTGTAATTAACTTTTTTCAGGATTTATGCCAGATTGCAAAAGATTGCTCGCTTGTTTGCCATTTATTTTACGAGGTATGTAGACGGTTAAATATGGCCAACAAGCGAGATGTTAAGTATTGCATTACATTTCTCGCACCCAAATTGGTGGCATACCATCTACAGTCTACAATTAATAGTTGGCAGCCCTGGCCAGAATCAAAAAGCAACGCGGGCGACGCGTCCGATGTAATTCCTCCTTTGTTCGTTGACATTTGATATTGCCGATCCGCGACAAGCGTCGTGAGCTAGACGCGAGAGGTGACTTCCTCATAACCTCATCAAAGTATCCAGTTTCAAGACAACACTTTTTGCTACATCTGGCAACACTAGATACTCTGTCGTCTGAAGTTTGGGGTTAATGTCGCGGTTATTTTGCCGTCACGAGGTCGTAATTCAGGGAATTCGCTTGTGTGACACCTTTAATGGGTCTGTCTTATCTTAGTGTGAGGAATGAATTAGTTTTTGCACATGTATACACATCTGAGTTTAGAAGTCTCCTTTCATTACGCAAATGTGTTTCAGCTAGGATGTCTTAGGTACATAAGGCTAAATATTATGATACGTGAATGACTTTTATAAGCCAGTTTCCTTTTGAAAAAGTAAAGAAACAACAAGTGTTTTAATATTAAAACCAGGAGACAGTCTAAACGAGTCTTCTTTTAAATGCCGCGGGGTATTATTCTGCAAAATGGAAGAGCGAGGCAGCCCCGCAACAACATCTAGTGTTTTACTTTCATTCGAATTTATTATTACGGATACCCCTACAATAACGGGTAACAGCGGCAATATACAAAGCAAACTGGTACGTAAACCACACGAACCTACCCTGCTCATAGATGTCAACCGGTAATGTAATGAAATCCATTTCCCTTAACGATTCACGCGAACGAGTATCTACGTTCTTTGTCAGAGTAAAAAACAGTCAAGTTCTGAGTTCAGAGGAGGGACGTGTTCCGTGTACAGTTAAGCTTACACGTATATCATTAAAAGTGAGTCATTAAAATACACATCACACGGAAATGTTCGATATAATTACAGTACATATCGGTGGGTCGTTATGTAGCGTTTTCTGAGAATTTGTCTACATTTTCAAAAGTGGATTGCGAAACGAATGTAGCGCGGCGGGAACATTTTCATTCCAAAGCAAAAAATATGACGAAAATGCGATATTCCATTATTACTTTAATACATTTTTAGGACAAATTGTATTCCCCATTCTCTAAAAATCATTCCGAAATAAACACTGTTGTTCAAATTTCGATGATGGTTTTTCTTTATGTACATTTTCATGTCATTGATCCTTGAAGAACGGTAAACGGAGTTAGTTCATAAAACTGTCGTACCCTGTTAACGGCGGTAAACATAATGAGACACTCGGCAAGTTTGCTAAGTAACTAACAAGTAACAAGTCTTTCAGGGCTCCAAAGCATATGGGCGCAAGTTTTATCTTCCATCTAGTTACTGGAAGTGGAAACTTTACTTCATATCATAGCAGTTCTGGAACACGCTATGACGTAATGAATTGCTGTACTAACAAAAACACGATGGAACTCGTGGTGTAATAGGCAGTTTTGAAATTGTTCGATGGAATGTTGTTTTTAATCTCCAAAAAGATTTGATAATATGGATATTTCCTGGGTAAAAAAGCAAGTTTTAATTAGTCCGTCAGTTAGCCTATCAAAAACTACTCGACACGTATTTTTCACTTTTCAAAACTAATGAAAATGTAAAGAGATAAAGCGTGCCAAAGTTCTAAAGAAAAGGCCCGTGACGTCAGTGAGTGCGAAAAGTGCAGCACTTTGTGACGTCGCGCGTAACTTCACGCACTATAACTTTGTAATTATTTGTTTGATTGACAATTCAAAATATACGTGTCCAATATTTTTTATATTAAAATTGACGGACTAAAAAATTTTTTTTAGGAAACTAGCCTATTTTCTATAAATGGTTCAAGATTTATGGGCGGTAGCTCTGAGGTGTTATGGTGATAACTAGCCAAGAAACACTGCATTTTTGTATTAAGTATAAACGTTTAAAAAAACGCAATTTTAATGGAAACGAGGGCCTAAGCTGTCTCTTTGAGACAATTATAGGATTAACCTTACAAAACCTTACTTTAAGTGCCTTTAAACAACAATTTTTAGGTAATTTCACAAGTAGTTTTTTAACCCTTTTTATTACAAAATTTAAACCTATCATTGTTTTTTATTTTTTGTCATGATCCTTACTTGAGAATTACCTTAACGAAGTGCTAAATTGCAAATTATAAAAGCAATTATACCCATAGAAATTGCTTGTAAAGTTAATAAGCACAGGTTAAACGACCATCATCTTGATTAGCTGTCCTTATTTGGCGTCACACTTCGGAGACTTCCAAAAATAGTTCCATGTTAACCCTTATTACAGGGAATGTTTCTCACGTTGTAGCAATCATCATTAATGGGAACTTATGATGTAGCGAGAAGTATATTATGGGGGTTTTTTAATTTACGTTGAAAGTAAATTACTTAGTTATTACTTAATTTAACATTTAATGAAAATAGTTACGTTATTGGGTACTGTCAGAGGCAGATTGTACACGATTTTGTACATAATTAGGTATCATTAAACTTAAGCAATCCTAAAGTTTTCCGATTTCCGCACCCAACAACTACGGACAGAAAATCAATAGTCATACGAGGCACAGGCAGATGTGTGATCAAATAAAGTTGAAGTGCTTAATTGAATATCAAAATAACAGCTGCTTAATAAGCAGTGCTTACTCAATGGTTATAAATTATAATACCTTATTTAAACGAAAAAATAATTTTTGGCTGTTTATTCCGACTAATCTCTGAATCAGTTAAACCTAAGATGGAAATTTCACTAGCAGATAGTCCCTTTTATAACTTGTAACTTACGCTATATTTATATTAGAAAAATAATCAGGGATAAAATTAAAACCATAAAATCTGTAACGAGGACGTTGTCGTCGGTACACCACACCTCATACACGAGCGGTTGAATTCTATTAAGATCAACTTTGAACTCCCTCGAGTGAACGGCGAATTGGGACCGCAGATAGCTAAAGGTCGATCCAAATCAGACCGTCTAGCCCAGGGGTTCCCAACCAGTGGTCCACGGACCACCGGTGGTCCGCAGGAGTTGAAATATGGTCCAAGAACGATTTAAAATTTTGCAAGCGATAAAGTTTCGCGTGCCAGTTGAAGGTTTAAGTAATTATAGTCGAACTTGTACAGAAAAATACACGCTCATAATATTGTCGCTTAGTTGATCCGGTATTTGGTTTTCTAAATAAAGATTTCTTCCTTATAAATAATATTATTTTAGACTAACTTTCCACCCGCGGCTTTGCCCGCGTGGAATTTTTCGGTTTTTTATAGAACCTATGACACTCAAAAATAATGTGGCTTTCTATTGGTGAAAGAATTTTTAAAATCAGTTCAGTAGATCCCGAGATTACCCTTACAATTAAACAAATATGTATACAAACACACAAACTTTACCTCTTTACAATATTAGTATAGATAGAGTTTTTGGTCTCAGTTTATTTACGATTTTAGTCCCTGCGTACAAAAAAGAAATCAGTGGTCCCTGGTCTAGTAAAAGTTGGGAACCACTGGTCTAGCCGGACCCAGCCATGCGTACAGCGAACCCTTTTACAAACCTTTCAGGAATTTACAGACAAAGTCGACGGACAACACATTGCTAAAATCGAGCTATACGGAATTATAATGGAAATAGTTTTCGAAGAATTTCGTACTTACTGTGTGATGTTTCGTTTCAGTTGCTACTAAGGTTTATTTTTTACAGTTGAAAGCACAGCAGCTTCGGTCTGTTATTTGAAAATCGCACTTTTTTAAAACTACATACATAGGTGCCATAGCAACTTGATAATATAGACAGGTACGGTCGATCGTAGAACTTTGAGTGAGCAATTATTATTAAAACATCCAAAGAAGAATAAAATTGAGGCATATGTATAAATTATGAATTAAATACATTATAATTCAGGAGTTTCAAGCTCCATGCAAGTGAATTGAAACTTTAGTAATTTGGTTTGACAGATTAAATTTACTTAGCTCTACAAAGCCCGGTTTAAGATTATTTTTTAAATCAGTAGGATTAGGAGTTATAAATGCATCCAATATCGTTTTTTGCTACCTTAAAAAGGTACTGGGGATATATTGGGCCGCCCGGCACCAGCCGTTTATCAAACGCGGAATAAGTGCTTCTTTGTGCCGCCATCACCTCGAAATGCCTTTTAAATATTTTGTGCCTAGTGCCTGCACCCACAACTTCATTAAGGTAAGTCAAAAATCTAGATTAAAAATATGGCTGCTCTCGACTTAGTCCAGAGTTAACACTATATCTAAACTCTTGTGTAAGCTTCGTATATTTGATTAATATTATGTTAGGTCTCAAAATTAAGCATAATATTCGAATAAATACTACTAAGATGTGTTCCAACTTAATTACACACGTGTAGAATATATACACATACGAGTAGCAGATATTAAAAACTTGTACGGCTTACATCTAAATCTAGAGCTTAATTACCTAGCTACGAGTACCAGAGTCTGTAATATGTCGAGAAAATATTTCTCCACATTTTCAAAGTCTTCAAAGTAACTATACGAGTTGCTAAGAGTTAAAAATTGTGTGAAAGCGTGCGTATGTGTGAGCTAAAATAACTTCAAATCAAAATGGGTAAATGAATTTGAATGTACATTATGTATTTATTTATTCAAAAACTTTTTTGCGGCAAAGGCAAACCATGAAGTTTATCAAATACTTCGCGGCACATCTACTCTTCTCACCAGCTCGCAATCGACTAAATGAGTTGTTGATACTTATCAACAAATTAGTAAACACTATCACAGTTCAGTAAGACCTGTCTAGGACTACCTATTTACTTTAACAGTGCAAAAAGCCATGTAATTACTTTATAAGGAGAAAACAGATCGCCTGAACAAAAAGGGGTCAAACAATCTTCGATAATTCGGTATTTGGTCAGGTGGTTGGCGCGGTGTGCTCGGTAGACCCGAACGTCAGTCGCCATATTGAATTCTGACACGGGTTTAATCCCTTTTTAAAGATCCGACGCATCCGCCTCCGCATTGTTCGTTATGGTTGTTATTGTCGCTGTATTATTCAGGCAGCTGTCGAAATTTGACCGACACGAAGAATTGAGAGTACGTTAAATGACACTGTGATAGGACTGCCGAAATTGAGGTGGATCAACAGGTAATCGAAACGGTGCGGTGGTGGTGACCCTTATCATTACCGTAAAAAGGGCAATGTAAGGCTGGGTTGCACCATATTACTCTAACTTTGACAAACGTCAAAAATCTGTTAAACTCCACACAAAACACGCCGGTTATCGTTATAGTTACGGTCAAAGTTGTGGTGCAACTCAGCCTAAAAGTTTCGTATATATTTACAAAACCCTAACATCCAGTTGAATACTAGTTAAAAGCTACGATGATGGGAGAGCCAGGAAACACACATGAGATTAGTTCCCAAATGACATTCCGTGTAGCTACGACGCTACGAGGGCTGTACGTACAGTTTGGTAGCACATCATACTACAAAAATTCTAAGTGCGAAATAGAACTACATAAGCGTTTGATTTTCCGTCTTCTTTACAATGTAGAGCGGAGAGAAAGGGAAAAAATATTTGTAACTTGAATATCGGCCTAGTCCATTACGAAAGATTTGCCTATTCTGCTCGTAGAAACGGAACTTTAAAATGCACTCCAGTTCAAAGTTCGGTTTAAGATTAAGAGAACGAACAGAAATTGGCAGAAACTTTAGTGTGGAAAGTTCTACCTTAAAGTAGTCGTACTATTTGCGCTTAAACTTATTGTTACACCGATTTTATTTTTATAAAATCTATAAAATAATCTAACAAAAGATAATCTCTAACACACAATTCAAGAAAAAAATATTCACGGATTATAAGAATTACATGTGATATAGGATTGCAATCCACATGAAATGTTAGTACAGTCTCGAATCCTTCATAGTCTATGGTATTAGCTATCTGACATCATTTCACATCACGGCCTTACACGATTACCCGCTATGCCTTCCCTATGGCCGCGCGATGTCCAGTAATATTCGAAGAGATTTGGCAAACTGACAACCCTAGCGTCGGCTTGTAGTTAGGGTTGTCTCGGAGACATTTTAGTAGTTATGGTTTAGGTGACAAATTAAGAACTTGAGGATTGTAATGATTAGATGGAATTTAATCCTGCCCTAATTATTACTTCAAATGTCGCTAATAATGAGATCATTTTGTAACTATAATTAACCGTATGAGGTGCTTTTTTGCAACAAAAATGTGAGATTGCTATGTTTACTAAAGATGGTCTACAATCGGGAAGTTTCCTGTGTTTTAATCTTGCTTTCATGTCTTTCTTGCCAGAGTAAAATTAACGGGCGGCAACCCTACCGACCAGGGTCTGCATAATTTTCGCATCTCGCTGCTAGAACATCAGCTGCGCCTTACACCACTAGAATGCACTACTAACGTATTTGAAGAATGTTTTGCATACGCTATCAAGTACGGAATTTTGCTCCCTTTGAGAAACTGTGCGCTAAGCTAAGCGTACACTAAAAACTCATGTTACCACCTGTATAATCCAATGTGCTTAATTTAGTTGAGAGAATGAAGTGAGAGTTTAGAGTTTTACCAGCATCTGCCAAGTGCTTAGTTTTACGTTTTGCTTTGTTTATAAAACATCACTGTTAACCCCTTCAAGTAAGCTAAATAATATGTAAGTTCACCACAAAAATCCAGCGGTCAGTAGGAATCGAACTAGTATTTCTCGAACTTTGAATCTCCAATCGATGCTGAGGTTAGCCTCCCTAAAAGATAGATTTTAATAATTTATTTTAAAAGGACTGACTCTATTTAAAAAATAACTTTTTCTTTAATTCTTTGTTGCCAAAGCGCCAGGACACTTCTAAAAATACCCAAATATATTTTTCTAGCGCCAAGTACAAATTCCCCGTCCGGGTCGCATAACTCCCGGCCCGGGTATTCCTCGGCCCCNTGCTCTCTGTCCTGTAAGTACGACCTAAACCACTGGAGAGGTACTCCTCTTACGCCAATTGCTTCCAACTTGTGGAGTAAAATGTTGTGATTAACTAGGTCAAATGCTTTTGTCATGTCTAGAAAAAGAACAGTAGTTAATTTTTTAAGATCGACATTAGTCAGAACCTCTTGAAACAAGACAAACATAGCAAGAGTAGTAGATTTTCCCTTTTGGAAACCATATTGATCTTTATTAATTATGTTGAATAGCATACAGTATTGCATAAGTCTTGTAAACATGCACTTTTCAAAGATTTTAGATATAATTGAAACGAGAGTAATTGGCCTGTAATTCGTCAAATCGTTTTTGGAGCCTTTTTTATGTATTGGTATTATAACAGATAACTTTAACCGCTGTGGGAATTCGCCTTTTTCAAAGGACAAATTAATCAAGTACGTTAGAATAGGTCAGCCAGCCCTAACAGCCAGTTGAATACTAGTTAAAAGCTACGATGATGGGAGAGCCAGGACACACGTGAGATTAGTTCCCAAATGACATTCCGTGTAGCTACGACGCTACGAGGGCTGTACAGTTTGGTAGCACATCATACTACACAAATTCTAAGTGCGAAATAGAACTACATAAGCCTTTGATTTTCCGTCTTCTTTACAATGTAGAGCGGAGAGAAAATAAAAAAACATTTGGAACTTGAATATCGGCCTAGTCCATTACGAAAGATTTGCCTATTCTGCTCGTAGAAATGGAACTTTAAAATGCACTCCAGTTCAAAGTTCGGTTTAAGATTAAGAGAACGAACAGAAATTGGCAGACTTTAGTGTGAAAAGTTCTACCTTTAAAGTTGTCGTACAATTTGCGCTTAAACTTATTGTTAAATCGATTTTATTTTTATAAAATCGATAAAATAATCTAACAAAAGATAATCTCTAACACAAAGTTCAAGAAAAAAATATTCACGGATTATAAGAATTACATGTGAAATAGGATTGCAATCCACATGAAATGTTAGTACAGTCTCGAATCCTTCATAGTCTATGGTATTAGCTATCTGACATCATTCCACATCATAATCACGGCCTTACACGATTACCCGCTATGCCTTCCCTATGGCCGCACGATGTCCAGTAATATTCGAAGAGATTTGGCAAACTGACAACCCTAGCGTCGGCTTGTAGTTAGGGTTGTCTCGGTGACAAATTAAGAACTTGAGGATTATAATGATTACATGGAATTTAATCCTGCCCTAATTATTACTTCAAGCTACACAAAAAGCGTCAAGTGTCGCTAAGAATGAGGTCGAATGAATCGAATCGAATGAATGTAACTATAATTAACCGTATTAGGTGGATTTTTGCAAAAAAAACATAATGCTATGTATAGTGCTACTTTACAAATTGTTTACTACACGAAAAAGATGGTCTACAATCGGGAAGCTTCCTGTGTATTTGAAATTTTGCTTTCATGATTTTTTGCCAGAGTAAAATTAACGGGTGGAAACCCTACCGACCAGGGTCTGCATAATTTTCGCATCTCGCTGCTAGAACATCAGCTGCGCCTTACGCCACTAGAATGCACTACTAACGTATTTGAAGAATGTTTTGCATACGCTTTCAAGTACGGAATTTTGCTCCCTTTGAGAAACTGTGCACTAAGCTAAGCGTGCGTTGTTAAAAACTCATGTTACACCCTGTATAATCCAATGTGCTTAATTTAGTTAAAAGAATGAAGTGAGAGTTCAGAGTTTTAGCAGCATCCGCTAAGTGCTATACGTTTTGCTTTGTTTATAAAACATCACTGTTAACCCCTCCAAGTAAGCTAAATAATATGTAGGTAAGTTCACCACAAAAATCCAGCGGTCAGTAGGAATCGAACTAGTATTTCTCGAACTTTAAATCTCCAATCGATGCTGAGGTTAGCCTCCCTAAAAGATAGATTTTAATAATTTATTTTAAAAGTGCCAGACCTCTACGGACTGACTCTATTTAAAAAAAATAACTTATTCTTTAATTCTTTGTTGCTAAAGCGCCAGGACACTGAAGCGCCAGGACACTGACTTCTAAAAATACCCAAATATATTTTTCTAGCGCCAAGTACAAATTCCCCGTCCGGGTCGCATAACTCCCGGCCCGGGTATTCCTCGGCCCGGGTCCGCCATAAACTGTACCCGGTGCAGCCTGCGTTGAACCCCTTGAAATGCATTTTAAATGAGTTGGTAGCGTGTTTTATTTTCTATCATTTTTCTTACAGCCATTAGAAACTAATAGGCAGTACCGCTCTAGGAATTATTTAGACTCTAGTAAATAAAGAACACTCCAGAAGGTACATTTTCCAAGCGAAAATGCTGAGCGTTTCAGAGGTAATTTTGGAAAAACCTTTAGATTTCAGTTACTCTGGAAAGTTTTAGGAAGGATCCATATCGGTAAAAACTCGAACAAATCGAGTTCAGAAATGTTGAAATCACACCCTTTATTACGCTACTCAATGTAGTGTCGCTTAGGTCAACAAAATGCAATGTAATAACATACGTCAAGTTAATAGCAAAGGGTATTAATTTAACAAATGCTATTTTTAACATCCTGAATTCTAGATATCGAGGTATTAGGTATAATCCTCTACAATGTAAAGTACGTGTAGTCACAACATCATAGTAACTTATCTATGTCGTTTAACAAAGCCCAAGTTTGGTGCAGCCATTACAAGTTCGCGCATACGTCCCGAGCGCACGTTGCATTTTAATGTTCTCATCATCTCCGCTGTGATACAGTGCAATAAAAACTATACGGCAAAGTCACATGATAAGCAGAACAGCTAGCACATTAGCTTAGCTAGTGTAAAAATTGACTATGTATCAGAAAATGGTTCTTTATTCTGATCTTTTGCAGAAATGGCACTGTTAGTTTCTTTGACTTTCATTTTAAGATTTTTATTTTGCTTATTTACATTAAGGCTAGCACCATCTTACTTTAACTTTGACAAACGTCAAAAATCTGTCAAACTCCATACAAAAAACACCGGTTATCTTCAAAGTTACGGTCAAAGTTAGGTGGTACGACTCTGCCTAAGAGGCATAAATCAAGGCTCGAGTTTGAATAGAATTGGGAGAGTTGTTTCAAAATACGTCGTTACATTATTGATATGACAAGATCTCAACCATGAGCAATACACAAGCAACGTGACTAGGGCAGGTCGATCCGTAAGAAACTGGAACAGTGACAAAGTAGCTGACGAAAAAGATGTTTCTGTTTTTAATAGGAATCTATCTTATTGGAAGTGGCTGGCTGTTCTCTTTGGACTACAATTTCGTGAAACTACACAGGCCTGTGGACACGGAGCTTTAATTACATCGAACATTTACTCGCACGTTTCGGTTACAGTTCATTGAATATTTTAATGATACCAACATTTAACGAATAATGACACGTTAACGTGAAACTTATTGTAATGTAAGCGCATTGTTTTATGAATATATAAAATTGTATTATCCATATTATGTGGTGCAATTAAAACCAAATTATTGAAAATAGATATTTATTTATTCATCAAAAATGTTACCAAATTAATCAAAACTGGCATAGTATGTCTAGTACTACCGAAGTAATTTAAAGCAAAATTGGGTTCCACTGTTTTTCTAACAAGAAGTAGGTATAGTAAGAAGAAGAGAAAGAAGTTGGATAAAAAGAAACCAATGACTTGGGGATTAAAACAAACATGTGTAGATTGTTGAACAATGTAATTGCCTAGCTCGCACCAATGTTATGGCAATAGTGACTGAGTTACTTGCGCTACTTCACAGCACTGGCACAAATTATATTTTGCCCTTCATAAAAGAATTTTAGTAATTTCACGTCGCTATAAAGGCAAGCTACTGTCATCTTTATTAATGTTACAGGAGGAACTATCTCCCCCAGCAGTTAACCTAAACCATTATTTAAACAGTGACACTGCTTCCGCTATAGTAATGGCAATAACTGTTCGTCGGCAGGAGGAAGATTTACGTATGCCAACTCACTGGTTTTAGAAGGTTTAACCCCGCAACTGCACACAGGAAGATTTAATGAATGCTACTGACAAAGCCACTCTTGTTTTTAGATTTAGACTTTCTGACGGCCGATAAACCGATACCAAACCATATTATACATGTAAGCACTTTAATTAATTAATTATTAAATTAAATTACTAACATAATGGGACGTCCACCCACAAGGTGGACCGACGACCTGATAAGGGTAGCAGGAAGGCGCTGGATGCAGGCCGCTACCAACCGTGCGATGTGGAAGTCATTGGGGGAGGCCTATGTTCAGCAGTGGACGGCCTATGGCTGAAATGATGATTATGATAACTAACATAATTATTAAACCTTTACTAACACTTTAGGTATGGATCATAAGTATCTACTAAACTATCGGCAGCCAAAAAGTCTTAAGTCTGTAGTTTGGAGTCTGAGCGTTTCAGCAGTATGAAGTAATTCAGCCAGCGCCATTAAATACAATGTAGGATATTTCACGTAAACGTGGCTTAAGTAAAAGGTACACCAGATTTAATGCGGCGATACGATCCATGAATTAAAGCATCGGGCGATGGAGCTGTTCATAATGGACTAAACTAAGTAAGCTTGCATGAAAATGAAATTATTTGGGGGCTTACTCTTTAGCTTCTACGTTTGAAATTTTTGAATGCACGGAGAACGAATGAGCACGAACACTTTTATTTGATTGGAGTCATGGACCTATTTGTGTATTTATTTCGTTCGTTTCAGCCGAATGAGGTCCACTGCTGGACAAAGGCTTCACCCAAGGATTTCCACAACGACCCATAGAAAAGTTTTAGTAGGGAATTTAGTGCAATGATTTGTATGGAGACCCCTCCACTTTGGTATAGAAGGCTCATTTTTGCAACAGTGGTTCTTTGGGTGCTCCTGAGTGGATTTCCGTCGGTAGACATCGGGAGCCCCCCCTGTGGTAGCAGGGGGAGGGGGGGCAAGTTTCCTTCCGCCGCGCTTCACTTTAAGACCCATATCTTCAAAACTATGGGTATTAGGGCAAGTGTGGTATCATTTTCAGATAATTAAAGGATGGCGAATTCATTTCTAGAACAAACTTTTTGCCTTTTCATACAAGTAAATAGAGATATTGAACAAAATTCACAAAAACCAAAAAGTATTTTTTTAAATAAACGTCGTTTACTTTTAAACCACTACAGATAATCTAATAAAAAAATATGACCTGAAAGCTACATTTATCAGGATTATAAAAATATAACATTGTATGGTACTTTTTTCGCAAAAAGTAGGTGAAAAAAAATTTTTCTTCAGGACACAGCGGGCGAATTTTATTGCGCATCGGAAAAAAATATTTATTTTATCCATGAATTCATACTATTTGGTTCATAAACAAGCAAGGATTATTATTTTAGAATTTATTTAGAGTTGCTGGCACATCAATCTACCATGATTTGTATTTTTTCGTCAATTGATTTTGAACTCTATGTGTGAGACGTAAGGTTGGAAATGCCTTAAATACATTTTAATATCGAAAATATCATAAGAAGAAAGCACTAAATAGTCTTTAATTTGTCTAAACGTCTTAATTATTATTATTATTTTAATTAACACTTTTATTTCTACATACTATTGTACCAGTGATTTAACGGAAAGGTAAGTGTGAGGAAAATGAGGCTGTGACCGTTTTAGTTGTTTTTTTCAGACAGCACCACACCAGCTTCTGCACTACTTCTTGCACTTACATCTCACCATTTCCAGGCAAGCCTCGGCAGCTACGGGCAAACCGGTCCATGTAGGCTCCATGTTGCTATCGACTCTGGTCCACCCCCAACCAGTCGGGCAAAGGGAAAACTGAGTCGGTTGCTTGCAACTAATCCTATACGCGAACCCCTTGGATTGATCTAATAAGTAAGTGGATAGATCTTGAACAAGGGATGACTAGAAAAGAGGACCAAAATCCCAACAGAACAGCCTAATCTGGTTTACTGACAGCTCAAAGATGCGGTCCGCCCCGGGTGCCAAGCATTAGGGGGTGACACATGTCGCACAGATTAGTACTCACTGGCGCATCTGCATAGCAAGTCGCCACTGCAAAGATGGCCTTGGGAACGGGAATGGGCGTCTATTGTAAATACTTCGAAGATAGTGAACGCTTAAGGAGGTTTGCTACAGTGTTTCAAGCTATAATTGTGTGCACTAAAGAACAGGGGTGTAAAAAACGCAATATTTACATCCTGATCCACAGCCAGGCAGCACTCAAACAAAAAGCCATCGCTCAGTGAAGCTTGAGTCTAGAATTATTCTAGATGCAATCTTAAAGATGAACAAACTCGAAAGCCATGAAAAAGTGTCCCTGATGTGGGATACCTGGACATACACGGAGCAAATGCAATGGGAGAGCCGACAGCCTCGCGAAACTAGGGTCAGAGGCGATACCTATTGGGTCAGAACTGATAGGCTACCTTTATCTAACAGCATACCTCATGGCTATAATATGGCCATATCCAAGAAGCACAGTGCTGAATGGGAAAGCTCCAACGATATAAGATAAGCCTCTCCAAATCATTCCTAAAGGGAAACACAGGGTCATGGAGAAAACTCATTAAGCGGAAATAAAAGGTAAGCCCAAGCAATTACTGGTACGCAAACTGGGCATTATGGAACGAACCACATGTCCCACAAAATGGGCCTAACTACAGAAGACAGCTCTCGAGCATGTGGACTACATGTGAGGTCCATGAATCAATACTGTAAGGATGGGTATGCTTTGGTCAGCATATTCGGCATCAGAAGATTTAGATGATAATTTTACTTAGATGGCTTTCACTCAGATGCTTAATTCACCTAATGGATAGGACTTTTTTTGATGATAGGGAATAAAAAAGGGAGCATACAGATCCTAATGGGTCGCTGTGGACTACGATTAGACCTATAGTCCGATTTTTAATTCGACGGAATTCTGACAGCTGTCATTTTTTGACAATTCAGATGTAACAAGCCTTTTTTGCTTTGAATTATTAATAAATAATATGAAATGAAATTTCATCAAGTACAACTTACAAGAATGAACTATTTGTTTGTTGTGTCAATTCAANTCCATTCCATTCCATTCCATTCCATTCCATTCCATTCCATTCCATTCCATTCCATTCCATTCCATTCCATTCCATTCCATTCCATTCCATTCCATTCCATTCCATTCCATTCCATTCTATTCTATTCTATTCTATTCTATTCTATTCTATTCTATTCTATTCTATTCTATTCTATTCTATTCTCAAAAACACCCTCCCGTACCCATACCCCAGGCACTGACTGAGTAAGCGCTAGCCTATAATGTACTGACTGTCAATACCTACTTTATTCACTGGAACTCAGATAAATAGATACAAATATAGTAGTCATTAAGAACATGACTTAGATATTCGTAAAGACACAAACTTGAGTTTTTTGGGCTTCTTATTTCTATAATACGATTTCCTAGAAACCAATCCGATGAAATGACTCATAAGCGCTTTAACTTTACGAGTTCTTTGTTTTGTTTGTTTGGAAGTTCGAAGGGCAATATTTGAGATGCCGCGATGGGTCTTTTGGACCGTCTTGAAATAAATATATTTTCTTGACGCATTAATACATTAGATTAATGTAGTTGAAATAATAGCGTAGTGATGTTGCACCAAAATGTAGAGTCAGATGTACTTAAATTGTTAATTTCATGACACGACCTACACAATTATCATGAATCTAATATTTTGAATTGTGTTTGTGTGTCTAAAGAGCTAGGTACTGAAAGACGTAGAGGCTTTTAATAACAACGGGGCTTCTTTTTTTTGTAATTTTCAACAACAAAAACAACATTTCGTCACTCAATCTAAATTTTCGCACAGTTAAAATATAATAAAGATATTTACTTATATTGTGAGGAAACTTTCCTCGTTATCGCAAAGTAATATACAAAATTGTATGCCATAAACAATTTTCTATTTTACCATAACTTTGATTATTTTACCAAAAAGGTCCATAATTTAATGCCAAAGAAAAGTGAAATAAGAAGAAAACAGAATATAAACTGCGCTATTCGAACGGGCTTCTTCTCCTTTTCATTAAGATCATACAGAATCTACTCTATATGTACGTATCACATTGTTGTAGCTACCTATGTTATTATTTTATAATATTAGTAGGATGTGTTAGCATTAGTAGGACGTATTAACTGTAATTGTATCTAAAACTAGCTGTGCCCACGACTTCGTACGCGTGAAAACCTGTAAAACAATTTTCATTTTTGCTCTGCACTTATTACTCGTAGCGTGACACTGAAAGAATTTTTCAAATCGGACCGGTGGTTCCTGAGATTAGCGCGTTCAAGTAAACAAACAAACAAACTCTTCAGCTTTATAATATTAGTATAGATAACAGAATATAATTGATCTTAGATATTAAAAGGGATAACATACTCCTCATCACCAATATATTCCGCTCGATAAAAACTTTTCGAATCATTGTGCCTTTTCCGACATTCGGGTCATGTGACTTTTCGGTAGTGGATAGGGTTTCTATAAATCTCTGGCGTTTCTATTACTTCTGACGAATGTTGGCGTTAGCCTAAGGTTAACGATAAACGACGCCGATAAATTTTCGATTTATAGCTTACAGTTACGAATACGTTTCTTGCGAGGTTAATAAACTGTATTTACTAAGAATTTGCAAGTTTTGATATTTTTACATCAACATGGTCCTTCAAGAGTCCTGTATTAGTGTCAAGCGTTTTCTACCTGGAAAACGATAATGTTATGTTGATCAAAACAGAGTTTTGACATTAGTAAGTACCTACTACCTCAAAAAAACTAATGCTAGTTGGCATTTAAGATTTTCTAGGCCTCTTCATCTACCTGAATTACACTATTTTCACAATTTCAGGATTTTGAATGAAATTATTATTCTATTTCTAAAATAAAAGTAGTCAATGTTTGTTAAAAACCTTAGATTTTCTTCATAATTTAGGTAAGTATATAAGTCTTTTAATAAAATTACTTGCCAACCGAAAAAGATGACGATGTACTGATACTTCCTAATCTGAAACACACAGCGTGAAATACATCAAGAAAACCGATTCTTGAGAAAAAGCTCGAATATAACATCAATAAAAGGAAATATCCCGTTTATCACGTCTGCGAATTTATTTATATAGAAGCGCACATCAAACTTAACACTGTGGCATCTTAATATTGTTGTAATATGTTCTAATTTNCTGAAATCGCCTTTACATCAGACTGTGTTAAAATGTATCGTCAAATCAAGGTAACCAATGAGAGTGCCAACTATCAGAAAATTTTATGGCGAGTAAACGGGGAATTAAAGGAATTTCGACTTACCAGAGTTACATTTGGCACAGCTTGCGCACCTTATCTTGCTACAAAAACTCTCCAACAACTAGCAGCAGATGAAGAACAGAATTTCCCCATAGCTTCTAAAATTGCAAAAACAGACTTCTACATGGACGATCTACTTTCTGGAGCAGATNTAGATTACCAAGAAATGGGTGTGAATAAGTCGTTAAAAATTATTTTTTTACATTCTCACCTGGATTTTTTTCCTGAGAACCTGGGAAGCGTGAGTGTTGAACATGGCGAAAGTTTTCACCAGGATTTGAAGGTTTTTGAGGAAAGATACCAAGGTATTTGGTATAAAAATATGTTAGCGGATTGCTGTTGGTCTATAATAAGGGAAACTGATACTTATCAGTATAAAAGAAGGAGTAACACGACTCATATTTGATTGTTTTTAGAGATAAATGTATAAAAATGATAAAAATTACTATAGTCAATATTTACAAAATTTGACGTCCTAAATTTTTTCTAAGTTCAGTTTTTAAGTAAGGGTTAATAACTCTACCGATACATATCAGTTTCATCTCTGGGTAAAAAACCTTGTAAACTAGTGTTTTCAACAAAATTGTATACTCTGATGTGATGTCGACTGTACCACAACGCTAAACTTTCCAAGATTGTGGGTGGTTGCCAAAGTTAGCGTTTTAACTAAATTATGACAACGAATCTCTGTTATCGTGTACTAAAGTTTTCATTTTTAGTTTATTTCACGACAATAATCTGGAGCAATCTGGGCATAAGGCTGTGGGCATACTACAAAGATTGCAATAAAGGTTTCAAATTATTTCTTTTCAAAAAACTGACCTTGTGTTACCTAAATGACATTGTGTTCAAAGTTATAAGACCACCTGAATTTTGCTATTTCTGCACATAATGTAAAATATCTACATCCTAACCCATTGTTCACGAGTTTAGACCAAGTCCTTTCCAAACTTGATGATGATAACAAGAAAATCTAACTACCTATCTAATTGCAACTCGTGCCTCTATTTGAGTTTCTCAAGTTCAATTAGGTATATTCAATTGAGAATACAAAATATATCGCATTTCTAACAAACGGCAAAATTCCTGACGTCGCGTCGTGTGGAACAANTGGAACAAGACAGTGAGATGCACAAAAAACACAATAAATGAACTTAGCTGTTAATGAATTCGTGTTTGCACGGCCTAATACGAGTACATAAACCGTCAGACAAGCTGATTGTGGCCAAAAGTTTATGGTAGCAGTAACTTCGTATTTCGCGGACGCTTTAATCTGAATATATCATAATGATAGGAACAACCGCTGGAAGATAACAAAATCCTCTGTATTTTATTAAGGCTTTGTTCAGATGACAAAAGACCTGTCAATACCTAAGTTATGATATATGCAAAAGATAGAAATGATATAAAAAAGATAAATCCTACTAAGAGTACCTATCTCACAAAGCTTACTTAAACGAGCACATAAAAGGATATACAGTAAGAACAGAAAAGAGGTAAAGTAAAGAAAAGACGCCCGTATTCACAAATATTACTATGAGGTCTGGCTAGTTCAGTGATTCGTCCCACAACAAGTTCGTCCCACTGGGACGAAATATTGAATTAAAACAAAAAACATTTTTCGTTCTGGATTCGTCCCATTGAATTTATTCTTTAACATAAAGATATTTAGTACCGTCAGCAAGACAATGAAATTAAAGAAAACATTAATTTGTAAACAATGTCTGTATTTAAAAGGAAAACAACATAGAAAATCTCCTGCAAAACATCTACCTGCATGCCAAATTTCAGCCCGATCTATAGACATTTGTAACATCAAAAGTATTCTCCACTCCAGTAATGTAGTTGTAGGTGTACCTACATCGGCACATCAAGCTTTACACTCTGGGGTCTTATGCAGTTGTAATAAGAGCGAATTTGTAACCAACATTTGTAGCCTATAGGTACATACTATTACAGAACCGAATCCTTCGAAAATGAGCCGTTTTCCCTCCAAACGAGAGCCACAGGTAATTTCCACTGAATTTATTCGGCCGCAAAAGATATCGACTCCAGATTGGAAACCCGTTTTAACACTTCGCCCAAATTGGCCTGGAATTTCTGGAACAGGTTGATAAGGTGATAAGCCAGGAAATATTTGAACAATTTAAATTTCTTGTCAACAACTTAAATCCTTTTGTAATTGCTTTTTGTGGGCGGTAATTTATTAATGGGATAAGAAACTTTTTGTGTCTAAACAACGTACTTAATCTTTTATAGAGAAGATTTAGTAAAAATATTTTAAGGTTTGTCTTAGAGGTAGATACGGGTTAGACCCAAGAAAATGTACAAAAAATTTTAATGTTGAAGAAGCTAAAAAGATAAGGTTAATAAATTTCCTTACGTAGATCATTAAAATATGTCGTAAACTCAGTGTGATTCTCAAAATATACAGTTCAGTGTAGCAACAGAAATAATAATCTCTGTAATACCTCTGTACTCTGTCGTGTAATAAAGTGAATTGTTAAATAGAAATCCGTACAATATTTGTTTTGATAACAACTTTAAATATGATTTACTTACTGTAAGAACTGATTTTGTGCTTAAAATAAAATACCAGTAATATAACAAGAAGCTTGTGCAAATAGTAGTTAGCCATAATCTCCCCGTGGCGTGGAATTCGTAAAAGGTGAACAAGGGACAAATAATGTAAACATGAGGCCTTTCTAACTCGTCTGGCCAGCGAAAGCAGTAAGGATTCCAAATCTACCATTTTCTTCTGGTAAATTAGAAAGGGGCATGATCCTACAGTGGAAACTGAAGACCTCATGATTATAATAATGTATTGGTAGATTCAAAACCGTCAGAAGAGAACGAAGCTGATCCTGATGAACAAAAAGCATAGTGTTTTTCATCAGGTATCTAAAGTAGGTACATACTTTAGCTTGTATACGGGATTTAGGTCTAATAACAAGGAAACAGTGACGTCACCACGATAAGGTGCCACGCGGCCGGTGCATGTGACAGTAATTGATACGAACCTTGGCCGACCGCAGGACGGGTACAACCAGCTACAACTAGGGCATGTAATATCGGAAGGTTTTCAATTCCGATATTGGATTCCGATATTAAATCTCAATATCGGAATTCCGATATTAATATCGGAATTGAGTTCATGTGCTACAAAATTAATATTTGGTTATATTCGTAAGAATTCTAGATTGTTTACAATAAAATAATGATTTTAATAAAAATCTTTAATTTGGTACAAAACAGCACTTCATAAAATTGAAGTACCTATTTTAAAACCATTTTTACGTTATGGGTATCCATTGCATTTGGTTTTTTATGTGACAAGAGGCAAACGAACAGACGGATCACCTGATAATGAATGGTTACTGATAATGAGCCTATCATCATCATCATCATCATCATTTCAGCCATAGGGCCTATATGGACTAGCAAATAATTAAAGTGTTTTTGTAAAATCACAGGTATCAAACAAACTTTTACTCCTTCATTATATTACCCTGTTTTATGTTGGCGGAACGAATTTTAGAGTCATTCAAATCACGTGTTACAAAAATTGTAGAGAGTGGTAAAAAACTTGAATATGCTTTTAATTTGTTCCTTTTTGATTATCTATGTACAACTCACAAAACCACGAGCCATCATCATCATCATGTCAGCCATAGGACGTCCACTGCTGAACACAGGCTCCGATGCTGATTTTCACAATGGCCGGTTGGTGGCGGCCTGCATTCAGCGCCTTCCTGCTACCTTTATGAGGTCGTCGGTCCACCTTGTGGTTATGAGTCCTACGCTGCGCTTTCCGGTACGTGGCCTCCACTTCAGAACCTTGCTGCTTCATCGTCCGTCTGTTTTGCGTACTAAGGCAGAACCGTTGGAAGACCTTATCACAATGCTCGAAGACCTTAATCGAGTTTCCCAACAGGTAGGCCTTCGGATGAATATGGAAAAAACGAAGCTTATGTCGAATGTCCATGTTGCTCCTTACCCAGTTTCGGTTAGGAGCTCGATTCTCGAGATTGTTGACAAGTAAATATGTCTATCTCGGACAAACGATCAGCTAGGTAGTTAGATGCAATTTCAAGAAAGAGGTAAATCGTCGAATATGAAGACGAAAGTCTTCAATTAGTGTGTGTTACTAATGATGATATATACGGCTCGAAAACGTGGCCTTTGAATATAGGGGCACAACGTGCTATGGAGAGGGATAAGCTCGGTGTTTCTTTACGAGATCTAATCAGAAATGAGGAGCTCCGTAAACTTACTAAGGTCGCTGACATAGCCCGACGGATTAGCAAGCTGAAGTGGCAATGGGCAGGGCACATAGTACACAGAACTGACGGTCCATAGTCCAGTGAAATTAATGTTTGAAAGGGAGTTGAGATGTCGTTCTTTGTTGACCAAGTACCTATGGCAAATGCTAAAATTGATTTAGAACAAGTTAAATTAGCCATAAATAGTAAAGATCAGGGTTCGAAAATATCCGATATTTATTATAAATATCAAAATATCGGATATTTATGATATATATCCGATATATATCAACTTTGATATATATCAATTTTGTATGAAAGCTATAGTATTATTTTATTGTATTATTCATGAATACTATTGCATATGTGTTACATAAACTAGTTTTTAATGTTTTTAAAACTTAAAATCAGACAAATAAAGCAAAAACATAAAATATCTTTGAAATACGGCAAAGTCAACTAAAAAAATAAAAATCTTATGTCAAAAAGTACAAATACAGTAACAAATTTTAAAAGTTGATATATATCATCAAAACCGGCTTGATATATATCGGATATATATCCGATATATATCTTGATATATATCCCTTGATATATATCCTCGAACCCTGGTAAAGATATTAAAATATTTGCAGTGGAACAAAAAGTGATGGTGATAGACATGAGAAAATCATTGGTCTTTGCCAATCATTTACTTTGTGCTTTGTGGCAGGTTGTGGCGAGTTTAAACGCTTTGTTCAAAATCTCAATTAAAACTTTTATCTGATTCCGATATTACGATATTGGGTCGCTCAATATCGGAATTGAAATATCGGATCTCGCAGTCCGAGATTCCGATATTACGAGATTCCGAGATTCCGATATTCATGCCCTAGCTACAACTAATATGGGACGTAAACTAATACGTTTAATGGTGATGAAGCTTCGTAAGAGGACTCTCTCGATATTAATCTAAGTTAAAACACACATTCATTCACAACTTTGTTAAGGCAGTCAGATGAACTGTTTAGTCAAAAAAACATGTTGTTTGTGCTTCTGATTTTACGTTAAGCTGTTTCTAGAGGTCGTAAAGGTTCTAAAAAAAGGGATATAACAGGCACAATGGCTCTACATCAGTCAAAATCCTCATCGTCATCAAAATTAACACTAAAACTGAACCTTAGACAGATTGTGCAAATGATAAATTTACTATCATCGTCTTGCAGTCAGTAATACTATATTCAAGCTCTTAGACGTCTGTTAAATCTACGCCACGAATTCGCAAGTTCGCAAACTTTAAAAAAAACCCAATCTAATGTGCCTTATACCTTCAATAGGTATCAGTCAGTAAAATAAACACCTGATGACCTGACTCTAGACTAGAAAACAATCCAGGTATTGGAAACTCGTATCAGAAAAAAAAACTAGGTCCTCTCTAAACAGTAACGGCAGACTCTACTGCAAACAAAGATTGATGGACAAGTCTAGATGACCACGTAGGGTTGGTAATTACCAACTTGGGAAATTCAATTAAATCGTTATACACAAGAGATTCCTTGATTGATGAAAATTTTAGGTAACCAGTGCTTTTAAAAATTTAACTCGCAATATTTCTTTTCTTAGATTCGTAAAATTTACCATTTATATCTAGTAAAAATAAGCAATGGGTAGGTATAACAGGCACGCAGTTCTTAGTATTTACTTAAGTGTAGGGATGTGTGAAAGTCACAATAATATCTTGCCTCGCTAGGATGTACGAGACCTAACTCAATTCTTAAGTTTTACAAGCCATTGGCAATCCTGAATCTCTGATTGACATTTTTAAACAGAGATTAAAAAACAAGAATTGCCAACCCTAGTTCCGGGAGACAAATGACCCTTCAACTATTGAAAGAATGGCGTTTTTACTCTTGTATCTTAAAGAATGGAGTATTTACTCTGATGTTTGTATTAATTACTCACTCACTAATGGATTGTGCTTTCTCGTGAGAGGATTAAAAGAATAGTAAGTAAATACCATTTTGTTTTGTAGTAGAGTTGTAAACAAATTAATTAGAAATCCCAATTAGGTTTGAATTAACCTGCCTTTCTTGAAAATATTTGCCATTCAGATGATTCACATAGTCGACCAAATAAAAATTTGACATTAGAGTGCATTAGCAACGAAATATGAAGAAGAAGTATAAATGGAAGGAAGTAATAAATAGTACTTACTTTCATTACTTTTAATGTTGTTCAATGACTTATTATTTACAGCAAGTAGCCATTGCAATATATCAACAGGAATTCCAAGAGTAATGGGACCGATCAGCATCACTCGGTCACCTTTGGGTATAGAATTGATGGATGACCAAATCTTAGAGAGCCTTGTCACATAAATTCTAGATCTATTATTAATTAATTAATTAATATCCTTGGACATTTTACACTGCGCCTCTAGTCCCAAACTAAGCAAAGCTTGTACTATGGGTTCTAGACGACGGGATAAACATACTTAAATACTTTTTGTTTTTGTAAATACATACATATTATACATAGAAAACACCCAGACCCGTCACAGAAATTAAAATTCATCATTTCAATTTCTGCCCGGCCGGGAATCGAACCCGGGACCTCTCGGCATAGTAGTCCGTTCTGAACCACTACACCAAACGGCCGACATCTATCTATCTACTTATTGTGTAAATAGCCCGACGGATTAGCAAGCTGAAGTGGCAATGGGCAGGGCACATAGTACGCAGAACTGACGGCCGATGGGGCAGCAAGGTTCTGGAGTGGAGGCCGCGTATCGGATAACGCAGCGTGGGACGTCCAACCACAAGATGGACCGACGACACCATAAAGGTAGCAGGGAAGCGCTGGACGCAGGCCGCTACCAACCGGGTAACATGGAAAGCGTTGGGGGAGGCCTATGTTCAGCAGTGGACGTCCTATGGCTGAGATGATGATGATGATGGATGATCTATCTATTGATGTAGGTACAAATTAGGCTCTCGCTTTCATCCTCGAATGTGCAGTCGACAGCACATCCGACTATACATTTTTACATAAAACCTGTTACAATTACATCACAGTCATTGTTTAGTTTGATGTGTCCGAGTGTAATATAAACTCATTTACAGACATGATAAACGGGATATTTCCTTTTGTTGCTGTTATAATCGAGCTACAAAGATTACGATAGCTCTATTATTAAATGCTGATATTTAAAACATAGGTGGTGTCGCTGGAGTAACATAAATCAACCACCTTTATTAACATAAAAATCTTGAAAGTTGCTACATGAAAATTCTAGTTCAATACTTACCTATAGAAAATGTATTAAGTACTCGTAATTATTATTCTAAGAACTCCAAAATATTTCAGTGTTTTATTAATATTTGACTCTCACTGTCTCTTTTGTAATCCCTGGAAATCTAGATAAAAATATCTAAATCTAAGGGTTCAGCGACTCTAGATTTACAATAAAATGGATTTCATAAAATATTTAAAGCAAGTAGAGATTCCTTTAAGCATAATTTTAATGAAAAACATAAGCAACTTCATAATAAGTGTGTTTATTTTTCATTATCAGCAGACAAGGCTACTTGTTCAATGGTTAACGATATCTCTATATACACAAAATAATACTTTATTGTATTTACTTGTTACATATCTCAACTCATAAGAAGATTACCTGGATGTTCATTTCAAAAAGTAATAAAGTGAGGTTACCTACTAACATTTCATGTTACCTACTTATAAAACAATTTATTTGGGCATCATCTGTATCACATTTCCCGAAATAAATCCCGTGGCCAAAAAAAGATATAAAAAAGACTGTAGGTAATTGGATGGTTTCGTTAAAAATATTCAGGGTTTCCCGTACGTGATATTATTTGGGCGAGGCTATTTCAATTAAAATAAAATCTGGCAGCTTTCGGCTAAAAATATCGGGTGTGGTCAGTACTTCAATTAATAAAAAACATAATTTCTGTCTCTATTTAACTCTCTTGGCTTGTAATGAATTCGTATTTATGAAAAATATCCATAATAAAGATCAGTTCATGGTGCTACAAATTGTAGAAGGGTCGAAGGCCACCGATACCGACTTACGATGTAAGTACCTACCTACTCTTAGACAAAACAAAACATCTTCCAGAAAAAGATTATTCACAGATCATGACCTCAATTAATAAATAATGTAAGTACAAAGTAACTACATACAGTAAATCGGTACATAGTAAAATAATTTATTTTTATTTATTTAGGACAATCAACAAAACAGACACAAGTTGGTACAATTTATACCATTATTATTTTACGTTAATACTACGAGTAGTCTCGTAAAAGCTCTTCCTGCATGAAAAAAACCTAATTATAAATTCGTGAAATTAAACCTAACGTTGTATTTTCTCTCAATATAAATACAAAAAAATCATAAACACGATAAAGCATATTTATTCCGCGATATCAACCGAAATATTTCATTTTTAAATAATCTTACCTCTTGAACGAACTTTGGATTAATTGGAGGCAATTTGTCCGATCCGACGACCGTGTAGAATCTCTTTCCACTAACATTTTTCACAACACGACACAGGTGTAACATTTTGACAACTTTTTTTAACTCTAAAAATACGTAATCAACGCATCACAAGTTCACAAGTTATGCGATGGAGCAGTACATTCACTATGAAGATAACAGTTCAAATAAACGAGCACATATTTTATCAGTCAGCTAATTTAGAGAAACATAATTCGATTGTTTATACACCCGTTAATGACCGCTCGCTTATTTCATTTAATTAGCGTTCATTTGTATGCTTTTTCCTTGGTCCGCTCAAACATTGTAATAATGCCAAATTAAAATTGTTCCAGGCGATTAATTAAAAGTTTGAATCGAGTTTCTTAGATTGCTTTGACAAATTATAGAGATAGAATTTAAGACGGAAGTGGGGTCGGTGTCCTTTTGGCACGTGGCAAAATTTTGATGGCGTTTCTTCAGAATTGACTCGATGATGCAACTTTAAATGAGATCAAATGACATTTGATGCGCGATGCACGATGCAGCTGCTTTATTAGTGGCCAACAAACGAACCTTGATCTGTATGCACATTATATTACTTGCCTGCACAACAAACAAGGTGCAGTATGTAAATTCTAGGTCTAACCTGACTGATAACTTGAGAATCTATAGAAAATAGTTGTAAATTGAAATCATTATCTACGTTTGATAGACAATATTTAGCAGATACGTACTCTTAAAGAATACATATTACTTAATAACCAATTAAACACGATACAGACCAAGTAACTCAGATGGAAGTGGCTCGTGTTGACAAGGACTAAGAAAATCCCAGGTAGCGCTGATTTCAGTAACTCCCGATTATTATTTAGCTTTTTTTAATTATAATTTTAACTTTATTAATCAAGAATTTAATAGAGAGAAAAATCTGATAACATATTCTATAATATGTAAACCTGGGTATCATTCGGAGATAAACTTCTCAAGAAATTAGAATATGATTTTTAATCCTTGCAAGAAAAAATAGGTAGGGCTTCATTACGTGCGTACGGTAGAATCTATGACGTCATTACTCTTTTAGTGTTGTTGGTAACCATTATCCTTATCAACAGCAAAATGAACTAAAGTGGAGTATCGATTGAGGATTATTATTTTGTTTTATAAACAGTATTATTATAATCCTATCTCTCAAAGATATACGATTACCACATAATCACCTTGTACAGTTAGTAGTAACAGTTGATTAATACTTTGATCCTTATCGCTAATGATATAAAGGTAATAATGAGTTATTGATACACTATGTATTATGTACCAATTTAGTACCAAAGTGCATTGTACTTTAAAACGATAAATGGAGTTAAAATCCTCCACTGATCTTCGGGAAAAGTACTATTTACGTAGAGACTTGTGGATTTAGGTACTTTTAAGTAGTACTGTGGTAAAATTCGTAATCCTCTCTCAATCTCTTTAATTCAATTCAATATCTTTATTGCATATATTCAATGTAGACTGTGGTCGTTCTTTAAAACTTTTTAGACGTAAAATAATATTTTACGGCAAAATCAAAATATAATACACGATTATTCTGAGTTAAAACGAAACTTCTCTTCGTCGTTATCATTAATACGCGGTATTTAGTAATAGACAAGATAATGTTATTATTACTAAGGTAAATTACGATAACTGTCTGGCTAATTCAAAAAAAAGTAGAAGACTACAAAAGAAGATAATTATGGAAATGAAATGAAATAGTTCATTCAGTACATAAGGCCCTTTTCACTTATACACGTCCCAAATATAGCTTGCCCTACCACGAGCGTATTAATATACAGGGTGGAATTTTGTAATGCCACCTGGAGGGAAAGTACTCTTAATACTGTAATATAGAAAATTTTACTGAAAGAAAACATTCGTTTATTTTTTTAATGAAAGAGAACTGCATTCAAAGATTTTTGAATTTTTTAGAAAATTCCCTAATATACCTACCATACAATTTTCTGTACATAATGAAAATAACTCAAGATTTCATGGTTTTCCTTTCATTTGATTTATCAAGTTTGTTAGAGAGATTTCATCCTTATACTTAACCCTAACGATCAATGCAATAAAAATACAGGGTGTAATTTTTAACAAATTTTAGTGGTTCGATTCCCGAGTGTGTCAAAAAAATTTTCAGAAATCTTTGAATGCAGTTCTATTTCTTTTAAAAAATAAAGGAATGTTTCCTTTGAGTAAAATTTTCTATCTACAGTATTAAGAGTACTTTCCCTCCAGGTGGCATTACAAAATTCCACCCTGTATATTAGATATTGTGTTACTTATTTTAGTTAAAATAACTTTCTTACGGTATAATAATTAACTGTTAAAAATAATATCACGTAGGTACCTATTTCGGGGTTAATATTTTGACTCTAATGTCAACTAATCATTGACCTAAAAATACCTATACATTTCAAAGTCAAAGTAATAAAAAAGATAAACGAACAAACATAATAAAAATTAAAGAATCTACATTATTGCGAACAGAAACCGATAAACTTTTGCTCTCTTAAAAAGTCTACCCAACCTATATTATGAAACAGCTGATTTTGAAATTAAATAAGGCTTGCATAATACCTAATTGTTCATAAATCTATCATGATATGGCTCTATCACAATAGGCGATTGTTTTCAAGTATAAAATCATCTTCGTATCCTTTACCTAACTCATTTTGGTTTCTTTTTATTTTGTTTTCATAAACACATATTACTTACACTGTGTGTAAAATTATTACATTATGTGTAAAATGCCAAAATAGGATTCTAAATATAGCTGAACTGAATATTTTGTGTATCAAATCGACACGTATCATTGATGTGGATCCGTCTTTATCTACAATGGCAAAGTTCGAGGTAAAGTCCATTGTCGTTCTGTTCCGTGTTCAGGCCTAAACAACATTATCGCAAACCTACAAACATAATTATAACAATTATAACATCGACTTATCCGACTAATACACTGGACCACAAAGAAAAAGGATAGGATAGAAACTCTCCTATATCTTTAAAAGTATCCGAGCTAGCTTTATGAAAGCTAACGTAATGGAAAACTACGCAATTTAATTTATTTTACGTTCATTTAAGATTCTGGAGTGGAGGCCGCGTACCGGGAAACGCAGCGTGGGACGTCCACCCACAAGGTGGACCGACGATATCATAAAGCAGGAAGGCGCTGGACGCAGGCCGCTACCAACCGGGCAGCATGGAAAGCATTGGCAGAGCCCTATGTTCAGCAGTGGACGTTCTATGACTGAGATGATGATGATGATGAAAATAAAAAGCTAACAATTCATTTACTAGTCTTTATTTCACAAAACTACGTCAAGTAATTATAACCGACCCCTTTTCTTTACGGTCCAGTGTATTTTTCTTAACAGATTCATGACAAGAAAAACTTATTTTATGTACCTATTCTTATTTTTATATTTCCCTGTGTCTTGTTTGCTTTTTTATTTGTAGTAATTGAAAAAGTTTCTTTTCCTTCAGGTGAGCTCGTTCATTCAACTTTCTTTAGGTTCTTTTGAGTTTATCTACCTCTAGAATCTAGACAATGTTTAGAAAAACATTTTTATTTCAAAGAATACTTTGTAGAGCTTCTTTCAAAGCATTAAGAATAGGAACTTCATATCAAGCTAGTAATACCTACACAGTTTTTTATTATTATTATTACTATAGAAATAATACATAATTGTCTAGTACCCATGGTATGGCTTTACTTAATTTGGGACTAGACGAGACGCAGTGTAAAATGCCATAAAAAATACACTATCAGCTTGTTTGTACTTAGCTTAGACCATCCATTAATCCATATGCATGCACTCTTTGACATTCGAAGTTCAATAGNACCATACATGTTCGCCTTATTACAGCAAAAACTCGAGTCGCCCCAATCAAGACCGTCTCCATACCAAGACTCGAATTATGTGGTGCTGTACTTTTGACAAAATTACTACACGAAACAGCTGAATGCCTTGATGTAGCTCCTGCTGACATTCATGCTTATACAGACTCGACTATAGTATTAGCATGGCTACAATGGGTGGCATTCAAGATGGAAGACATTCATTGCTAACCGAACCTCTGAAATATTAACTGTCCTACCTGCGACATGTTGGAGTTATGTAGAGTCGACGCAAAATCCTGCTGATGTGGCTTCTCGCGGAGCTCCCCCAAGTCAACTCTTGCAATCTGACTTGTGGTGGTCAGGACCTCAAGTAGGCGGTTAAAAGACAAAACCGAATAATTGTGCACGCCATGTGTGTGTTAATTTTAAGTAAACGGTCCGAAACATTTTCAAAGCTCTGTAATTTTTCGTCTGTGAAAGAAGCAAACGCTTCCTCCAATATAGGAGACCCAAGGAGGCGAAGGGAATCTCTTTTAATAATTTTAATATTGGGAGCTATGGAATTAAAATTGGAAATGACACTATCTGAATTAGGGCAGGAGTCGGGTGTACAGGGAATTAGCCAAGCGGCTGATTGACTGTACAGGTGATAGAAGAGCTGGCGCATTTCTTGGCCAACGAATCAGTTTGGCCATTCAGCGTGGAAATGCAGCCAGCATTCTGGGCACCATGTCGCGTTGTTTGGATAGCGATTTGGGACATATTTTTTATTTGTAAATATTTGTAAATATTTAGTCTATGTAGGTTAATTATTTGTATTAGTTTAAAACTGTAAATAATATGTATAAAAAAGTGTTGATTTTTGAAACCTATCTAAACATTACGCTGTTAGGTAGGTACAGTCATCTGGTAGGTAGATTATAGATGTCACTGAATAATAAATAGGTAGGTAAGTATGAAAGATAAAAACATAGAATCAAAAAGCTTTTCGATTTAAATGAATACCTGAATTAGCTTGCTAAAAATAGCTGAACAGAAATTGTATCAAAACGACACGATACATATCAATGATGTGGATCCGTCTTATCTACAATGGCAAAGTTCGAGGTAAAGTCCATTGTCGTTCTGTTCCGTGTTCAAGCCTAAACAACATTATCGCAAACCTACAAACATAATTAATTCGTTAAAAATATAACAATTATAACATCGACTTATCCGACTAATGCACTGAAAGAAAAAGGGTCGGTTAGAAATTCTTCTTTATCTTCAAAAAAGTATCCGAGCTAGCTTTATGAAACAAAACTTAATGGAAAACTACGCATTTTAATTTATTTTACATTCATTTATGGGGCAGCAAGATTCTGGAGTGGAGGCCGTGTACCGGGAAACGCAGCGTGGGACGTCCACCCACAAGGTGGACCGACGATATTATAAAGGTAGCAGGAAGGCGCTGGACGCAGGCCGCTACCAACCGGGCAGCATGGAAAGCATTGGGAGAGCCCTTTGTTCAGCAGTGGACGTTCTATGGCTGAGATGATTATGATGATGATGAAAATAAAAAGCTAACAATTCATTTACTAGTCTTTATTTCACAAAACTACGTCAAGTTATTATAACAGACCCCTTTTCTTTACGGTCCAGTGTATTTTTCTTAACAGATTCATGACAAGAAAAACTTATTTTATGTACCTATTCTTCTTTTTATATTTCCCTGTGTCTTGTTTACTTTTTTATTTGTAGTAATTGAAAAAGTTTCTTTTCCTTCAGGTGAGTTCGTTCATTCAACTTTCTTTAGGTTCTTTTGAGTTTATCTACCTCTAGAATCTAGACAATGTTTAGAAAAACATTTTTATTTCAAAGAATACTTTGTAGAGCTTCTTTCAAAGCATTAAGAATAGGAACTTCATATCAATCTAGTAATACCTACACAGTTTTTTATTATTATTATTACTATAGAAATAATACATAATTGTCTAGTACCCATGGTATGGCTTTACTTAATTTGGGACTAGACGAGGCGCAGTGTAAAATGCCATAAAAAATACACTATCAGCTTGTTTGTACTTAGCTTAGACCATCCATATGCATGCACTCTTTGACATTCGAAGTTCAATAGTTATAGTTCCAAAATACTGAACTGTCCTATCGATGACATTGACAGCGGGGCGCCACCGTCAATACCGAATCGCTGGTTCCGATTTTTGCCATGTTGGAAACCATATAGTTGAACGATGGTAGCGCCCCCCTGTCATTGAGTTTGGTGGGACAGTTCAGCGTGGGTCATCTANTCAATAGTTATTATGTAACTAAAATAAATTATGTATAACTAGGTACTTACACTTCGGTCATAAACTGTAACCGTGAAGTTTCTTGCCACATTATATTTATTCAACACACTCCCAAAAAGCCTGTTCTTCACTTCACTCGATTTCAAACAACGAAGCAACGAGTTGTAACCCATTGTTTTTTAACTAAATATTTATTAGCAAAACAAATGAATTCTCATTATTTGTTACACAGTATTCTAAGTCGGTATCACACAATAAACTGCGATATAATGTTTATGGAACATCGCTATATGTTGTTGCATGACGCGCTATTTGATAAAGTATCTATCGAATACAAGGTGATTAATAAAACCTAGTAATAGTTAGTACCTACTTATTTACAAGCAAGATTTGCATTCGGCAGAGCCGAGTCAAAAAGCATAATTTGTATGGTCCTCTACTCCTAAAAAGTCCAAAAGAATTACGATGCTGAATAACTTTGTATAAATGTAGACGAAGACAAATAAAATTAATAAATAATTAGCCTAATCCTCAAAAAGCATAATCTTTTCTTAATTACGAAAAAATAATTCTTAAATAGCTTATAGGTAATCTGTTAATTACGAAAACAAGAGCAGATCCTACTGAAGTCAACAAAGCACAGGCTTAATCTTAATTCTTGGGTTGGGTTTGAATTGAGTTAAGCTTTGTTTAATGGTATATTTTAGTACCAATTTTTCTTTCAAAAAATATATTGCCATATTTTTAATTTAAATTTTAGAGAGCTGCAAGAGTTAACCATAGAGAGACTGTCATTATTACTTGGTAATAAAACTGTTCTAACAACACATCACCCTGTACCTAGCCACATAATTAATTGACTGTAATATAACATGTATAATACCTATACTCATCGCTGTGTTTAATTCATAACATGCTCATTAAATTGCTAGAATTCGTTATCTATTGAACTTACGGACATTATTGAACTGAAATTCGAGATTCAAATATTTCCTATGTTTTCAGGGTTACACAGGGATTTGTTTCATCAAAGACCAATCAAGATGTATGCAGAAGCAAACAGAATTTTGCAACCCAAGTACCTACCTACACCTCGAGAAGCAAAGATAATGACGTCACCGAACATACTCTAGAAAAGAAAGAAACGGTGAAAACTTTTATGGTGTAAATATTTGCTTTTTATGGCATGTGTAAAAGTGTTGGTGGTATTAATAGGTAAGTATTGGCTTTGGCTTCACCTAACCACATCTGCTGGTTGATGCTCTACTCTATTATAAAAAAATAAGACTCAATTTATTGATCGTCCTTAAGCTCATTTACGAAGTATAGATACCTACCTACATCTCATCATAGGTACTGTACTTATTCTGTGTCTCATAGTTTAGCAAAATTAACGTTAACACCTAACTGAGCAAACTAGAAGTGACTAATATAACCACATTTTAAACTAGGTAAATTATACAACACATAACAACTGAAATATTAAAACTAGGAAACAAACGCAAATAGTGTCAATTAGCTAGTCACGTACACAACTGCATACTTGCACTGCATATAAACGCAGTTTTATTAACAGGGCAAAGATTACAACCGCAGAATGCACTTTTACTTGGAAAAATACCTAATCGGTTATTCGGCATAAATCTATCTGTAAATGGAAGCTTTAGAATATTTCGAAACTTTTTTCTTATTTTCTTTGAACAGCATGTAACAAACAAGTTTTTGTAACAGCATGAAAATGTGTCTTTTTTATTTGCTATTTTTAACTGAAAGAGACATGACGTAATTTATTTTGTGTAGAAGATTAATGACTTCACGATGCACGAGTTACCAGTAATTACTTTTGCTTGCTACTAGCAGGCAAATGTAATTAAGTTTTAAGTTAATAAACATTGAGAATATTGCAGTTTATTTCATCTGGCTCCTAGCTCTCAACGTTTTTTATTACTTAGATAGAAGTATGTACCCAAAATAACTAGAAATACCAGTTATAAATGCGGTCTTATCTTTAGGAAGCGATTTCTTCCAGATCACTCGGGGATAAGACTGTTTTTTGAAATAGAAACATGACGGCAGGCACTCAAGACATTACCTACTTACGTACGTAGGTATAATATGCCAAAAACTATTTGTTTTATATTTAATCTTTGACGCATCACCTTCATAGAGTATTCTCGGTCTACAAACAGTTAGATGGAGTTGCATTAGAAGCAATCAGACGGGCAATTGACTCGATATCGGCCTATCAGGTGACGGACGATTGATTTCGAAATTAATTTGTAATAGATAGCAAGTAAAATAAGTATAGTTAATGGAATTAGGTAGAAATCCATTAACTAGATATTTTCATATTTATTGGATTATTGAAACTGTTACCTCTTCTACAGAAATTAATTTTATAAAAAAAACATGATACATTGTAATAGAAAATTAAGTCTTGCTTGAAAAGTCAGCTAAACAATATTCAAAACTTACCTCTTAACATAATATAGAGGTTAGATGTAGAGAGAGGGTGTCTGGAAGAAATCGTTTCCTAGCGATAAAGCCGCCTCAATCATTGTGCCATTTCAACGTTGTGTTTCTTTTAATTTGTCAGTTTTACGTGGTGTGTGTAATTAATGATTAATTAATTATCTGTATCTCAACCATTTAACTACCATGTGAATCTCCAGATTTGTTAAATTTAAACCCGAAGTTTTTAGCACACGAATGCTATAGGGGAGCCCGGATCAAACCGCTCCAGTGCTAAATAATAAAGGGGATCCCGGGATCAAATTCACATACAAACAGCATCCTAAATACAGTTCCTGACAATGTCCCGGATTAGCTACAATCGGGAAGGAACACAATAACCGACCATAACACACTCTGCCGAGGTTCGTACAGGCAAGCTAAACAGTATATAGCCTTTTATTTCGTTGAAATAGGTGCTATTTTCCTACAAATTTTAGTGTGATGTGCCGTCGACTGTACTTGTTAGATACACTGTCCGGTAATAAGACCAAAGCTGAAAACATATTCGGATGCGGCAGCTTAGCTCAGACGAGCATTATGTAATGAGGTGGGAGGGCGTCTGTTCATTCGTAGGGTTCTGCAAAACGTTTGAAAACCGTTTGGACCACTTGAAACTTGCAATTTAGATGACCTACTTATCTAAAAAACGTAAACTATTTAGTTTAGCACATCAACTGCCACATTTGTGGCTCACCGATGCGCGTAGAGATTTCTCAATTTAGCAATGCATCCGAACCAATTTTGGTTCGGATGCATTGCTAAGAGAACTTTGCAAGGAGTATTCTATAAACGTGGACAGAATCAGATAGTGAGGTAAACGAACTGATAGCGCAACTAGTATTAAAAGCCCTTATTAAGGCTAACAACACTCGACCATAATATGAATGAAAAGTCTCGGTTAGGTATGCCACATGTTATACCTAAAAAACACATACCTACAAATTATTAATAATTCCTATCAAACAACGCTGGACTACACTTTTCTTTAGGTGGTGATTTATCATGTCCATTCCATATCAAATCCACGTTCAATTCCGACCAGTATCAGTTGGCATGTACAGCGGTTTACACCGTCCTACAAATTAAATCGTTTAGTTTGCACACAACAAACTGCAGCGGGAGCCTGGATTGTATTATGCGGTATTAGATGCTTCTGTTACTAGGTTAACAGTACAGTTTGTTAGACTAACAAAAGTTGCAATATGCACAATAACTAGTAACTACACACCTAAGTACCTACGTATGTACTTTCATATTCGCGAATTTATTTAGGCTGGGTTGCACTACCCAACTTTGACCGTAAATTTGACGATAACCGGTGCTTTTTGTATGGATTTTGACAGCTTTTTGACGTTTGTCAAAGTTAAAGTAAGATGGTGCAACCCAGCCTTAGAAATTAAAGTTCCGCGTTTTGTGAACTTAAGTAGAGAGTGTACCCGCGTACTATACGTTTACTTATGAGTAATATTGTTTCAGCCAATTTTTGAATGCTTGACTTCATATGACGCAAAAAGTTTCCAGTGAGAGTTCTTGTTTCTTTAATTCTTTTACATAAGTACCCTTTATATGTATTAAGTACTAAATTAATCATATAAAATTCTTGAAGTTATTTTAGAATAAGTAAATAAGTTGATTGATTATAATAATAATATACTTATTAACATAATGCATAACCTTAGACAAAGACAAGGGGATGGCAAGGTCCTTTAGGTAACCTATTTAATTTCAACATACCAAAATATGCTTGTGTTAGTTCAACGATGCAGTTCGCAAGAATTCCGTAAGCTCCACGGTGGCTCGGGCAGCACATTATTACGCAGACGAGCTTAAAGTTCGACCGTCAGAATACATATTAATGCTAGAACGAGGCATTATTACATTGTTGATAGAATAATTTTATCCACAATGAGAAAGCTCTTGGCCTGCATGAAATGAACATTGAAGATAAAAAGTGATCAAATCGAAGGTGGAAGCGAACTTCATCCCGAATCCTCAACCAAATAGGAACTGGCTACTTTACGGTCTTTTATTTCTAGAACACAACATTGTTGGTACGACAGATTCAGGTAAGATGGTGGTAGCAAAATTTTGCCCTTATTAGGAATTCGAAACCGGGACCTCGAAGCAGGTGGTCTTAACACCATAGAAGCGGTTAAACCTACCAATTAAGTTTCTAAAAGACCGTAATTTAGATAATAATATAGCATTCTTATACTCAACTTCACCTCCTCCAATAACTAAATTCAGACATGCTGCATCTTCAGAAGTAATTTTGTAACTATTTGTCAAAGCAGCATTGCGTCGAAAATTCCATTTTAGAGCCTGCAATAACAACCCAGAAAGCTTACTTGTGGCCGCTCTACAAGTCTGAAACTGGGGTATCCACAGCGCGATAGAAGACAAAGGAATCTTTCCTCAGTCACGATATCTTTACTTAAAGCTATCAATTATGCAACTTTGTAATATAGTAATATCGGGAAGATATCCTTAAGCTCCCAGCACCCTATTATCGTGACAGGCTGACCATGAAATATAGAGCACTCAGTTCCAATTACAGCACCAACTAACGAAGGCAAGACGGAATTGTTAATTTATTCATAAATTCAAACTAGAACTCGATCTCAGATGGTTGGGAGACGGCATGTTATATTATGAGTGGGTATAGCATTGTCTCGCGATGTCATGTTATATGGAGACAGTTTGCTAATTGAAGTTACGAGAAGGTCCATTTTATATGGAGATGATAATAAATGAATTAATACGCTACAGTTGGTTAGAAAAGTATTTTTAATAAACAATCAAGGCATTAATTAAGTTGCATCGGGAAAACAACGTCCGGAAAATTCAAAACTTGAAATTTCATGCCCTTTTCTTCTTATTTTCACGTCCCAATGTATACCTATTTATTTACAGAAATAGCTCTAATGCTAAAGAAGCTGGTAAATTACCGTAGTGTCCGTAGTCTCTATGCTATGCTATGCTATGCTATGCAACTGACAGCTGACCACTCTAAAGGCACTAAGTAGAGGAAACTTTTAATGGGTAACTTCAAACTTAGTACCGGGACTACTGAGATACTTGACGTGTAGGATAGGCAGGTAATTTTCATGTTTCTTAACTTTGTTAGTTCTTGAGAAAGAAGATTGCTAATTCAAAATTAGCTCGTAAGAGGAAAGGGGTCATCATGATTCGAAACTGAGTGATTTTGAACTAAATGAGCCATAACAAAATAAAGGCTTCAAATAATAGGTACTTTTTAGTACTTTAAACCTAACATAAAATCCTCTATCACAGTCACCATTCACCTGCCAAATTGACACGAATGAAGCGTCAACATTGAAACCAAACAAGATGAGAATGTGCTCATATAAATCGTCAAAACTATGACGATGTGGTGATTCCAGATGCTTAGTAGAATCCTTGACT